>NW_027185850.1:13104294-13152373 GCF_028583685.1 Petaurus breviceps papuanus
CCTCGGCTCTGTCCACACTCTCTCTCCCCTGGGACCTCGGCTCTGTCTACACTCTCTCTCCCCTGGGACCTCGGCTCTGTCTACACTCTCTCCCCTGGGACCTCTTCTGTGCTCTGTCTACACTCTCTCTCCCTTGGGACCTCGGCTCTGTCCACACTCTCTCTCCCCTGGGACCTCGGCTCTGTCTACACTCTCTCTCCCCTGGGACCTCGGCTCTGTCTACACTCTCTCTCTCCTGGGACCTCGGCTCTGTCTACACTCTCTCTCCCATGGGACCTCTGCTCTGTCCACACTCTGTCTCTCCTGGGACCTCGGCTCTGTCCGCACTCTCCTGAAATAAAGTCACGTTCTGCTCTTGTATCTCCTGCTCGCCCAGGCCCACGCCAATGGCATCTAAAGCCCCAGCCTCTCCTGGACACTCACCCTTCTGTGGGGCAGCACGGGCCAGGGCTCAGCTGCTGGGCCTCAGTGACCCAGCCTCCCCACACTGTCCTGAAGACACTGTTACTCAATGCACATGAAGGACGTGGCTGGCCTTCAGACCCTGTCCCGATGTCGGCGATCGTTGTCCTTTTTATGACACTAGGCATAGGAAGCCTCAATTCTTCCCTTTCCCTCCTCTGCCCTCCCTCTGCAGTCACTGACCGAGTCCAGTCATGCCCCCATGCCAGTCCCCTTGTTCCCGCTCGGGCCCCTCGGCCCTGCTCAGTCCTGTGTCAGGCGCTGCTGAGCCCTGGAGTACAAAAGGAAGTAGAAGCAGCCCCTGCCCTCAGGAGCTGATAGTCTGGGGGCAGACAGTGCACAGACAGATCTACACGTAGCAGGTGATAGATGGAATTAATCGAGAATGACAAAGAGGGGAAGGCGAGAAGCTGGGGAGGCTTGGGTGAAGGGGGGACTTAGAGGAAGCCAGAGAGTTAGAGCGGAGCAGGGAGGGCGTTTGGGGCGTGGGTGATGGCGGAGAAGGCGCCGGAGCCAAGAAGTCCTAGGTCTTGCTTGTGGTGGTGCCAGGAGCCCAGTGTCACAGCTCAAGAGCGTGGGTCAAGGAGGGCAGTGTCAGAAGGCCAGAGAGGTGGGAGGAGGCAGCTTTTGTCTTTGTTCTGCAGACCACAGGGAGCCCCGAAGGTGATTGAGTGGGGCCGGGGTGGCATGGGCAGACCCAAGCTTTGGTGGCCTCAGGGCCGGCAGAGCCTGGCAGCGCCTGCACAGGGCCGGGTATGGGGGGCTGCAGGTCTGCAGTGGTGATGAGGAGGGGGCAGGGGGCCGCGGCCTTGGCTCCAGACTTGGGCCCTTCTCCTCTTTGCCTTGTCTGTATGACCGCCACTCTGAGACTCCCAGAGTCTGCCGCTGATGATGTCGCTGCCCAGAAGTCCCCTGTGGCTCCCTGGAGGGTGAGGCTGCAGAGTCCCCAGCCCGGCCTCTGAAGCCCCTCACTGTCCAGCCCCCACTCACTCGTCGCAGCTCCGCTCTTGTGATTTCCCAATGATAATGAACATGTGACGTGTGTTGTTGAGCCCGTCCATGCCGTGTCTGACTCCTCTGGCCCCATTTGGGGTTTTCCTGGCAAAGATGCTAGAGTGGTTTTACCATTTCCTGCTTCGGCTTATTTGCTGATGAGGAAACTGAGGCAGACCAGGTGAAGTGACTTGTTCAAGGTTACATGGCTAGCTGAGGAACATGAGTCTCCTGAGTCTACTGTACCACCATTTATATGATTATTACAATTTAAGTTATTCATATTAGAATAAATATGCCACACGATATAATAAGCACCTAGGTCATGCTGTGGGTTGGGAAAACCTGAGTTGGGAATGTGGCCACAGACACTTCCTAGTGGTGTGACCCTGAGCAGGCCATCTCACCTCTGCCTGCTGTTTCCCCTCCTGTCACCCAAGTTGTTGTCAGGCTGAGATGTGAGGGGCTCGGCACAATGCCTACACACAGTAGACACTTACTAAATGCTTATTCATGGCCTTGTTTTCCCTTCCCTCCTGCACTCTCCTTCCCCTTCCTGCCAGCCTCCCTGCCGCCCTCAGTTACAGCATCCCATCCCCTCTGCATGGCACTTAGCCAGCTGTCCACCAGGTGCCCCCCGCAGGCTGGCGCTCCCTCATGCGATCACCACCTGTGCTCTTGGCGTGTACTTGCCAGTGAGCAGAAGCTCGGTGAGGGCAGGGTCTGCTTCCTGTCTGCTCCAGGAGCCTGGCCCCCCCACCCACAGAAGGGCAGTCAGTCTTTGTGGGATTGACTTGAGAGGGTCAGCTCCAGGGTGGATGCCGCCCTTCTTCACCTGGGCCTCCCTGGCCTCACTTGTGCCAGGTGACTGGCTCCACTTGGCCTCTGCCCCCTTTGCTCCCATTTCTGCACTGCCTCTGGGCTTGGGCAGGAGCTCCCTTGGCTTTGCTTTGGTGAAGCAGTCAGTAGGGATTTGGGGAATGAAAGAATGAATGAATGAATGAACGTATGCATGCACGAGAAAGGCTCGAGAGCCTGCATCCAGGCAGGTCGTGCTCAGAAACTGCTTCTCTCTCCGGCCGCCATTGGCCTCTCTCAGCTTTGGTCAGGCCTGATGCTTCTTGTTGTCCATTGGAGCAGAGTGCCACGGGCTGCAGGGTGCTGCCAGCTCCAGGCCGGACACGGGCAGGGAGCAGGACGTCCCACGTCTTCGGGTGTCCATGGTGAGACTGTTGCTGGGAATCCTGCTTCTTTAGGGAGCCTCCTGTAGAGGCACTAGGCTGAGCTCGCTCTGGTGCTTGGGGAGGCGTTGCACTGGGTCCTTCAGCGTCCCTGGCCCCCTGGCCGCGCTGAGCTCGCGGCTGAGCCTGACAGTCAGCACCCTGCAGCCATGCAGTCATGAGGGGTGCGCACGTTGGCAGCTCTGTCATCACATGTGACTCATGTTCATGACTTTTGTGCTGATGAAAATGTGGTGCAGAGGCCTGAGTGTGAGCTCCGTTTTCCAGAGCTGCTTCCTCTTGCATCGCCGTCACCTCTCCCTGACTCAATGTCCTCCTCTGTAAAGGAAGAGCCATGAGCTTGCCCCAGCTGCCCAGGAGGCTTTCCTGAAGAAGCGTTTTCCGTGGTGTTGCCATGTCCCCATTAGCAGCGTCCTCTTAGATGCCCCCAACCTAGGCAGCCCTGGGGGAGGCAGGAGCTGGTGTGCCCCGTTTGGGCCCGTACTCTCTCATCCCTGGGCCTGCCAGGGGAGAAGCTGTGTCAGGTGCCCGCTCTAAGTAACCCGTGAGGTAGCATCCTCTCCTCCAGCTGTCCCAGGGTGGTGTGTGGGTTCTCACGGCTTCCAGGGGAAGGTAAGTGGTCACTAGTTCACAGAGAGGCTTGCACCTTGTGGGAGAGACAACCCGTGTCTCCATCCAGTGCCTGCCTGGGTGCTACCCTGGCTCCCGGGCACCAGCCCAGCCCCTGCCACCGATACGCCTTCCCATCAGATGCCGTGTGTCCCGGCAGCTGGCCGTCACTAGATTTGGCCCTCATTCCGCTCTTGGGTTGGCTGTGATGAGACTGTACAAGTGGGACCAGCCCCATTGTGCAGTAGAAGTTCAGGCTTCCGTTGCCTGGGAGGGGCAGGGCCGAGGACTCGAGCCCAGATCACTGGCAGGTCATCTGGTCCGGTTCCTTCGTTTCTCACACCTGGAAATCAAGGCCCAAGAACATTGGGTGCTTTGGATGCGCCTCATCTGCCCGCGGAGTCACAGATGCACCCGGCGGCCTCTGGATTTCAGGGGCTGGTCCTCTGCCCTCCCTGATGCCACGTGTGGACTTAAGGGGCTTGTCATTCATTGTCCTGCTGGTCTATGCACGTCCTGCTCAGAACAGCACTGCTGTTTAGTCTCTGTGACTCAGCGCTGCTTTACCAAAGCAGGGCACGTTTGTCCTCAAACAGAGCCCATGTTGGGGCAGCTGGGTGGCACAGTGAATAGAGCACCGGCCCTGGAGTCAGGAGGACCTGAGTTCAAATCTGGCCTCAGACACTTAGCACTTACTAGCCATGTGATCTTGGGCAATTAATATAAGTAAATTTACTTATGTTAATTATAATTTACTTTTATAATGAAATTTAAAATGAAAAGAGAAAGTAGTTTCTTGCCCCTCATTAGATTTAAATAAGACTTGAAGAGTTTTTGGTAGCTCTTTAACTTGCCCTTGGATCAGACCTGGAGGCCTATGGATTTATGACTGGGCTTTGTAAGTGGGTCCCTCGATTCTCCTGGTGGTGAGCGAGCTGAATGCCCAGCAGCCGCGGTGCCATATGCCGCTGCCACGTAGCCGTGAAACGCTCCGCTTTGTGCTGACACCGTCTCAACCACACACTATTGTTCGTTCCAGGTGATCTTTGGCAAGTCCAGCTGTTCAGAATTTTCAAAGGAAGCCTACACAGCTGTAGTGTATCATAACAGGTACCAAATTCGATGATTTCTTTCCAAGTCCCCCTTCCCAAGCACTTCCTCCTTAACATTACTCCAGCCTTTCCTGTGTTTTCTGTGTGTTGTACCTGAGTGTGCCAGATTCTAGAAAACTGATGTCTGGTTATGATTTCCTTCCTGTAGGTGCACACTGACTCTTTCTATCCCACACAGCAGCTCTGACTCCCAGACTCCCTGGTGGCTGGTACCGCGGGAAGAGAGAACCATTGTGCTTACTGAATCTGCTCCACACTCAGATTGTCTGACCTTAGCCGGGCTGTCTCTTACTTATGTCTAGTTGGCTGCCTGTCAGATATTTCACATCCAGAATGTCCAAACTTTAGCCGTTTTTCCATCAGAGTGACAGTGTGGAACATTGGAGAGGGTGCTAACCTTGGGGTCAGAAAGACCAGGGTTCAGACTCTGACACTTCCTAGCTATGTGACCTTGGATGATTCACCTTTGTCTGCCTCAGTCTCCTCACCTGTAAAATGGTGAAATTGGATTCAGTGGCCCCCAAAGTCGAGGGACTTTGATTCTGTGTTCCTCTGTTCCTGCCTTCCCTTGGTCCGTCTCACCAGGGGGCAGTGGCAAGACCAGTAGATACAAATGGACTTTCCTAAATCTTCCTTTTCCCCCAGCATTTTTCCCTGTAGTCAGCCTACCTCATGTCCCCAAGAAGAATGTGTCCTTCAAGGCTCAGCATGGCCTCAATGACCTCTAGACGCTTCCAACTCCTGTGTTCTCTGATGGGCCCCTTCCTTCTTGTGGAAGCCCTTCCGAGACCTCGTCCCCCGACTCTCCTTTGGGCTCAGACATTCTTCCTTCTTCCCCCAGCTCCTGGTCAGAGCTCAGGTCTCCCCTTTTGCACACAGACACAGGGCACAGAAGGCAGGTGCCCACCCTGTCTGTCCCCAGGCCACAGTCCTTCCTCATCACCCACCCTATCTGTCCCCAGGTATCTGGGGACATCACCTACCCCCCTTCTCCTTTGACTGCGCCCTCCCTGTTCTCCTGGGTTGGCATCTCCTCGCCTGCTTGGACTATCTTCTTAGGGACCAGTGCTAGCCTCTGCCTTCCTTCTGCCTCCCAGGCCAGGGGCCACACTCCTCCCTCACACCTTAATGACCTCTGGGTGCCTTCACTGGGTGCGTTCAGGTTTGCAAAACCCTTTATAAGTAGTCAGTAAATATTGATTAAGCACCTGCTGTGAGCCAGGCACTGAGGATACCAGGAAAGGCAAAGACATTCCCTGCCCTCGAGGAGCACCCAGTCTGATGGAGGAGATGACACGTGCAAGTAGCCGCGGAGAAACAAGCTAAAGACAGGATAACCTGGGGATGGTCAGTGGGAGGGAGGCACTGAGGAGTGGCCGGGGCATTGGGAGAAGCTTCCTTCTTGTACAGAGGGGGTTCCATTGGGCTCTCACAGCAACCCTGGCAAATGAGGAAACTGAGGCAGCCAGAGGTACGTGGCCAAGGTCAGACAGCTAGCCAGTGTCAGGCAGGATTTGAACTCCAGGCAAGTGCTCTAACACCGAGCCGCTAAGCTGCTGCCCGTGTGTCCTGGCAGCCCTCGAGGCAGACTGTCCTGCAGCATTCTCGTTCTGCATCTCCACAAGCAGTTCTGTGTCCAACTTGCTGATTTCCATTCATTTTGCCGTCCCCTCAGTTACTTTGGGGTCACCCTTGTTTCCTTTCTCCCCCACCTCCTCTATCCAGGGGCAGAAGTCTGTCCCAGCCCTCTGTGTCCTTGTTCTCCCTTGGCCCCATTCTCTTCCTGCGGCCAGCATCCTGACTCAGGCCCTCCTTGCATCTTGTCTAGCCTGGCCCTTCCTAGGGCATCTGGAGCAGTGCCCACATAGCTTCTTTCTGCTTGGTCTCTCCAATGTGCTGTGATCTTTCTCATCCATCTGCTTAACAGACCAGCTGGTAAAGATTCCCTTTCTTCTTCAGTAAGTGAGGCCCCGGCTCCTTAGCGGACAGTCAGGGGGTTCCTGTACGCGGGGCCCTCTGTCCCTTTCCTTCCCTATGGGTCTCCTGTGTATCAGCTGAAGGGGATCATGTTTGGACTCCACTTCAAAGCCGGCTGTGGGATCTCCTGCCTCTACCTGTTGGCTTAAGCTGTTTCTTCTGACCAGAGTGCCTGCCACCTCTCCGTGTCAGGATCCTGCCCGTACACGCTGTATGTGTGCATCCCAGAGACCACAGAGCCTTTCCTGACTGGCCCCAGTCTGTCCTCCTCTGAACGCTTGTGCCCTGTCTGCTGACCTCTTTAGCCTTCTGTTGAGCTCTTTGTCTCATGTCTGAGGTTGTGAGGAAAAAGGCAAGATGCGTGAGGACTGACAGGAGGCCAGGACAGGAGCAGGGCAGAAGCCAGATTAAAGATGGAAGGGTTCAGGCACTGGGGGCAGACACGATTTTCAGGAAGTTCTTTCTGTAAAGAGAATGAGATGGGTGGAATGGCAAGTTGAGTGCCGTCAGAAGGTCCAGGGAGACATCATCAGAATTCAGCTCGTTTGAAAGCAGGGCAAGGAAGCAGCCGAGGGAGGAACTGCACATGCCCGAGCAGAGATGATTGGAAATGGGATCCAGAATCTAGCTTTAGGGAGCCCTGCAGCGAGAATGGTGGGCTGTGCTCTAGGCCGTGAGATGTAAGGGCTTCTGCCCGGGACGTGTTGGGGGCCAGAACTGGAGCTGGGTGGAAAAGAGAGGAGAAGGTGTGGACCTTGGGGGAGTGACAAGGGAGGAGATGCGTGCAGAAGAGAAGGGGGCATAAGCGAGGGCTGGTTTCTCCCTTGCACAGTGCCCGCTACCCAGTGGGTGCTTCCTAAGTAAATCTTTGTCGACATGAATCGAGAGATTGCCTTGCCCTGCAGCGGGGACCAGCCAGTGTGAAGTGCGGCGGATTTGTGGGAGGTAGACTCAGTTGGAATATCGATGGATGCACAGGAGCTTGGGAGCCAGAGCGGAGGAGGCAGAGGGCAAGGGCTGCCCGGAGTGGAGGAGTGCCCGTGCAGGAGTGGAGGACGTTCTAGGCCAGTGAGGACTCTCAGGGCAGGGATCAGTGAATTCCTCAAGCAGCATTCCTTCCCAGGTCAGCTTTAGTATGGAGGCTCCTGAAGCCTGCAGGGGACAAGATGTGGCAGAAAAGGGATGAGTGGGTGCTCCCGTGGGAGTGGAATAGGCCTGGGCCAGTTAGGACCAGAAATCCTGCTGAGTCCATACTAGCTTCCGATTGATTGTGAAACAGTTATGGACATTCGGCCCGTGATGTTGAGGGTTGGCTCCCAACTCTAAGCCTGAGTGTCATGGAGGTTAATGAGGTTTTCTCCAAAAATGTCCCAAGCTGCTACTCAAACACAGAATCCTGGGCCAGGCGCTGTAGGAGCTTAGCAGGAATCTCTGTAATTCCATAGCAGCTGAGAACAAGACTCACCCAGGAGGCCCACAGAGGTGCTTTTTAACTGTTCATTGTAGAAGAAGGAAGAAGCGTACCGTGATCACGGGAAGCTTTTTGTGCCGTGGACCCCATGTGACAGCACTTTTTATATTCTGGAAGAAACAAGGACGACAGTGAATATAGAGCAGACTTCACCCACGCGGATCCTTTCCCCTCTTTCCCAAAGGACCACTGAAGAAGGATTTTAAAATTGCAGCATTCTGGTCTTTTTGTTTGTTTTGTTTTTTAATTTTCAGAGGCTAAGGCCCTATAGAAATACAGTTTAGGAGTGTAAGAAAGTATCTTTCCTTTTGTGTCCTTTGAGCGTGTTGAGATGAGCACATAATGATAAATATTGTTAGAAACTCCACGAGTGACGTTAAACTAAACATTGTATCTGTGCTGTGCTTCCAACCTTTAATCAGAGCTTCTTTGTTTTCTGTTAAGATCCCCAGATTTCCATGAAGAAATTAAAGTGAAACTTCCCGCCACCTTAACCGACCACCACCACCTGCTTTTTACCTTTTATCACGTGAGCTGCCAGCAGAAGCAGAACACCCCCCTGGAGACTCCAGTTGGCTACACGGTGAGCACGCTTTACTCAGTAGTGTTGACAAGGAGGGAGTATTGTACGTGAATGATGACATCATTTAAGCTGTTACTGGATGTAAATATCATGGTTCTAATAATTACTGTTTCCAAGAAGAAAAAGATTTCTTTTCTTCTGTGGTCACAAGTCTTCTTATAATTATAACCCCCCATATGCTGGGGTCCTATACTAGGGGAAGCCAACTTAGAACCATCATTTTGGTTTTCCAATAACTAAAGCCCTTTTGGGATCAGACGAAGACACACCTTCTTTGTACCAGATAATGTTCTGTCATAAATAGGGTCTTTTCTAATAGAGACCAGTATTTAAGCTGTTGTTTCCTTTTCTCTAAAGTGGATACCAATGCTTCAGAATGGACGGTTGAAGACTGGTCAGTTTTGTTTGCCTGTCTCCCTGGAAAAGCCACCTCAGGCTTATTCGGTGCTCTCTCCTGAGGTCAGTATCTCTCATGTTGACATTTAGAGAAATTAAGAAAGAAGTAAAAATCCACAGAAAATAGGGAAAAAATTCTGCTTGGCTGGTTTGTTGAGGTGGATCTTGTTCTGAAACATACTGGTTCTAATCGCTTGAAGGAGTGTGATTTCATTGGCGTGAGCGCTCCTTCTGCCCCTAGGGTTGACAGCCTTAACAGCCCTTCCTGGGCAGACACTCTGGGAATTTCTGTGGCTAGAAATACACAATCTTTTCTGCCCTGAGCCAGGTTGCCCCAGTCAGGAGGCCTGTTGGTGGCGGCCATTTGGCTTGGGAGCTGGTCCTGCTGAGATGAAGGCCCACAGCAGCTTTGCTCTGGCCTCCTCTGCAAGGGCTACAGACTGGCTTTGTGCCTCTGTTGCTGTGGACGGTCTGTGAAAACTCCAGCTAGAGGGAACCATCAAAAATGGTTTGTTCCAGGCTTCCTTTCAGTTCCCAAGCTGCATGCCTCGGAGCTTGTGTCTTTCTGGGAAGGCCCAAGGAGGCTAAGCTCCATTGTGACAAGCCTGTTCTTTGGTGATTGACCCCAAATTGAGATAAATCATTATGAAAACATGTAACAATAAAACATTTGTTTACAAGAGTCTAATTTCCAGGATCGCGCCTTTATGGGAAGTGAATTTATAGCCTCCTGGTCATTTAGTCCTGTGTATCTAACAGATACTTCATCAAAAGAGCCTTCAGTAGAAAATACATTGTTGAGCAACTTCCAGCTCTCCCCATGACTGCACTGGCCAGTGCTGGGGCAAAGTCAGACAGGAATGCTGGGGATGCCCCCTCTTGCTCTGCCCGCCAGGAGGCCCGATCCCCACGGTCAGCAGCCAGGGGCCCCCACCCTCTCCCTGCCCTGTTTGAGAATTCCCCCGTATTCAGATGGCAGGGCAGATCCTGGCCTGCTTCCGACCCACCGACTCCTCGGAAGAGGAAGGCGAGTCAGCTGGATAAGTGAATTTAAGCCTATCTTGTGAAAGCTTTATTTTGATACGATTTGTTTTCATTCCCTCTTCCCTCATTCTCTACCCAGTGTTGCCCATTGTCATAAAGGAAAAAAGAGTTCCACAGCCCTGAGTCCGTCAGCCAGTTCTGGAAGTGTTTCCATGCCCGTAGACCCTGCTCCCCACCTCTGCCCAGAAGGGAGAGCACTTCCCCTTTGCTCATCTGTAGAATGGCCTCACTCCTAGCACCCGCCTTCCAGGGTCATTGTGAGGGCCGCTGACATAATGTTTGCAAAGTGCTCAGCCCAGGCACAGCAGGCGCTTGGCAGTTGCGTGTCTCCTTTCTTCCTCCTCTCCGGGATGGGCTTGGCTTCCATGGCGCGCCATGCTGAGGGGCACCCGAGAACACACCTGGGGCGGACGGTGATGATGGGGCAGACTGAGGCACGTTTAGCTGGGGCTCCAGGGAAGCCCGGAGGAGGGAGGTAGCGCATCCCAGGCGGGGGTGGGGGGGAAGGCGTGTGGTGGAGCGGATCGGCTGTGCTGTGCTGTGCTCTGCTGTGGACGTGGCTTTCACGTAGACTGGGCAGTCATTGTGCTGGTCACTCGTTACAGGTGCCTCTCCCCGGAATGAAGTGGGTGGATAACCACAAGGGTGTTTTCAATGTCGAAGTGGTTGCTGTCTCTTCTATTCATACCCAGGTGAGTGTGCAGGGAGTCTGTGATCAGACCTCATTTGTATCGTACACGACTCACTGTTTACGGAGGGATTTCACAAAAGGATTCTGTGTAAATAAGCACATCTCTTCAAGGCTCTGGCTATAGGCTCTGCTTGAGCGGCTGGGGCTCCCGCTTGTCCTTTTCTCACTGATTGCATTCTGTCCCGTGTGCTGGCGGATGTTGCTGGTCCTGAGTTTGACTGTCCTGTTGACATAGGACCGTGAGTCCTATGAGCAGTAAGTATTCTGATCTGGTGGACAAAGCGGGAGAGTATTTTACCACGATTCAGTCCTGTGGCTCCTTCCAGGAGGCCTGGGCATGCCACAAAATTTGGGTTGACATAGCAGATGTGTGACCCTGGACAAGTCCCCGACCCTCTCAGTGGCTCAGGGAATCAACTCTTGAAGATTGCAAGTTGTAGAATTTGAATCTGTCTGCGTTGGTAGAGGGAGTGCTTCACTGGCACTGGTGAATTCATGGGTCAAGCAAACGGCATTGTACCTTTGGTACCTTTAAGATACTGTTATGAAAATAATATACCCTTGGAGAGAAATTCTTTCATGATGAAGAAAGTAGTATTTTAATAAGATTATCGACCTAGATTATGTAAGAGCAGCCAGATGGCACCGTGCTTAGTGCATTGGGCTTGGAGTCAGGGAGATTCATCTTCCTGAGTTTGAATCTGGCCTGAGACACCAGCTGTGTGGCCCTGGGCAAGTCACTTAACCCTGTTTGCCTCACTTTCCTCATCTGTAAAATGAGTTGGAGAAGGAAATGGCCAACCCTACTTGGGGACCTCAGTCTACATGTTGACTTTCCCTCAGCCACACGCAGACATAGTCATGCTCTTACAGTCACCTGTGAAGGCACCGTCTGCGTGTCTCAGCATTCTGAGGTCTCCTCCTCCGTCTCCCGGCTCTGTGTCTCTCCCTCTGTCTCCTCTCATGTGTCTTTGCTCTCTAGCCTCGTCCTTTCCCAGGCCTTCTCCCCCTGTGGCTTACCTTGTTGAGGTGACCCCCACCACCTGTGCAGGTGACCCCTTCTGTCCATTTCTCCTCTCCTCCCGGGCTCTCACTTCTCCTCAGCCTCCCCCTCTACTCTTCGTAAACGTGCTCTTGTCTCCCCATCTTCCACAAACACTCATTGGATCCTTCCATCCCTGCTGAGGAGCAGCCCACTTCTCTTCTGCCCTTTGTGGCTAAACTCCTGAGAAGCCATTTATGCAGGGGCCTCCACTTTCTCTCCTCTCACTCTCAACCCCTTATAGTCCTGCTTCTTCCAAAGGCACCGGGGATCTCTTAGTGGCCTTTCCCCAGGCCTCATTCTCCTTGGCCTCTCGGCAGCCTCTGCCACATCCATCACTCTCTCTCCTGGCTCACCTCCTCTGCCTCCTTTTGGGGCCTCCTCCAGATCATGCCCTCTGATCACAGGGATTCCTCAGTCCTATCCTGGGCCCTTTGCTCCTCCTGGTGAGCTCATGAGCTCCCCTGGATCTCATGCCCATCCCCACCTGGCCTGCCCTAGTCTCTCATCTCTGGCTGTGTTCAGAGGTTCAGACTGGGTGTCCTGTCTCCTTTGCCCTCCCCACCTGCCTTCACCGTGACTGGCTTCTCACGTCCAGTCTGTCCCCAGGCCCACGGCTCTCACCTCTGCGGCATCTCTCGACTGCTCCCCTTCTCTGACGCTGCCCCCGCCCTGCATCTCTGGCTGCCTTTCAGAATCTTAGACTGACCCATCTCCCCCTTCCCTGGCGCTCTGCCTGAGCCTTCCAAGCACAGGGTCTGAGCCCGGGGGTGTCAGTGGGTGCTCTGCGTGCCCGTCACCTGCTCCTTGGTTCTCTTCTAGGACCCTTACCTGGACAAGTTCTTTGCTCTGGTTAATGCCCTGGATGAGCACATGTTCCCTGTGCGTATAGGGGACATGAGGATCATGGAGAACACCTTGGAGAATGAGCTGAAGAGCAGCATTTCTGCGCTGAGCTCGTCCCAGCTGGAGCCGGTGGTGCGCTTCCTTCACCTGCTGCTCGACAAGCTGATTCTGCTTGTGGTGCGGCCGCCGGTCATTGCTGGCCAGATAGGTAACGTGGCCAGTGTGAGCTGACCCAGTGGGCGGCTCAGCACGAGTCATGGGCCTGTCAGGAGGGAGACCAGCTTACATTTTGGATGGGGAGTGGGGAGACAGAAGGCATAATAAGTTATTTTAGTACAAAATAATACAGTATGAGTGCATGAAAAAGTGCCCCCTGAGGCTTGAGGCAAAAGAACTTTGTGGATCAGACATCAGGGAAAGCATGTGAAAGATGAGCTGGGTCTGAACGAGCAGAGAGGCGAAGGAAGGCGTTCTAGGACTGAGAGAATGGACATACCGAGAGACCAGAAAATCTAAGCCGTGTTCAGAAAGAGGGAAGGACTTGGTTACCTGGAGTATTTCGGAATGAGGCTAGAAAGACAGGGTCCGATGGAAGACTTGGACAGACAGTGACCGACTGACCACGGTGGAAGCTGAGGAGGTAGAGATGGCAGGGCTCGGGAGCAGGGTGGGTCTGTGGAGTGAGGAGTTGGAGGTGATGCCAGCATCACACACCCTGAAGACTGACAGAGTGGTGCAGCCCAGACCAGAACTGAAGATGGTTCTTTGGGGTGAAGTCCAGGAGTTCTGTTCTGAACAGCCCGCGTTTGGGATGTCTCCAGGACATATGGCGTGAAACGTTCTGTGGGCATTCAGTGGTGTGGGAGAGGTGCTTGGGAGAGTGTGAGGCTGCCTAGAGAGGATCGTTAAATCTATGGGCACTAATGAGATCCCCATGAGAGGAGAAGGAGAGAGAAGAGACCCAGGGAACAGCCGTACTTACAGTGTGGGTGGTGGTACCACAGAGGCGACTGAGAAGGAGAGATAGTGTCAGAGAGAGGAACCCAGGGAGAGAGATGGAAAGAAGCTCTGTGTTCAGAGACCCAGAAAGGACACCTCTGTAGCTGTGGTAGCTGCATTTGTGAGTGTAGAAACCTCTGGCTTGTGAGCTCCTGGAAGGCACTGCTTTATCCCCTGTGCATGGCACACAGCAGGCGCCTAATAGAGGTCTGATGACTAGACTGCACATGCCCACCGGGGCAGCATATTGGGATGTGCCAGTCAGGACAGCTGATGTGCTTAGGAGAGCCCATATCTGTGGGCTCCAGTGATGTCGGCGTTTAATCTCCCCCTGCCCTCCTAGAGGCAGAGAGGGTGGAGATCCAGCCCTTATGTTCCGACTGCCCAAATAACACAAAGCTTTTCTCCTTGTCTTATCAAGTCAACCTTGGACAAGCATCTTTTGAAGCGATGGCTTCCATTGTCAATCGCCTGCACAAAAACTTGGAAGGGAGTCAGGACCAACATGGCCGAAACAGCCTCCTGACATCGTACATTTATTACGTTTTCCGCCTGCCCAATACTTATCCCAACTCGCCATCACCAGGTACTTGATTCTTTGGCACTGAGCTGACAGCGGGTGAGCTTGGTGGCATTTACTGCGTTATTCTCGGGTGGGTGGAATGCCTGCATGATGATCTGGGAGGCTGGACAGTGAGCAGGGCACCTCGCTGGCCATGCCCAGGACTCCTCATCTGGGATTTTGGTCTCCCTTTTGGCAAGCAAAGCTAAATACAACCTGATCCTGGGTTGGAGAGGAACATTTGTTTACTCGACTCTGATCAGACCATTGGATTTTTTGTTTGCATTTCACTAAAGATGCTTCTATTCATAAGTTTGAGAACCACTCTTTGTCTGTGGTGGTGCGATCTGAAGGTCAGAGACAGCCACCCAGAAGAGACCTTTAGGGACTGCCTGCAATGTGATAATCAAGCCCCACGTCTGGAGCACTTCTGCCCTTTTCCCCCTAATTCCATAAGGCACATGCCATTCACACTGCCAGTGTGTTCCTGGTGTGTTTTCCCAGGCGATCTGTGATTCACTGGTAGTGCCATAATGATTGACCCTTTCCAGATAACGGTAGTGCTAGGCATGTGCTTTATAGTTACAGTGGGCTTCCTATTGGGAGTCCTCAAGCCAGCAGATTTTAGTTTGTTCAACTCAAAAGACCTTCTCAGGTCTTGTTTTTAATGAAGGAGAAGGGCCTTTGGCGGCCTTTTTATTTTCCTTGAAATCTAACCAGGGGAAAAAAGTAATTCTTTGCAGCAAGTCTTGGGGGAGATGTCTTCTTGACTGGTTTTGTAGATAAAAAGCGTGAGTGGCAGAAGGGGGCATTCCCTGGTGGGTGATGAGAGGGCCTGGAGTCGGAATGATTCTCTGCCCATCCATTGACCATGAGCCTGTGGTTATAACTAAGAGGTCATGGGCATTTGCATGGGAGGTCATAGTAGAACCCTCATGTTTCTGTTCCTCTGTTGAAGTGGTTAAAATGGAAGTCTCTTTAACCAGTGACCGTTTGGTCTCCCGTGTCAAAGGTCTGTGTTTTTCTTCTCTACATCCAGTGGTTTTCCTTTAGATGCAGAGGTCATTCATCTTCATGCTGAAATTTGAAGGAAGGAGTAAAAATTTAATCAAGCTCTTTGAGGGTCTTAAGCCTTTTCTGATGGATTTCTGTTTGTGTGATTATATGCTGTTTCATGATCCCCTGAAGGACCGGGGGGCTTGGGAGGATCCGTGCACTACGCCACGATGGCTCGATCTGCTGTGAGACCTGCCAGCCTTCACTTAAATCGCTCCCGGAGCCTCAGTAACAGTAACCCAGATATATCTGGGACTCCTACATCTCCAGATGACGAAGTACGCTCAATCATTGGGAGCAAGGTAAGCTGACACACGCCGTGTGTTTCCATGAATTTTGTTTGCATTTTATGAATAGTGTGAAGGAGGAGAAGTGTTCAGCTATTGGCAGTCTTGTTTCTGAGGTGCTTTGGAGTTGCAAATAGCTGAGAATTAGGAGGTATTGTTCTCCAAGCAGATAATTTAATTTTTTCATGTTAATGGTAAATATCCCTATTATCACAAACTACCTAATGTACTTTGTAGAAAACATAGTCTCTAAAGAGCCCAAATCTGTCTGCCAGATCTGGTCATCGGGGCCAGGAATACTGAAGCCAATCTAATGCAGATCAGCGTGTAACAAGCACCCTCTTGTGTTAGCCAGATCTCTCCTTTCTCATTTAAAAGCTGTCAGGTAGACCATGCACCCCTAACCTTCCCCTGTCCACCCCAGTGCCTTTAAGCTTGGGACCCTCTGGAGCCTGAGACAAAGGCACTGTTCTGGGCACTCTCAGTCCTTTGGACAAAGCCGTGCCTGGTGACCCATTATAAACTTATTTTGGCTAATAAATGCTTGTTTGATTGCATTGAATTGAGGTGGGCTCTTGTCCCACAACTAGACCTTTGCTGTGTGGCCTTTACTGGTGGGAATGGCATGATTGCCTTGCTCTAGGGCACGATACCATTATGGGAAGTTTGATGGGGGTGGGCTCTGCACATTAGGGTCCTAGAGAGGAATTAATAAGTAGGAGGCCCCCTATTAATAGCTTGTCATTGCTGGCTGATGAGACCAGTGTTTAGCAGACCCCCAACTTGTGTGGCTAGAGAACCTTAGAGACCCCTGACCCATCTGCACATCACAATAACAGTGCTTTCCCCAGTCAGCCTCTGGTTGATGTCTGGTTGAACACCATTCCTTTTTGAACAAGCCTGTAATTTCTTAATCAGAAATGCAGGCAAATTATTTAATCTAATAATTTTAAAATTAAAAAAAGCCCAGGACTCTCCGCCTATAAAGTCCCACTTAAACATCTCCTTACTTAGGCAGTCTCAGCCTTTTGTGAGGGGCCTGAGGGAGAGCCGAGCACAGACTGTCCACAGACTAGACACCGGCGGCTGCACATGCTTGGGCTCCCAGGAGACCGTGCACATGGGACCTAAATCGTCATCTTGGCTCTCACGGTGTGGTGAGAAGTCTGCTCCTTAGGAAGCTCTGCCAGGGAACAGGATGAGTTGAGGGCTTCATTTCATTTCTAAACTTGAAAGTGAGACAGACCTTGGGTCAGCCTGAGGCAGCGAGTTCTAGGTAGAATGCTCTGGATGTCTGTGAGGCTGGCATCATGTTACCATTGAAACCCCAGGAGCGTCACTGGTCCCAGACCTCTCCTGCCAAGGCTTGAGAGGTGTCAGGCCAAGAGATAGGAAAGACTTGAGAATGATTCCATCCTTAATTCAAGCAGTACCTTAGCAGTGAGTATGTCAGGCCTGGATGTTCCCCGCTGAACACCTGTCACTGCTTTAGCTTAAGTGAAATGACAGCCTGGGGTAATTGCTATTTCAGAAACAAGCGTTATAAGTGGATGGTGTTGCAGAGGGTTTTGCCGTTGTGTGATGCCTTTTGGTTATAGGGTATTTAACAAAGTAATTAGGATACAGCGCTGGATGGAGCCACTTGATGAATGTCTGTACAGTTTTCCATGGTCCTGCCGGTGATGGGGAGTCATCAGACTTCCCCGAGCAGCGCGATAAAAAGCATATTTGGACGGAGAGGAGAGGCCAGGCAGGCAGGCCGAAGCTGGTGCAGAAATCAGGGCCAAAAGGGAGTGGGGTTCCTTTGGGGGCGTTTAAGTTCAACTCCGCTCTCTTCTTAGGCAGGCTAACAGCTGTCCCTCCAGGCATGGTGGGACACGTGCTTTTAAGAAAGGAAAAGACAAAACTTTGAGATTGTAAAAACCCCAAATTTTGTTCTTTTCTGTCACCAAAAATATTACTTATTATCTGTTTTACATATTTCAGATTCATTGATAAGGAGAAAACATTTTCCTTTCTTCATTCATATAATATGAATGGAAGACTTTAAAGTCAGTAATTAGTGAACTTTACCAAAACCACTGAAAATCTGAACCCAAGCCAACGTCTTTGTGGCATCAATCAGTCAACAAGCATTTATTAATTGCCTCCTGTGTGCCAGGCCCCGGGCTGGACACTAGGAATGCAGTGACATGAATAAGGCAGGCTTTTCCATGTACCATATGGGTATATTAAAAACAAGACTCTCCAGACATAGGCTTGTTTCACTCCTAGCCCTTCTTCTGGGCTGACATCACCAGGCCGTTTGACCACAGAGCAAACAGCTGGGCCAGATGGCTGGGGACAGGCCTGGAAAAAGAAGAGGGGGCAGTGTGGGCTTCCTCCTCAGGCTCTTGTCTACCCTCGAACCCAGTTCTCCTGGCCCCAGGATGGGCTCATGGCCTTCAGAGTCCGTCAGACCTGGGAGAGGCAGGATCAGGGAAGAGGAGACTTAAGTCAGGACGTGAGGAGCATCCTGCACGAAGGCCTTTTCCTAATCATCTCTTTAGCAATAGAATGAAATGAAAAGCCTTCCAAAAATAAAGAGTAAACTTTATGGAAAGGAAAGAAAAGTAACAAAGTGGCTCACAGAAGCCTTTTTAACCCCCGGAAGAGAACAGAAAGAAACAAAGACCAGTGGGACAGCTTTGAGAAGAGCATCACAGTCACATTCTCCTGCGCTGCTTCCTGTGTGGAGAAGGGTGCCATGTGTGTTAAGTTAAGAATAAAAACCATTAACCCAGCAAGAGCAGGGATATCCTTGTTCAGGGCTTTTATGCCCCTTGGCCCTGCCAGCTTTGCCCCCATTCATCCACACAAACTTTGAGCCCTCGTTTTATACTGCTTAGATTGTGCCCATTTGAAAAATAAAGCTTCAGGCTCTGATGTCTCAGATTGGTTTTTTCATAAATAGAAATTGAGAACATTATATTAGTCCAGGATGGGATTGAATACTTTTTTTGTAGTGTCTTACATAGTAGGATGTAATCAGGTAACTTGAATGAACCAAGATACTTGACAAGTGCCTAAAAACATTGGTTCCTTTAACAGTACTAATAATGAAAGACATGTTTGCATTGAACACATTAATTCTTAAAAGACTGGATTTCTTTAAGAATTCTCTATAGCATGCAACATGTAATCTTTCTTTCCTTTCCCAACTGCTTTCTATTATATGCTTAGGGCTTAGACCGCTCCAATTCCTGGGTTAACACTGGTGGTCCAAAGGCTGCCCCATGGGGATCCAACCCCAGTCCAAGTGCAGAGTCAACACAGGTGGTGTCTACAGCATCAGAGGTTTCTTTATTGGCTGCTGATATTTCCCTCTAGAACGTTACTTTTTAGTCCATACTCTGGTTTCAGTGGCTTGCTTTTCTCAATTTTGGAAAGTTCATGATTTTTTTTAATTAGCACATTTCCCCCACCACGTGCATGCATGATACCGCCAACGTCTCAGTAATGTCCCCTCCCCACCACTCCCCTTCCCCACTCTTGCCTACATTTCTGTGGATGCTGCTTATGGACTTTGGGTCTTCGTTAGGTCTAGCCCCTGTCTGGTGGGCTTGTTCTCACTCCTATCTGCAAAACCACAGTTTTCCACTTTGATTTAAAGTCTCTAATCATCTTACCACTTTTGTAAAATATTTAGTATCTTGTCATATTTACATAACACCCATGAGTAAAAATGGTAATAGACTAAAGCTGAATTTAAACTGAAAGATCAAGAGCCAAAAGCAAAGATACGTTTTAATTTGTATTGTGTTGCAAAGGATGAAATTGGTAGTAACTTAGTTGAAGTAGTTGAAATCACTGATTTAGTTCTAGTTGCCTGCTGCTTTTAGATACTGCATGACATAGAACATACATCTCAACTGTCTTTGATCTAGGAAGAAAAGTTAACTTTAACTCCCAAAATGCTCACTCATAATTATCATTACACATGGCATTACAATATAGCATGCCATTCCTAATGCGAGAATTTGTGCAACTGTGCCCCGCCAACAAATAAACAAAAGCCCTCCAAACTTTTTTAGTGTTGATTGGGCAGAATTGTTTGACTATTTGTTCTTTGACCATTGAGAAGTATGTTGCTTTTTTTTTTTAAGTTGTTTTTTTTCTTACTGGATATGTGCATGTTTACAGACTACAGCTATGAACGTTTCATTCTTTGCAGCAATAGTTATGTGTAGTTCCATAAAAATACCCACATTTCCTTAAACCTATTTTAGTGCATTGAAGGCATTTGAACTTTCTTTTATACATTGTTGTCAATCTGTCTGAAGCAGCTCAAGATGGTGGATAGCAAACTGGGAAGAAAAAAATGCTGTTTTTTGACAACAGAAATTAGAGCACATGACTGAGAAGTATTGAAAGTTGTGCATTATCCTTGAGCTGCAGTCACCCACGTGGACTTTAATGTTCTGTCATCATTCATTCATCTTCACTCCATAGGCAATGGATCGAAGTTGTAACCGTATGTCTTCGCACACAGAGACGTCAAGTTTCTTACAAACATTAACGGGACGTTTACCAACTAAAAAGGTAGATTCGAGTGGAGACAATTGATCTTTGGGGGAAAACACCATCAGATTTGTCACTGTTCTTTAGACAGTTGGCAGACAGGCATATTTCCAGCAGAGCCTCAGGCACCAGATCACCGGCTCTGGGCTCCCCTTGCTTCCTCGGGGGCTGGGGGCTTGCTCTGCCTGAAGCATGCTCTCCGATCTGAGAGATAATGCGCTGGGCTGGACGCTTTACTCAGAGACTGGTGGATTAAAGCTTAGTCATTTAATTTCACTGCAAAAATGTATCAACCCTTAATACTGCTTCTGTTTTGTGTTTAAATCTCCAGGGAAAGGAAGATGAGTTAGAAAAATTGTCACTCTTAGTAAGATACGTTAATTTGCTTCCCTCGTGCACAGTCCTCGTTAGTCCTTTCTCGTATTAATTAATATGCACTGATTTGCAAATTGCTTTGTATGCATATCCATTATGCTTTAAGAATGAGGAAGGAATTTTGTATTTTTTTTTTAAATGAACTCATGTTCCTGATGACATGGAAAATAAAGGCCAGATTTTCAAAGGTGTCACTTAAATTGTGCCAGCAGAGTTGGTGAAGGATGCCGCGTGCTGTCCGTTTGGGCCGCAGACCAGAGCTTCTGCCTGTCCTGCCGGCACTGGCTCAGATCTGTGGCACAATTTAAGGGCCTTGCCCATCCGGCCTCACAGAGTCCCATTTTGTCCCAAGAGGCCGTGCAGTGTTTTCAGTGCCACCCCCATTGTCTCACATGGTCGCACGGTCGTTTCGTTAATGGACGTCTTCACTGCATCTCCAGATTGGTCATGTGCCTTCCTTTGCTTCTTTCATCATTTTCCTTGTATTTTTTGTCTCGGTGTTGGCATCGCCCCCTGAGCTCTGCACCTGGCGGTGCGCCCCTCTGTTGACTCTGCCTTTCCTCCCCGGCAGCTTTTCCATGAGGAGCTGGCCTTGCAGTGGGTCGTCTGCAGTGGCAGTGTCCGCGAGGCTGCTTTGCAGCAGGCCTGGTTCTTCTTTGAGCTGATGGTGAGCAGGCCACACGTGGGGCATCCTCCGGGGCAGAGGGTTGGTCATTTACCAGGTCACGGGGAAACAGGAAATGCCCTGAAATCAGCCAGCGTGAAAGAAGGAAAGCAGCCCCAGAGTCTGCAGCGTCTGTCCTCATTCCAGTAAGTGTCCGTGACTGGCGCCTCCTATCCTCTGCAGGTGAAAAGCATGGTCCACCACTTATATTTCACCGACAAGCTCGACTCTCCGAGGAAGAACCGCTTCCCAGAGCGCTTCATGGACGACATCGCCGCCCTGGCCAGCACCATTGCCAGCGACATAGTCTCGCGGTTTCAGAAGGTGAGGGCGATGTCGTTCTGGTCCCAATCCAGCCCCAGGATGAGTCGGGCTTTGCAGCCAGTGTCCTTTTAATTGTTTTCTGTCCTTCTCTTTCCTAGGACACAGAAATGGTGGAGAGACTCAACATGAGCCTGGCATTCTTCCTCAATGATCTTCTGTCCGTCATGGACCGAGGCTTTGTGTTCAGCCTGGTCAAGGCCTGTTACAAGCAGGTGAGACGTGGCGGGTGGCTCTCTCCAGGCAGGCGGGCGCATGGGGGCTTGGAGTGGGGTGGCTCCGACCTCCTGCTCCCCAGGGTCTGCCCTTCTCCCACCAACCCCACGGTTCTCTTGGCCTCCAGGTGTCTTCGAAGCTCTACTCGCTGCCAAACCCCAGTCTCCTGGTGTCCTTGAGGCTGGACTTCCTCAGGGTCATCTGCAGCCATGAACATTATGTCACCCTGAACCTGCCCTGCAGCCTGCTCACACCGCCGGCCTCGCCTTCCCCCTCTGTGTCTTCTGCCACGTCTCAGGCAAGTGGAGGGGAGGTGGGAGGGGACCGGGAGGCAGGCGCTGGGCCTCTGCGCACCCAGCGTTGTACAGGGGGCCGCGGGTGCACAGACCAACTGAGCAGCCTGCCCACAGCAGGCTTGCGGGCTGGGGAGGAGTCTTGTACACCCGTGGAAGAGGACGGGAGCATGCATGTGTACATGCAAATGAAGCATTTACTGAGAGCTTACAGTATCCCAGGCACTCTGGCCTTTGCAGAGCTCACAGTCTGATGGGAGGGGCCAAGGGTCCCCTGGTCCTTTCAGCGCAGCAGCAAAACTGGCACGCAGGCCTCTTCTTCCACGTCCTTCCCACTGATGAGATCATTAGAGTCTCACGTTGAGCAGTTGGACAGGACCTGTCCCTTCTGGGCCTCCCGTAGCTGTGGCCGCAGCCCCTGCAGGAGCAGCCCCCAGGCAGCGTCCCAGGATGACGGCCAAGGCTCCTGAGCTGTCCCCAGCACGATCTGAAGAGGGCGGAAATAGTGGTCTGCCTCCTGGCCCATGCTCTCTCTCCCTCAGAGAGCCCTCATGCTTCAGCTGGACTGGCCGGCCTGCCTGGGGGTGATGGCATTCCCCTTGTCCCCAGGGACTGCTTTCCCACATAATGACTGTAAGGCGTCTGCTGAAAGCAGGGCTAGTGGGCTGGGGGTGGGGGTGAGCTGGTGCCACCCTTTGGGCTTTTGTGTTCTTCTGCCTTTTGGGAATACACACACACACACACATATGCCTGTGTGCACACACACACATTAAGCTGTGCAGAAGGACACATTGGCCTCTTGGGTGATTGAGACTGGTCTTATGTGGGAGCTAATGCTTACTCCAAACTCTGCAGGAAGTTCAAGGCCCTGTTCAGGATAGGGAGGAGGAGGAGGCCATAGAAGGGCAGAAGGGCCCTTTGGCCTGGGTGGGGCAGCATGGGGAGAAGTAGAGTCTAAGGAGACAGGAAAGGGAAGTTAGAGCAAGGCTGTAAGAAGGTTAGGTATCAGAGGGGCTCCACATGGACTGTACTGTGGAGGCCCTGGGGTTCCCTTGGACCTTAGTGAGTGGGGAGCGAATAGTGTCCTTCCAGAAGGTAACTTTGTCAGGAGCCTGCTGGGATGGGCCAGGTGAGAGGCAATGAGGCTGGTTCAGCCAGAGTCCTGAAAATATAGGAGAAGTCCAGACCGCAGAAAGCAAAAAGGAGAAAGGAATGGAAAGAAAAATTCATTCTTGTTGCCAAGAAAGAAATACTGGTCCAGGTGCATTAACTTCTATTCGTTGGTTGTTTCTGAAAGAGTTTTATCATTCTCAAAATTGGAATTTCAAATGTTGTAGGCATCCTGGAAAACTCAGGGTGGCTGTTTGGTTTAGAACTCTTTGGGTGGTTATTCTAGGACTATTGTATCAGGATGTTGTGTTTACTGAGCACCCTTGTTGGGACAAGCTTGTGGTCTGCCCACACCTCACCTTCCATCTTCTCTTGATTACTCAGCAATGGCCATGGGTTCAGCACCATCTCTGTGCAGCACCTGCCAGGGCTCTTCAGAGCCCTCACTCACCCATTTCATGTACCAGCTCTCCCAGCTGGATGGTGTTCCATAGGCATTCCATACTCAACACATCCAAGATGGCACTTGGCGCCTTCCCCAGCGAAGCCTGGCCCTCCTCTACACTTGGTGTTTCTGTCAGGGATGCCGGCTGCTGTGCATTCCTCCCTTGTGCAGTCTCAGACTCACCCTCATCTCTTCCCTCATTCTTTTTGATCCCAGCGTCTGACAGGCTGCCAAGTATCTTCTCCCAGGTCTCCTCCATATACCTACCCAAGTAATCTCTTTAAAGCACAAATTTGGCCATGTCCTGCCCCTCCTCAAGGAGCTCCAGGGCCTATGGCCTCAGAGTTAAAAAACAAGCCCTTCCTAGATAGGCTGATTGCACATGAGGATCCTGCCATTCTGTCTGCCATCCCTGCTGTGGTGCCACCTCCTGAGAGGCTCCCCTGGCCATTGTCCCATCCCTGCCCCCAGACAGGTGCCCCACTCCTTCCCTCTCTCCCTCCTCCAGTTATCCAGGACATGCTGCTCCTTCCTAATCCATGGGAGCTCCTCGAAGGGAGGGACTGTTGTTTTTAAGCTTTGTCCTTGTATCATCAGCCCCTAGAGTTCCCTGCACAAAGGATGCACTTTAAAAATGTACGTTGGGGGACTGCTAGGTGGTGCAGTGAATAGAACACTGGCCCTGAAGTCAGGAGGACCTGAGTTCAAATCCACCCTCAGACACTTAACACTTACTAGCCATCTGACCTTGGGCAAGTCACTTAACCCCAACTGCCCTCCAAAAAAAAAATATGTTGGTATGTTGTTGGACATGGTCAGTGTGAGACTTTGCTTTGCTTGGCTGTGAGCATCTGTTACAAAGATTTTTTTCCCACTGTTGGGAGGGAACGGTTTCTTAAAAAGGAACAAATGTGTTGGGCTGGCTTCGCATAGAATCCTCATGCATTGCAGACCACTGTAGCCACAGAGGATTGTTTAGTAAAATGGCATTTTCTTTTCTAATTCTTTTTACTAGTGGGTGGCTATGCAAAAACACCTCCCTCGTGTTTTCCAGGATGCATGTGACATTGAAATTCTGATCTGGGGAATGCTAAACAGTTTCTGTCACCATGTGCCTAAGGCTGTGTTGAGATTATAAAAGTAAGCATAAAAGAGGGCAGATGCCTAGGGAACTAAGAAGGACTGATCTTATCTTAATTATCTGAGCTGTCTAGATTTTACATGTGTAGGTTTGGGTTGTTATAGTTTGTTTAATTCCTAAAAGAAGCAAACCATATTTAATTATTACAGGTAACTGAGCAGTATTGAAAAGAAAAAAACTCAGAGAATCATTGCAAACGTCTATGTCCTCACTTAAATAAAAGTTAACGTTATTGTTTTACTGTTCTATGTAATGTTTTCCTCTTATTGACTAAAATTAGACTGTCACATAAATCCCCTTGCAAATCTTCATTTCAAGGATCACCCAAACAGAAAATAAATTTTAATTTTAATGATTGAGGGGATATATGCAGAGATGCTTCTTTACTTGCTGAAGAATAGTAAATCCATGATGACAGTTTTCTATAAATGACGTGAAAACCCGGTCATTGAGTTATTTCTGGGTTTCACCATCAGGGGCAATAATATATTTATTAGAAATGAAAAAAAATCGCACATGAGCTCAATTAAAACTCCTTGAATATACTTGTAACCATTTGCCAAGCAAGTGTAGTCACTGGATTCCTTGGGCTCTCCCTGCTGCTCTGAAAGGATCGGGAAATGAACAGTTCTCTTAGTGTGTGAGGCTCCCTTTAAACACTTCATGATTTGCACTCTGAGGAGAATCAATAAGCAAATCTGGGTTTCGGTGTTTGGTTTTTTGTGTGTATTTATATGTATCCTTTTATATCTGTATTGTTGCTGTTAAAAAGTTTGTTTTTAAGTAAAAATGTTCTCACCAAGAATAAAAGAAACTTGAAGAGGGGTGGGGTGGTTGGCTCAAGGCCCCTTACTTTTATTCACCTTGGAGCTAAAAAGTTGAAAGAAGGATCTCTCCTCTCCCCTGAAGGTGAGGGTCCCCTTTCTTCAGCCCTGCTGCCCTTCTTACACTGCCTCTTTGGGTTTTTCCACAGAGCTCTGGATTTTCCACAAACGTCCAAGACCAGAAGACAGCAAACATGTTCGAGCTATCCTTGCCCTTTCGCCAGCAGCATTACCTGGCAGGGCTTGTATTGACTGAGCTGGCAATCATTCTAGACCCTGATGCAGACGGGTAAGGCAGTCTTTGCTTGGAACAAAGGGTTTTGCTGTCTGGGGCCAAAGAAGTGTCCTTCCCATCTCTTTGTTGTCTGGAGCTGAGTTCTAATTCTGGTTCTGCTGCTATGTGCCAGGCACAGGGCAAACCCCTGAGAATACAGATAGAAACAGAAAGGTCTCTGCCCTCAAGAAGCTCCCACTCTAGTGGGGAACCCTGAAGGAGAGGAGTGAAGCCCCCCATGTAGTAGGATATGCTAGAGAGCTGGAGGAGAGGCTGGAGAGAAATGAAGGCCCGGTAAGCCTGGGCACTTTTCCTAAAACAGACTTCTGGGAGGAGCCAGCCAAGCAGAGGAAGGGGCCAGGTGAGAAGCCAGGGGCAGCATAGCCCTCTGCCAAGAGCCAGGAGGGGAGCTTGGAGAAAGAGTGCCAAGAGCCTTCTCACTGGACCTTTGTGGAAGAAGCATCTATTGATCCTGCACCGCTGTTGGTGAGGACCGACTCCTCCCTCCCTTCAGAATCCTGTTCAGGCCAAAAAGAGGTGCACATGTTGTTCTGGGTTGCTTATCCAGGGCAGTGCCAGGCGCTGGCATTCAGGGGTGGACGGTGGGTGTGTCAGGCTGTATTGGCAGAAGCTCTTTGTGCAGCTGCTGGGATTCGGGGTGAGCCCAGACAGCTCCACACCAGAACCACCAGTAGCTCCCCTTGTTTGCTGAGATGCAGAGTGTTAGGCTGGGCTCTCCCCATGCTCCCCTCACAGCGAATTCTGGAGTGGCCGAGCAGCAGAGGTCTGAGTGAGACATTCTTCCAGCCCAAGACAAGAGAGGAGGCCAGACTGAGAGACCCAGGGGAGGAGGCTGGATGGGACTAGGTGGTAGATACAGAAGTGCAACAGCTTCCGAAACTCTCAGTTAGGAGATGGTAGGAGACCTCACAGATCCTCAGAAAGAAGGCGGGGCTCCCCTGTGCTGGCCCTGGGTGCAGGGCCAGGTGCTGTCTGGCAGCTCCATTGCCAATACCATGTCTAGGCAGAGAGGAGGGGCACTTTCAGTCAGGAGGGAGTGGAAGCCCTCAGGGGCAGCATCACTTCTAGATCCAGGGAATCAGAACCCGAGGGGCCTTGTCGCTTCTGGTTCCAAGGGAGAAGGGGCCCTGAGGAGCAGTATCAAATGTAATCTCAAAGTATCGGGGACCCTTGCTGGGTAAGGAACAGAGTACAGACCAAGAGAGCAGTGACCATACATCTTCACAGGCCATACCACCTTGGAAACACTGAAAACTTTCAAATGCCTAGAAGTAGCTCTGAAGACAGCAGTGCAAAAAAGCCTGAAGCTTGAAATAATGCGCCTCCACCCCTCTCACTGGGAACAGAGCCCAACACTAACATAAAGTCCACAACAAGAAATAGGGTGGGAAAATGAGCAAACAAAAAAAGAACCTGACCATAATAAACTTGTGTGGTGATAGGGAACATCAAGAAACAAGCTCATAAGAAGATGGCACAGTCAGAACAGGTATAAGCAGAGCATCAAAGAAAAAGTTATAGAAAAATATGTGACACAAGCCAAATGAGAATTCCTAGAAGAGTTAAAAAGATTCTTTTCAAAATTAGAGTGACAGGAGGAAAAATTAGGTAAAGAAATGAAAGAGTGGTTAGGTGGTGCAGTGAGTAAAGTGCTGGCCCCGGAGTCAGGAGGATCCAAATTTGATTCTGGCCTCAGACACTTAACACCCACACAAAAAAAAAAAACTAGCCATGTAACCTTGGGCAAGTTACTTAACCCCAATTGCCCTCCAAAAGGCAAAAAAAAAAGAACTAGGAATGGTTCCTTTCTCCCCACCTCAGGGGCGGCTTGGTGGCGCAGTGAGTAAAGTGCCAGCCCCGGAGTCAGGAGGACCCAAGTTCGGTTCTGGCCTCAGACACTTAACATCCACACACACAAAAAAAAAACTAGCTGTGTAACCTTGGGCAAGTTACTTAACCCCAATTGCCCTCCAAAAGGCAAAAAAAATTTAAAAATAAATAAATAAATGAAAGCAAAGGAAGAAAATTACGAAAAGATAATACATTGGTAAAAGAGTCAGCAAAAAATACTGAAAAGCAAAAACAAAAACCTTAGAAAACAGAATTGGCCAAATGGAAAAAGATACAAAAGCTCACTGAAGAAAATACCTTAAAATTAGAATTGGACAAGTGGAAGCTAACAACTACATGAGACATCAAGAAACAGTAAAAAAAAAAAGTCAAAGGAATGAAAAAATAGAATAAAATTGAAATATCTCAATGGAAAAACAACTGACCCTGAAAATAGATCAAGGAGAGAGAATTATTGGATTGCCTGAAAGCCATGATCAAAGAAAGAGCCTACACATCATATTTTTAAAAAAAAACTAGTTGAAACACTTTAAAATTTCATCAAATTTGCAGGGTATATAAGAAACTCACAAAAATCATCAGCATTTCTATATATTACCAGAGACATTTCATTTAAAATCACTGCAGACAATGTAAGATACTTGGGAATCTACTTGCCAAGAGAAACCTAGGGATGTAAGAACACAATTATAAAACACTTTTCACACAAATAAAGATCTAAACAAGTGGGAAAATGTTAATTGTTTGTGCTTAGGCCAAGCCAATATGATAAAAATGACAAAATTCTGCCTAAGTTAATTTACATATTTCAGTGTCATAACAGACTGCCAAAGAATTATTTTATAGAGCTAGAAAATATAGTAAAATTCATCTGGAAGAATAAAAGGTCAAGAGTATCAGCAGAATCAATGAAAATAATGTGAAGGAAGGTGGCCTAGCCATTCTAGATTTCAAACTGTATTACAGATGTGGTAAGCATCAAAATATTCTGGTACTGGCTAAGAAAGAGAGGTAGATCATTGGAACAGATTAGTACACAATACTCAATAGTAAATGACCATAGTAATCTAGTGGTTGATGAACCCATAGATCCAAACTTTTGGGGTAAGAACATAACACCTGACAAAAATTTGCTGGGAAAACTGGAAAGTGGTTTGGCAGAAACTAGGCAGAGACCAACATCTAAAATCAGCTTATACCAAGATAAGGTTAAAATGGATAAATGATTTAGACATAAAGGGTGATATCATAAGTAAATTAAGGGAACATGAAAAAATATACCAGGCTATGGATAAGGGAAGCATTTATGACCAAACAAAAGTAATGCAGCAAAAATTAGAAGGAAAACAGGAAATTAGTTTTTAAAAATTTGCAGCATGTTTTTCTGACAAAGGTCTCATTTCGCAAATATATAGAGAACCCGGCCAAATTTATAAAAGTAAGAGCCATTCCCAAGTTGATAAATGGTCAGAGGATATGAATCAGCAGTTTTCAGAAGAAGAAATCAAAGCTATCAATATTCACTAAATATTTTAAATCACTACTGATTAGAGAAATGTAAATTAAAACAACTCTGAAATGCTACCTCCCATCTGTCAGACTGGCAACATGACGGAAAAGGAGAATGATGAATGTTGGAGGAGATATGGAAAATTAAGGACACTAATGCACTGTTAGTGGAGTTGTGAACTTATCCAGCCATTCTGGAGACCAATTTGGAGCTCTGCCCAAAGGGCTATGAAACTGTACATACCCTTTGACCCAGCAATACCACTACCAGGTCTTATCCCAAAGGAATCAAAGAAAAGGGAAAAGAGCCCATTTGTACAAAAATATCTATAGCATTTTTTTTTTTTGTGGCAGCAAAGAATTTGAATTTGAGGGGATTCCCATCAATTGGGGAGTGGCTGAACTAGTTGTGGTATGTGATTGTAATGGAATACTGTCGTGCCCTAAGTGAAGGCCTGGCCTGGGCCTTGTTGCCCAAGCTCAGGCAGATGGAGCCATTCTGGGTTAAGGTGACGGAGTCCAAGAGGTGGAGACGCCTGTGAACCTGCCTTCCATCGGAGCGCTTTCTTTCTTTGTAGGATCCCAGGCCGGTTGGTGACCTTGTGCGTTCCCTCTCAGTCCTTGTCACAAGCACCTGGAGCCAAATGCCCTCATGATATTTTTTCTTCTAATTTTTTTTTGTAAATGGGCTTATTTTCGTTCTGTATTAGAAATGCCTTATAAGAGTAAGTGTGAATGTATATGTTAGCTAGAGGGAACAAAGGTTTGCTTCTGGTCTTTCTAATAGTGCTCCTGTTACAAAGTATTGTTTGTTTTCCCGATGTCCGCTAATCTCTGTGACCTGCCTTCCCTTTCCTTAATAGTTTGTTTGGATTGCATAAGAAGGTTATCAACATGGTACACAACTTACTGTCCAGCCATGACTCAGACCCGCGGTACTCTGACCCCCAGGTAAAGGCCCGGGTGGCCATGCTCTACCTGCCTTTGATCGGCATCATCATGGAAACCGTGCCCCAGCTGTACGATTTCACAGGTATCTGTCACATCGAAGACTCTTAGGCTGTGCATGTTCCCAGCTGGGATAAGCAAGTAGCTAGCTGGTTCTGAAATCCAGTCTCTCTATTATATGGCCCATTGACCCGTTATTTCTTGGTGAAACCTTTCACTTAAAATTGTGCTTTGCATGAAGGGGTGCACATGTGCACCTCATTTTTCATTTCCCAAGAGGTGAGTTAGGAGATGATTTTCCATATGCTATGAAGAGTCTTCACTTTAGAAGTGAAAACTTTGGGGCAGCTAGGTGGCGCAGTGAATAGAGCACCGGCCCTGGAGCCAGGAGGACCTGGGTTCAAATCTGACCTCAGACACTTAACACTTATTAGCAGTGTGACCTTGGGTGAGTCAACCCCAACTGCCCTGCCTTCCCCCCTCCAAAAAGCAAAAAAAAAGTGTAAAGTTTCTTTAAATAGGAATTTAATTTAAAATATCCCATCTAAAATCCCCTTTTGTACCCATCACTTCAGAATGCATATATTTGTATCACCTAAAGAAAATCTGAAAGTTACATGGCCCAGGTCATCAAGCTTCTCTCGGGTTTAACACGAGTGAATGCTTGGCTTTGCTTCTGATCCTGGCATTGAAGGACACCCAGAACAGCTCTCTTCGAGGCGTGTTCCTAGTTTGGAGACAAAGCTGTTTTTTCACAACAACTCTCAGACAGTGCCTGCTTTGGCTGTGCACTTTGATCCGGTGATTTCCCCTGCCTGCCCTCACTGGCCCTAAGAGGCGGCTTGGCATTGTCCGTGGAGGGCCAGGGTCAGAGTCAGGAGGCCCACTCCAGCTCCCTGCCTGTGTGAGCCTGGGCACGGCTGCTTTGTTGGGGGTGGTGTTCACCCACCCAGGGCTCCCGACACCAAAGAAACCAAGCAAAACCCTCAAAGACTTGTGAAGAGAAAGAAGGTGGTATAAATGCCATTGGCTGCTGTGGTTGCAGTGTTTCAGGACAGTTGCCTTTAAATGACAGCAATACTCTAGGGGGGGCCCGAATTCCCACTGGGCTCTTCTGAACAGCAGACAGGCCTCCCAGAGAGCTCCCCTTTACTTTTTCTGCAGATTTCCTTATCCCCTCAGTAATTTTAGCTTTGAAGGCGAGGCTCCCATAATGTTTGGAACACACGGTGTTCGATAAGGACTAATACTGAGGGTCAGCACCTGGCATGAACAAGAATAGCATTGAAAGTGGTAGTGGCAGTGAGGAGGAAAGGGGACCGAGAACTCAGCTGTGATGTTTACTGTTTTTGGACTCTCTCCAGAGACACACAATCAGCGAGGACGGCCAAGCTGTGTGGCGATCGAAGATTATGAAAGCGAGGGTGGAAATATGATAAGCCAGACAGTGGCCATGGCGATCGCCGGGGCGCCGGTCCCCCAGCTTGCAAGACCCAGCAGTTTTCTGCTCACTTCCTCGGTATGAAAACATAACCAAACTTCTTCTGTGGGAATGCAGATCTCCAGAGGGACAGGATGGCACCTGCTTGGGTGGCAGAGCTGCTCAGGGCGGGCACTTGGTCCAGCAGCTCTGGGAAATGCTTTATGTGGGACCCTGGAGTTAGGAGACTGAGACCTGAGATTTGATACTGTACAGGCCTGTTTTCAGTCTCTTATTAGCTGAAAATACTTTTTAGGGCCTATTCTTTATCAGCTTTGAGATTTTTTTTTTGTCTGACTGAGGGAAGTGTGACAAATAACCTTTCACTTGTATAAAGAAATAACTTTTTTATGTTTAAAAAAAATATATTCACTCCAGGTGGTGTTTTCCCCTACTCTTTATTTTTTTAAGCAATCAGGGTTAAGTAACTTGCTCAAGGTCACACGGCCAGGTGTTTCTGGGTGGGTGCTAAGAGTCTGAGCCCGGGATTCGATCCCCAGGTCATCCCGACACTGGAGCTGGTGCTCTTACTTGCTGTACTACCTGGCCACCCCTAAGCAATCGGGGTTAAGTAACTTGCTCAAGGTTACACGGCCAGGTGTTTCTGGGTGGGTGCTAAGCGTCTGAGCCCGGGATTTGATCCCCTGGTCATCCCGACACTGGAGCCAGTGCTCTTACTCGCTGTGCTACCTGGCCACCCCATGTTTTCCCCTATTCTTACAAAAAGGGCTAAAGCAGATTTTTAAAACATTTTTCCCTTTAAAGAAAATACAGTAGTGTTTACTAAAACTAAAATGTTTCCTGGGAACTGCCCTGGCATTGGTCTAGTAAGAGCTTCTTAAGCTTTTCCCACTGGTGACCTCTTTTCACGTTTCCTTGACATTGCATGGCCTGAGGGCATGCGCAGAGCAAAGTGCGAATGCTGTGTGTACAGACCTGAGGCTAGGGTGAAGTCGCAGTGGGGACTAGCGCTGGCAGAAACGCCTCAGATTCATCATGTCTGATTTTGAATTCCTTTCTGGCCGCCACGCTTTCAGAAACCCTTTATTTTTACCCAACTTTTCATGACCCCCTGTGGGGCTGTGAAGTTTCCGTGGGGCTGTGAAGTTTCCAAGGCGCTGTAGGCCCAGTGCCAAGTGTCAGCAGTGCGGAGAAGACAAGCCGTGTCTGTCATTGAGGAATCTAAAGCTCAGAGGAAAAATGTGACATGTGACCAGAGAATCCAAGATAGGAGGAATCTGGTCCAGCCCAAACGCCCTCCTGTGTGGCTCAGTGCCCCTGATGGCGAAGGCCCCAGAGATGGGCAGGGGAGGAAAGATGCTTAAAGAAACATTAAAAATAGCCGGGAGAAAATTCAAAAGGCACCACGGATAGTCAGAAAGGTTCGGCTGGCTCGGGTTAAATTCAGTCCATACTTTCTTTTGAAAAAACTTGGGGTTAGAAGCTTATGGTTCCTCATGTGGCTCTCTCTCTTCATCTATTCTTGTATGTTAAAATGTTCATTTTTTTATTAAGTTTGTTATAAAAAAAGAAGTCGTTAGAGTCTTTTCACTCTATACTTTGAAAGAAGCCAGAGAAGGATGGAAATAAACCTATGTCTGATGACCAGAAGTATAAAGCTGGAGACAAAAAGCCAGAGAGATCCCAGAGTGTTGCCCCAATACCAGCGAAGCTGTCCAAGGCCACATCAGAGCTGCTGCAGGGGCAGCACTCAGCTTCAGGGAAAGGTCTGTAGGTCAGACAGTGGAGTGGGATTCAGAGGGTATTTCCCTGCACAGCCAGGCTGCTGCCGTGCCGGTGGTGATTGAACAGGTCAGCTGTGGAAATGGACCAGCAGCGGTGACATGGTGATCTCTGATCTGCTGGTCTGGGGCCAAATAGCCAGCTTTGATGGCTGTATGAAACAACTTTGAGAGATCAGTCCTGCGTCATGTACCCTCACATCCAGAAGGGAAGAAGGGCCTGAATTTTTGTGAAGGGACAGTTTAACCTAAAGACAGGGGTAGATCGGATGCTCCAAACTGTGTGATAGTCGAGAACAAGCCAAAGGCGGTGATAGGAGGAGTGACTGAGTTAGGGACCATGGCACGTAGGAACCTGGGCTTCTGTTATTCATTTTCTTCTTTTTTTTTTGGCAAGGCATTCAGAGTTAAATGACTTGCCCAGGGCCACACAGCTAAGTGTCTGAGGCTGGATTTGAACTCAGGTCCTCCTGACTCTGGGGCTGGTGCTCTACCCACTGTGCCAACTAGCTGCTCCTTTTTTTGGGTCTGTGTGTGTGGGGGGGTTGGTTCCTTTGCCTTTATTCCATTCTCTTTTACTCCTGGATAGTGATGGTAATAATAGGATTATTCGATATTTGTTCACTTTTCTTCATGTTTTTTCATTCACTTCTTCAGCTACTATGAATTGTTGTCACAGATTGCCTTAAAGAAAGATAGCAAGATTCTAATATCTTTCCCCTAGTTTTATTTTCAAAAGAAAGTATGTATTGAATTTAACCTCCTTCTTCCTTGTGTGGTCCTTCGCAGGAACATGAAATCCATGGGCCCAAGCCCCCTTGAAAGACCAATATATTACTTTTCTATGGGGCCATCCAACTAAATATTATCAGAATCTAGGATTTTTCAAAGTAGTATAGGGCATAGGGGATAGAGTGCTGGCCTTGGTGTCCAGAAGACCCGGCTGTGTGACCCTGGGGAAGTCACTGAATTGCCCACCGCCTTTGCCTCTTCCGTTTCTGGCTCTGTGATCTCATGAGGCTCCCCAGGAATAGGGGACCTGTGTTAGCAGGTCAGCGTCCGAGGCTGGGGGAAGGTCCCACACCCAGTGCTTCCCTGCTGATGAGACCACAGGACCTGAATGTCTCTGTATCAGTGTGCTCCGTCCTCCCTGCTGTCCATCATCATGCTCCCTCCCATCCCCCTTGCTTCCAGGCAGGCCGGCAGCACTCCATGTTCTCAGCCGAGTCGAGCAGGAGTCTCCTCATCTGCCTGCTGTGGGTCCTCAAGAACGCCGACGAGACAGTCCTGCAGAAGTGGTTCACAGACCTCTCGGTCCTGCAGCTCAACCGACTGCTGGATCTGCTCCACCTCTGTGTGTCCTGCTTCGAGTACAAGGTAGAAGGGGAGCGAGCTGCTCTGGACTCGGGGTGTGAGGAGGAGAGGGAGGAGGAGGAAGGAGGGGAGGGGGAGGAAGAGGAGGAGGAAGAGGAGGGGGGAGGGAAAGGAAGAGGAGGAGGAAGGGGAGGGAGAGGGAGGAGGGGGAGGAAGAGGAGGAGGGGAAGGAGGAGGAAGTTGAGGGGAGTAGGGGGAGGGAGAGGAAGGGGAGAGGGAGGGGGAGGAGGAGGGGGGAGGGGAAGGAAAAAGAAGAGGGGAGGGGGAGGAGGGAGGGGGAGGAGGAGCTTTCTCCAGCATATCCCCTTTGTGTTGTATTTCCATTTTAGGGGAAGAAAGTCTTTGAAAGGATGAATAGTTTGACATTTAAGAAATCAAAAGACATGAGGGCCAAGCTTGAAGAAGCCATCCTTGGAAGCATTGGAGCCAGGCAAGAAATGGTGCGTCGAAGCCGAGGGCAGCTTGGTAGGTAGCTCTGAGCCCCAAATGGGGAGGGCCGGCACTCTTTATTAGGGGCATGGCAGGATCCCGCATCCCTAAGGTTGTTTGCAAAGCATCTCTCTTCGCACAGTAGTTTAGATCGGAGCCCTGGATTGAAGCAAAAGGAAACCCAGGTATTGCAAACATACAGCTGCTAGTGTATATGTGTAGTTGTTAGGAGTGAATGAAAAGGGCATTTGTTAGGCACTGACTGCCAAGCACAGTGCTAAATGCTGGGGATGAAATAGCAGAAAAAAGGCTCAGCCTCTGGGGAAATGACAGAATCCAGTGTCAGGGCAGGTGGGCAGTGCTGGGCACCCTGAGGGCACCTGGTGGGTCACATGGTGAGGCCCAGGGCCCCTGTCCCCTGGAAGGAGCAGAGTTGCTGGTTCCTGTCTTCCTGCAGCCACGTGAGCTCCCCAATGGTCAGGACAGGGGCAGAGGGGGGCAGGGGCCCTCCCAGAGAGCAAAGAACTCCCCCAGGCTACCTTGAGGTGAAGTTGGGTGCCATTAGTAAAGAATAACCCAGGGAGAGACTTTTTGTGGCTTAGTAGTTTCAGTTGTGTCCAGCTCTTCATGACGCATTTGGGGCTTTCTTGGTTAAGACACTAGAGTGGTTGGCCATCTCCAGCTCATTTGACAGATGAGGAAACTGAGGCAAACAGGGTTCAGTGACTTGCCCAGGGTCACACAGCTAGGAAGTGTCTGAGGCTGGATTAGAACTCAGGGAGATGAGTCTTCCTGACTGCAGGCCCCATGCTCTATGGTGCCCCAAATGCCCAGTGGAGCATAGAAGTTCTGTAGAAATTCAGGTTTCTTGTTGTTTCTTGAAAGTGTCCCTGTATGTATGTGCAGCCCTCCCCTGCCCCCAGCAGGCTCTGGCAGCTCCTGCCACCTCTGGCTTCTCGGACCTTCCTGCCCTCAGCAGTTGCCATGTTTCCCTTACTGCCCTCCATGCTCTGCTGTTCACACCCAGCCACCATCCCATGCCCGGGTCTGGCGCACATGCCTCCTAGAAGCCCTCATTGTCCCCCAGGACTCCCTGCCAGACCAGGACTTTTCTGACTCACCCGGCCTTGCCCCCGGCCCCCAGACCCTGCATTTATTTTCTATGTGATGCCAATGTACATGCTCTCATTCTCTCCTGAAAGAAAATGGCTCTTTTTTGGTTTTGAATTCCCAGCATGTTGCACAGAGGTTGACACATAGTAGGTCTTTGTGAATGCTTACTGATTACATTAATTGGAGTGTGCATAGGTATTTCTTTGGCTGGCTTTTTTTCTTAGTATTGGCAACTTCCAGAATTTTTCCTTCTGCATTTTTCTGCTGGATTCAGCTCTTCCCAATGTTTCTCCCCATAGGTCTTTGATGGTCTTTAGAATTCTCTGCCTTATCATTTCCCCAGTCAGCCCCGCCCCCCATATAGTGATCACAGCTTCTCATAAAAGTGACTTTTCTCTCCTAGCTGGAAGCAAACACCAGGGCTCATCCCCCTCCTCAGTTTGTAGTGGGGGCAGAGTCCTTGCTTATGGACGGGCTCCACCTGCACTCGTCAGGAGATGTTCTGATCCCTGCTTGGGAGGAAGCCAGAGTGGGTGATGGTGATTGCTTGGGAAGCCTGAAGCCCGCCCCACCGTGTCTCCCAAGACCTGGCCTTCTCCTTGAGCAGGACATGGGGAGCCCCTCCTTGGTACCAGCCCTGAGCACTGTGTTAGTGCCAGAGGAGACAGGGTCCCTTTGCTCATGGAGTTCAGGTCACTGGGATGATGTGACTCCTCCCCAAAGAGCTTACAGAGCACATTCTGGAGAGCAGGGAAGTGAGTTACCCCCAGGTGCTGGGCGGGGTCTCCAGAGCCATCATCAGGGAAGGCTTCATGGAGGTGGAGGCCTTGGCACTGGACACTGAAGGGGTCATAGAGGCTGATTGCCCTGTTCCCCTGGGTTCAGGTGTCACCTCCCAGTCTCCCTCTGCCCTGGGTGCTGGGCCCCGGACACGCAACTGCTCCCACATGTCTGGACCCAGCCTGCCGGTCTCTGGTTCATGTCCCAGCACAACCAAAGTGGGAGCCGTTTTCCTGGCCCTCTGCTTCCTCTTGACCAGCCTGGCCGTGCTGTTCTCTCCATTTCAGATGAGGGAACTGAGGCTGAGAAGGGTTCTCAGGCAGTCGACAAGCATCTCTTAAGTGCCTCTTGCCAGACCCTGTGTTAAGTGCTAGGGGCACACCAAAGGACAGCTTGGTCTTGAGGAGCCCGCACTCCTAGTTGGGGAGACAGCAGGCAGACAGTGATGTCCAGCGAGCTCTGTAGAGGAGAAATGGGAAGGCGCCAGGATTAGGGGATTGGTAAAGGCCTCCTGCAGAAGTGGAGATTCTACCCAAGAAATAGCTATTTTAAGTATACTTCAAAATTCTGAGGATAAATAGTTTAGTGCCAAAAAGAGACTTTTACTTTGGTCTGAAGGCAAAAGAAATATGGAGGCCAAGTTTACTGACCCTTAATCAATATGAATTGTTCCAGTGAGTTAAATGATTATTAGTTTGGCCTGGTCTAGGTAATTTGGCCACATGTTTCTTTAAAAAAAAAAAAACAACTAGTAAAACATGCCATGTTTTACCCCTTTGGCAGCTGAATGCTGGAAGGAGACAATTGTGTAAACTGTTTGGTGCCGGGTGGGTGGACAGATACCTGCCCTTTGGAGTGGCTCTGCACTCTTCTGCCTCTAGCACCAAGGACAGAGGCACCACCTGCTTCAGGTTCTAAAAGACCTCATTGTCCTTCTGACTCTCCCATGATATGGCCAAGAAAGCAACAAGGCCTTAGTGAAGGCCTGCTAAGTGTCCTCCCCCACCCAAGGCCCCGGGTGTGGACGTGACAAGTGTTAGTGTTAGGTGCTTGACGAGAGCTGGTCAGCATGTGTGGCTGTGGGAGGAGTAAAGGAAACAAGCGCTGTGATTCACAAAATTGTCCCATTTTGTTCCTGTGACTGCCTTGGAAGAGCTGCATTTTGTGTGATTGCAGAGGTGACTTCTAACTGTAGTGCTGACGGGCGTTTCAGCCAAGCTCTCGCATGTGCAGCGCTGAGCACAAAGGATTTGCTAGTGCAGGATTTCTGTATGTTTGCAAACGTGTCCGTGGTTCAAAGGGAAATCCCCTTTATGGATTGGTTCTTCCATTCCCTTGGCAGAGAGAAGCCCGTCGGGAAGTGCCTTCGGAAGCCAAGAAAACCTGAGGTGGAGGAAGGACATGACGCATTGGCGCCAGAACACAGAGAAATTGGACAAGTAATGGAACCGTGTCTTACTGTGTCCCTGGGGCTGGTCATAGGCCGAGCACCAGGGACAGTGATGTGGAGGATGTTGTTGGAGAGGCTTTGATTTTCTGCTGTTAGGATGCCAGGAGGCCTTGGGGAAGGGGAGGCCCCACCGTGTTATTTTAAAGTAAATAAATTCAAGAGAGACAGCAGAGGCAGAGGAGCTGGCCTGGCAGCCCCCAAGGCCTCTCTGGCTGCACACAACGAGACTGCTACGGACCAGGGCCCGGGCAGCCCTCTGCCACTGCAGTCACAGAAATGCCAGTCTGTGGGAGGAAGTCAGAGGCCTTGTCCTCCTCATCCCCACAGGGAAGGTCACTATATCTAGGTAGAGGTCATTGGCAGAGGACAGGACACTGTTGGAAAACAGATTTTTTTGCCTTAACTCTCTTCCAAAACCCAATAATTCTGCAAAGAGTTACTGAGTGTGCTAGGATCTTCGTTCTCCTCTAGGCACTCTAAGTAATGCAGGAGGAATAGAAGATGTCCCCCCAGTCCTCAAGGACATTGAAATCTAGTCTGGGAGAGGAGGGCATGCCCCTCCCAGAGCCCCGGGGGGGCCAAGATGAGTTAGAGGGGGCTAGTGCTGCACACGTTCAAAGGATAGGATTCATGGGTGATAGTGGCTGTGGGCAGAGAGACTCATGGGGGTGGCAGTGACTGAGCTGAGGCCTGGGAGGGGGCAGGGTCTGCGCACGCAGAAGGGGGACGGCCCTTCCCTAGGAGGGCAGCAGTGGGAGCGAGTCCCTGTGCAGGCTGCACCAAGGCCTCAGTTGGGTGGCTCCCCTGGGAAGGGAATGATTGGTAGGGAACAGAGGCCCTTGAATGTTGGTGTGAGGGGTCTGCATTCACTTCTGTGGGTCGTAGGGAACAGCCTCTTGGGGTCACTGAAATATGTTCAGATTTCAGATGGCCCATCTTGATCGAACTCGGCACTCAGGCCTGAAAACCAAGCCCTTGCTACCTGTCAGCAGAGGTGTTCTGCTTAGAGAGGATGACTGGCAAGTGTAGAATGAAACCAGACAGAATCCTTGCCTGAAAAAATGAAAAGAAAATTAATGTACTTGTTGCCTAAATGCTAGTTACATACAACTCCACTGTAACTTGAGCAGTGCTAACAGAACTGGAAGCACGTGCCTGTACCCAGGTCCCACCTGATGCCCCATTATGGTGTGGAGGTGATCCTGGCTTTGAAGCCTCTCGTGGTGGAGAGCAGATCTGTCCAGGGCGTGGCCTTCCAGCTGCCCGAGGGCCGTCCTGGTGCAGAGATGCTGGGCCCCAGGAGGCTGGGGAAGCTATAATTGAAGGTCTGATTCTGAATTTTTTTTTTTACTGGGATAAAAAATGTCCAAAGAAGAATAGGGAATCTGGGAGCAAGCCTGGGCAGCCAGAATGCAGCAGCAGGAGGAGAATGGACTCGACTGTCTTTGGAAAGCTTCCTGACACAATAGCTGTCTCCTTAATGCCCTTCTGCCTCGGGCTGTTGGAGAGGTCTTGGCGGCCTGAGCAGCTCATAGTCCCTTAGGAGAAATGGCAGAAAGGGCGTCTCCAGAGAAGCAGGACGGAGAAAGGCACAGGTGTCAGTCAGGCCGGAGAGGAAGGACGTCCTCTGAGTCACTGAGCGAATGCCCGCATCGCTGAGATCGGGACGCTGGCTTTAGTGGGAAGTCCCTGGGCTGCAGTCTGAAGGCCAGCTGTGCTCTTGGGGCAAGTCATCTTGTCCCTCTGGGGCCTTCCCAGAGCGAGCCTGAAACTTGGTCATCTGTGGATGGGGCCGTGTGGCCTGAGCTGCCACTCAGTGCCGCCACCTGCCGTGGGCAGGAGAGCCGGTGTTTGTAGTTGGGAGGAGGAAGAGGAGGATGTAGTGCTGGGGTCTCTTGGTGTCCTGGAAGTAAGTCATTCGCCTTGATGACGGATCTGCAGTAAGGTCCGCTTCAGTCCCACGCAGGGCACTCTCTCCAGAGCACAGCCATTGGCCTTGCTGATGGCTAGTGAAGCATGTGTGATTCTCAGAGTTGGGAGACCATCCTCCCTGCCCCTACCCGCCCCGGCTGTGATCTAATGGAGCATCCTTTAAAAGGTGTGTTGGTTGTTTGTTTTACAAAAGCCAGACCTCCCCAGGCTGTCCCTTCTCTGCTTAGTGTTCACTGCCCAGCCAGAGCCCAGGGCTGCGGGCAGGCAGACGGCTGTGGGGCCGTGGGGCCGTGGTGCTCTGCCTACAAGGCTATGACCGCCTCTGTTCACATCCAGCTGCTCTTATTGCGGTTTGAACCCAGGGACGCCAAGAACTGTTGAGGTGTGGGCTTTGCCCATCCAAAACTGCTGCGGTTTCACGGTGTGTTGTGGTGGAACCGTCTCAAAGAATCCAGTCAGACCACCTCTAATCCAAGTGTAGGCATTTATTGAGATTGACACCTCTCATGAAGCGGACTGAGTTCCAAAAGGAACCAGCAGCTTTAGAGAAAGCAAGATGGATTTTTATGGGGGTAAAGATGCAGTTACACAACAGAGATTTACATAGGATAGAGGAATATCATGAATATTAAAAAGGCAGGAGGGGTTTGTTAAGGGATTAGGTTAAGGAGGAGGGGTCCCATCTATGGTTCGGTGGTTAAACATTCTGGTTGTTCTGCCCTCCAACTGGCTGGCTATTGTGGTTCTGTGTGGTTAAGATGGATAGTTGGGTGTTGTGGTCCTGTCTTGGGCTAGATGGATGAATATAAGAACACACCTGTTGTTCCAGTGAGCAGTGAGGCAGATACAAAGAAGTTAGGACAGTGGGGGGCAGGGGGGGAGGTAGGTGCAATGGGCCTGCTGTTCACTAGGGCCAGGCCTCTAATGAAGTTTGAACATTAGGGCTGGGGGCAGCTTTATGAGATTCCATCACTTTCCTGCTGCTCACTTGGACAGCTCCTCCTTCCCCCCTCGCTGTGGTCACTGCTGTTTGTATCCTGTGTGGGTCCTGCTGACCCTTTGTCCTAATCCCTCGATCCTGTGCATGTCAGCCTAGGCTTGGCCTTCCTCTCCTTTCATGTCATGAGTTCTGTGGTGGAGAAGTCACCTGTCCCCAAGTTCCTCTCATTTCCACTTAAGCAGCCAATGTCCTTATGGTCACAGCTGGGCCCAAGATAGTGGCTCCCAGTCACTCACTTTACTTTAAAATTAACATTAGATCAAATTACTAATTGCTTAGCTTTTCCTCTTTTGAGAGAGGAGAGAACACACGCTCTGCAATGTGCCCTGATCATTATCCTTGCATTGCTTCCTTCGAGGCTCTGCACTGGCAGGTGTGAGCATGGCTGTGATGTGTGGCATATTTTCCAGTTTTGTCAAGAAAATCATTTAGACAGCATAGCTCTGACATCTCGTCAGCTTTCCTTACTTTGCTGAACGAGTGTGGAATGGACATAGCTGCCCTAATGACCCATGTGTCTGTGTGTCTGTCCTGCCCACGGTTGTGAGCCTTTGTGATCAGGACATGAATTATTTACCCCAGTTGTACTTAGTATTATGCTTAGTATTTCATTTGTGAGAATGAAAATGAAAAACACCCTCATTGCCCTAAGTTGCCTCGTTGGCTGGCTTGACTTTTTCCCTCCATAGTCTCACTGAAAGCTTAAATTACCACCTGTGATCAGATGTGCCACATTTTCTGGGGAAATAGATGCACATTTAGAGAAAATAAGCACTTTCATCCGAAACAAATGTATTGAAAACCCTTGGAATGTCAGTGCGCCTGTTGGCAGGCAGGCCCCCCGGAGTGCTGCACAGCTGAGCCCAGCAGAGAGGCCTGCTTGAAGGGCCTTCTCCCGGGTGCACGGCCTGTGTCAGCGGCCTGGGGGCGAAGCAGGGAAAGGCGGGGTCCCCAGCCTTGTGGCTTCAGGTGGCCAGCCCTGTCCCATCCCCCTTCCCTTTTTCTGTAGATGTATTTTACATTTTTGGTTGTATGTTTTTGAGGGATTTGCTGAAATGTGTCTTTATCAGATTTTTTTGGCCACTTAGATGTTGTTAACGTTAATCCTTTGTCTCCTTAGGTCAAGGGCAGAGATTGAGCATGAAGCACTTATCGATGGAAACCTGGCAACAGAAGCAAACCTGATCATTCTGGACACGCTGGAGATCGTCGTGCAGGTGAGTTCAGTGCAGAGGCTGGCTCATCGTGCAGGTGGGTGCAGTGCAGAGGCCAGCGTGGGGCCGTGGTCTCAGAGCAGAGGCCGGCATGGGGCTGTGGTCTCAGTGCAGAGGCCGGCGTGGGGCTGTGGTCTCAGTGCAGAGGCCGGCTCATTGTGCAGATGGGTGTAGTGCAGAGGCCGGCATGGGGCTGTGGTCTCAGTGCAGAGGCCGGCATGGGGCTGTGGTCTCAGAGCGGGCAGAGCCGAGAGAGATGGCAGAGGCTGGCATGGGGCTGTGGTCTCAGTGCAGAGGCCAGCGTGGAGCCGTGGTCTCAGTGCAGAGGCCGGCATGGGGCTGTGGTCTCAGAGCAGGCAGAGCCGAGAGAGATGCTGGTCTGCTTCCTGGCATCTTAAAGGTAGACGGGCCTTCCTCGGTCCTGGTGGGCCTCTGTGGGGCATCGCTGAGGCATGGTCTTGGCCATTCTCTAAAGCAGCTGAATCTGAAGCCCTCATTCCTCCTGGTCCTCAGAGCTGCAGGGTGTTTTTCTAGCTAACACCATGCAGGAGGAGTGAATATTTCTGTATAGAAACACACACATGTGCACGTGGCAAGTGTGCCTGTGGTGATTGTGTCTGTGATATTCCCAGGATGATAGAAGAAAGTCCCCAAAAGCCCCAGGTAGAATAACGCGGATGGATGGGAAGGGTCTGAGCCCTGCTTGGACTCCCCAGGGCTGGCCAGCCGCAGCATGTCTGACCGGAGCCATCCATCTTCAACTCCTGAAGCTGCAGAGGAGGGGGAACCTGGTGCTCTGTGGCACCCACTCCATCCTGGGCGCCTTGAGTCTCTGCATTCTTCTCCACATCCTGCCCACATTTGCCTTTCTGCAGCTTGTCCCTGTTGCTTTGTCCTCTGGGGCCACTCAGAGCGCGGTGATGGAAATGGGAAGACATGGCCCTTCCCCGTGCTGGTGCTTGCCTGCAGACCCTCTCTGATGGTTTAAAGTCCTTCCCAGAGCTGGCCAGGGACTGCTTTGGCTGTGATCTGGCCAGGCACACCACAGCGGGCCTTTTAGTGCCCTTGCTGGGCGGTGCTCTCCCCTTCCGCCCTCAGACTGCTGATGCACCTCGGCACTGGCCTTCCGTCCCTGGCCCCCTCCTGTCCGGCACGTGTCTTTTTCCTCCGTCAGAGGGGAAGGTCTGTGCCGTGTGTGCCCTCACAGGTGCCTCCCCTGCCATGGGCGATTGAGCGTGCCTTTAGCTGGGTGTGGTTCCAGCCGAAGAGGCAGCGTCCTGTGGAGTGCCGTGGGGGGTCTTTGACACCTCCCATCACGCTGCCCTGTTTTGTTTCTGTGTTTCAGACAGTCTCCCTGGCGGAATCCAAAGAAAGCATCCTGGGCGGGGTTCTCAAGGTGCTTCTGCACAGCATGGCCTGCCACCAGAGCGCCCTCTACCTGCAGCATTGCTTTGCCACCCAGCGAGCCCTGGTCTCCAAGGTGGGCAGCCTGTGACCATCTTTAGGGAATTGTTTCTCTCCTTCTTCCAAGACCCCCGTTGTTCTGTCCAGCCAGAGGGATGAAGGGATTCCTTTTGCTGGGGAATGATGGGACTCTGCTGGTAGCAGAGATTGGGCCAGTCCCAAGTGAAAGGTTCTCAGGGTAGAAGAGATGGAAATGAATGGCCAGATTTCCCGTTTTGCCCACTGCCCATTAGCATAGACCAGCTCTTGAAGTGGGGGCTGTGGCCGGGTGCCCAGGGGCCCATGCACAGACTGGAGAAGCCCGAGAACTTGAATAGGCCAGAAATCACGTCTTTATTCTGTCACTGAGCTCTAACTGAAATTTGGCTTTTCCTGCAAATCTGAGTGTTTTTTAGAAAACCGTCCTTCTGTGGGCCCCCTGCTCGAGGGCATGGAGCCCCCACAGGCCACGTGCTTTCTCCCCGCCAGCAGGGCCGTGTGCCCCTCCCCAGTCATGGCTCCTTCCTCACAGTTCCCTGAGCTGCTCTTTGAAGAGGAGACAGAGCAGTGCGCAGACCTGTGCCTGCGCCTCCTGCGCCACTGCAGCAGCAGCGTCAGCTCCATCCGCTCCCACGCCAGCGCCTCCCTCTACCTCCTGATGCGCCAGAACTTCGAGATTGGCAACGTAAGCCCCGCCTGGTGGAGGGGAGCTGCAGCCCCCTGGGGAGGGCCCGGGAGCACCAGCTGCCAGCCCCCCCCCCAAACTGGCAGCTGTGGCCTAGCCGTGGTGGAGGCAGGCTCCAGTGGCCATAGGTGCCTCTTGGACCATTGAGCTCCAAGCACTGACTTAAGCGACATTTGAACCTGTGTCCAGTTTCAGCTGCCTCAGTCTTCCCATGGGCAAATTCTGGTGCTTGTCCCTGGTAGCTGTGTGCAGGTCTCTGAGCCCCTCGGCCTCAGAGCATATCGACATGATCACCTTCCTCCTCCTCCCCTGTTGACTGAGAAACTTGGTCATGCCCCTAAGACGGTGCGCGGGCCTCCCTCGCCTGGCCCCAGCCTCTGCCTGTTTGGCAGCTCACTGCTCGGGTGCCTGGGACGTCTGCGCTTCAGTGCTGGTGGGGGCCAGGGTCCTTGGCCCATCACTGCCTGGGAGGGGCCTCCTCCACTCACCATCCCCTTCCCCGGGGCGCTGGAGGCTTCCTTTCAGCACTCAGAGCTAAGGAAGATGGCAGGGTGGGCAGCGGGAGGAGCCGGGTCAGGTCTTTAGTCTGTCAGTCGTGTCCAGGGTTTTCTCGACAGGGACGCTGGAGTGGCTTGCCACTTCCTTCTCCGGCCCATTTTACAGATGAGGAAACTGAGGCAGCCAGGGTGAAGAGACTTGCCCAAGGTCACATAGCTAGTCAGTGTCTGAGGCCAGATTTGAACTTGGGTCTTCCTGGCTCCAGGCCCGGCTCCTGCCTGTGGTAGCACTAGAGCCACATGAGCTTCCAATTCTGTACTGTAAAAAGCCACTAAAGGCTGACCGTGACCTGGGGAGACGCTGCCAGCAGCCAGACGGGCACGTGGCGGCAGAGGGACGGGGGCGGGAGCAGTCGGCCATTGTCAGCGTGGCGCCGACTGGCCTGGGTGACCACAGGCTGGACGTGGGCACGTGTCAGGGGCCTCCGAGCTGTGCCCGCCCAACAACAGCGCGCTCTTCACCACTCTTGTCCTGCTGCAGAACTTTGCCCGCGTCAAGATGCAGGTCACCATGTCCCTGTCGTCACTGGTGGGCACCTCGCAGAGCTTTAACGAGGAGTTCCTGCGCCGCTCCCTGAAGACCATCCTGACATACGCGGAGGAGGACCTGGACCTGCGCGAGACGACCTTCCCGGACCAGGTCAGCCCTGGGGCGGGCGGCCGGGCCTCCACGTGCAGCCACTCAGGCAGCATCTGCCCTGGGGACTTGGTGGGGAGCCCCTGGGTGGGGGCGGGGGGCTCGCAGCCCGGCCTCTGAGCTCACACGGGCTCTGGGCCGCAGGTGCAGGACCTTGTCTTCAACCTGCACATGATCCTGTCGGACACAGTGAAGATGAAGGAGCACCAGGAGGACCCCGAGATGCTCATCGACCTCATGTACAGGTGGGGCCAGCAGCCCCTCCCCCACATCGCCCACCCTTGTCTCCTCCCGCCACCTCGGCTTCCTGCCCGCGGCCCTGGGCTGCGCGTGGCAGGCTCGTAGGCCCTCAGAGGTTGTTGCCTTGGTCGGCGGCACGTCACTTGTCAGTGTCATAACCAAGGTTCGAACCCAGGACCAGGGGACTCAGTCAGTGGTGGTGTTCTTTGCCCACACACACTCTGGGGATACTGTTTTTCAGCCACTTTTGTTGTTCAGAGACCCGGAAGCTCCCTGGGGGTGCCAGGAAAGCCCTTTGTGACCGTTCAGGTGGCGCACATGAAAATGGCAGCTCCCCATCCTTTTCCCCTTATTGCCTAACGTATCATATTTCATCCTCCCCTTGAATAAGGGGTCGGTTAGTCAGTCTACAGGTGCTAACAGTACCCGGCACTGTTCTATGCACTCAGGATACAAAAGGAAGCAGAGATGGGCCCTGCCCTTGAGGAGCTTCTGGTCTAATGGGGGAGGCCTGGGTAAGAGGGGGGGGTGGTGTGGAGCCAGCGGGGAGCTTAGCAGTTGGAGAGTGCCCGGCGTGGGGATGGCCAGGGGCTGCACACCTGCCCTGGGGCACCTCCGGGGCCTCCTGTCCAGCCCTGTGGGCCAGTGCGGGCTCAGCCGTGTTTCTGACCCCATCAGAATTGCCAAGGGCTACCAGACATCGCCAGACCTGCGTCTGACCTGGCTACAGAACATGGCAGGCAAGCACTCGGAGAGGAGCAACCACGCCGAAGCCGCCCAGTGCTTGGTCCATTCGGCCGCACTGGTGGCCGAGTACCTGAGCATGCTGGAGGACCGGAAGTACCTGCCCGTGGGCTGCGTGACCTTCCAGGTGGTTCCTGTGGGGGTTGGGGCATCTGGGAGGGGGCTGGGTTCGAGTCCTACCTTTGACTTGGCTGCGCCAGGGCCCTGCCCTCTTAGTGCCCAAGGATGCGTGGACAGAGAAGGGGCGGCACAGGGCCAGGCGCCCCCTCCATGGCTGACCCTGCCTGGGGCTTTATGAGCCCTGCTTTACATAGGAGGAAGGGAAGGCTGAAACAAAGGCAAGAGCCTGGCCATCATTCTGGAGCAGTTCAGTAGGAGAGGCAGGACTTGAACTCAGTGCTCCACCTCTTCTGGCCTGCTTCCCTCTCCTCAGCTGTAGGGTATGGTGAACTTGGTCTTGGAGCCCAGCCCAGACCCTTGGCCAGATGGAAGGCCCAAGGCCTGGGTGTCAGGCTGGCATTCACGCTTTGTTCAGAGGTAGCAGGTGGTGCAGGGCCAGGAGTCAGGGGAACCCGAGTTCAAATCTAGCTTCAGACGCTTTATCTTGCTAGGTGACCCTGGGCAAGTCACTGCCTCAGTGTCCTCATCTGTAAAATGGGGATCATAACCGCAACTGCCTCCCAGGCTGGTTGTGACTGCAGCGTTCTGAGCACAGGGCCTTGCCTGTGGGGGGAGTTTTATAAAAGCTTCCTCCACCCCGCCCCCATTGGTGGGACCTGGGACAGTGCCTCAGTTTCTCCACTTGCAGTGAGGGAGGTTGGCCTCGAAGGCTTTCTGTCGCCACCTTTGGGTGGTTGGATGGGGCACGTCTCACCCGGACCTGCCTCCACAGAATATCTCGTCCAACGTCCTGGAGGAGTCGGCCGTGTCAGATGACGTGGTGTCTCCTGACGAAGAGGGGATCTGCTCGGGAAAGTACTTCACGGAGGCCGGGCTGGTGGGGCTGCTGGAGCAGGCGGCCGCCTCCTTCTCCATGGTAGGCGAGCACGTGACCAGGGGGCTGTTTTCTGGGTCGTCCTTGGGGGACAAACGCTGGGTCTCTGTCAGTCCCCATAGAGATACCTCAGATGCACACTCACATACACACATGCTCTCACAACTCATACACACTCACATACACATGCTCACACGCTCATACACATGCACACACACTCACACACATACACATGCTCACACACAGTCATATACATGCACTCATACACTCACAGACATACATTCACATACACACTCACACATGCTCTCACAACTCACATACACATGCTGGCACTCACACCTT
>NW_027185850.1:13152383-13153035 GCF_028583685.1 Petaurus breviceps papuanus
CTCACACCTTATACACACGCACACTCACATACACACACATACACACACGCTCTCACAACTCATACACACTCACATATACATGCTCACACACTCACATGCTCATACACACGCACATTCATATACACACACACTGTAGCACCAATGCAATATTTACGGCGCCCACAATCATAATAAAGATCGTGACTATAAGTATTGCATGACGTTCGATTCCAAAATATGCCAGACTCTCCAGATAGAGGATAAAACTGAAGGATTTATTTAGACACCAGAAAACCAAATCCCAAAATCAATAAGCTGATGTCATCCTGGGACCAAAGAGATTCCGAAGCCATAATAACGCTGAGAGCCAGGCCATCCTTCAGCCTTCCCACAAACAATACAAGATCAGTGTTTGCTCACAAACCTCTCTGTCTCCTTGCCTGAGCTCCTCTGTCCCCTGCTGTCCTCTGCTGTCTGGCTAGCTCTCTACCAGCTTCCTGTGGGCTCTGCTTCTCAGCAAACTCCTCCCACCACAGGCTCTATGTGACCACAGTCAGCCCATGAGGGGGCAGAGATTATCTTCACAGCAGGGGAGGTCTTCAGACTCCTCCCCCTTAGGTCTCTTAAGGGGCAGGGAAGGTCTTCAAATTCCCATTCCCATCACACACACATT
>NW_027185850.1:13153045-13195191 GCF_028583685.1 Petaurus breviceps papuanus
ATGCTCACACTCATACATGCTCATACACACATGCTCACACTCATACATGCTCATACACACACTCATGCTCACACTCATACATGTTCATACACACATACTCACACTCACACATGCTCACACTCATACATGCTCACACTCATACACACATGCTCACACTCATACATGCTCATACACACACACATGCTCACACACGCTCTCACACAAAAACACACACCCACGTGCACCTTGACACAATCCCGGGTCGAACGTCCACAGAACGTCCCGTAGACGTCCTCTCTGGGGGCACAAGGTGCATCCCAGACTCGGGTGCATGTTTCCCATGCGGGCAGACTCCTTTCTGAGCACCTGGTGAAGCCTGGCTCACAGGAGTCCAGCCGGCTCTCGGCGAGGCTCTGCCGTGGTACCCGCGTCGCCGTGTCCGGTACTCGTGGGCCGCGTTAGATTGTGGGTGGCCGGACCCTGTCGACCGCATGCGTTTGTTTCCATTTCCTTCTCGTCAGGTGCATGTGGCGCCCTGACCAGCCTTTGTCTTGTTGCTCTTCAGGCGGGCATGTACGAAGCAGTTAACGAGGTTTACAAAGTGCTCATTCCTATTCATGAAGCGAATCGGGACGCAAAGAAGCTGTCCGTCATTCATGGTAAACTCCAAGAGGCATTCAGCAAGATCGTCCATCAGGTGAGGGCGCCACGCCCGCCATGCCGTGAGCAGAGGGGAACGTTTGAGGGCAGCAGCAGGGCTGTGCACCCCTCCAGGGCCCCCGGCCGATTTCAGAGGCCTGGGCTGGGGCCAGAGCCCAGCTCATTCTCCGGTCCAGTATTCAGCCCTGAGAGCCCACTGGAGCCACAGCCACAGGGTGGGGACTGGAAAAACTCCTGGGCCTTTACACCATTTTTAATAGCTTGGGGCTTTAATTGCAAATTGCCTGGTTTGCCATATGCCTGCTAAAAAATCCAGCTTTCTGTGTTCAGTCGAGTTTCTCACGGAGCGATGTGAAAAGCTCACTCGGGCTTTTCCCAGTTTAAACGAACGCTGAGGAGCTTTTATTTTTTTAGGGTGTCAGTATTCCAATGGTCCTTTGCTTGCTTCTGTGCAAGTACGTGATAGATAACCTAGGCAGTCCCCAAGGGCTGGGGCCTTGAGCCCAGAGCAGCTCCTGAAGCCCTCCACAAGCCCTGGGAGGGTCCCCACAGACAAGGCAGGGGCCACTCCCAGAACTTGGCCAGAGCATCCCGGCCCTCCTGACCTCCACTCCCCTGCTGCTCCTTATGGGCTTCCTCTTGGGGGTCCCTGCCCAGTGCTGATCCTGCCCCGTGATTGGCCAGCTCAATCCTGTCTCTGCTGGGGGGCTGGGGAGTTCCCCTGATAATCAGCCCAGCCTGGAAGGCTGAGCCAGAACCCCTTGTGGTGAGACACAGACCCGCCCCAGAGCAGGCCCCGGGTCCGAGCTGGCCCATGTGCAAATGATGCCGTCCCAGTCGTGGGCACCACACTGTGTTCCTAAGAAACTTTCATAGCTTCATGTAAGACACAGTTGAACGGGGCGGTGATCTGAATGAGAGGCAGGTGGCTGGAAACTCAAAGTGGCCACAGCTGGCCGGGTGGGACCCCAGGCTTGCCCTCCCCCTCCCCCCCCCCCCCCCCCCTCCCCCCCCGGGGGGGGGGGGGGGGGGGGGGGGGCCGCGGGGGGGGAGGGGGGGGGGGGGGGGGGGGGGGGGGGGGGGGGGGCGGCGGCGGGGGGGGGGGGGGGCCCCCCCCCCCCCCCCCCCCCCCCCCCCCCCCCCCGGCTCTCCCGTCGGTAGAGGAGGGAGACAGGGAGAGCCGCAGTGGCTGAAAGGAGGCCCTGGGGGTGCTTGGGGAGGGAGATGCCAGACGGTCTGTGTGGTTCCTGACGCTTGTGGCTGACTTGGCCCGGACCCCAGGCTGGCTTGTCTGTGACGTGCCTTTTCTGCTTTTTATCACACAGAGCACGGGCTGGGAGGTAGGTACCACCTTAGCGAGGTAAAGCCGCTCCTAGATTGACCCGATTCCTCATGCCCGTGCTTGGCCCACATGTGCTAGCTGTGGGCCCTGTGTTGCTGTCTGCTCTTGACCTCATTCATTAACCAAAGACGTTGTTCAGAGCACCGTCCACTGTGGACCCTGACCCAAGGGCGGTCAAGGCCGTGCATGGAGAACGAGATGTGTCACTAATGAGATCCCTGGCGAATGAGCCCCGTGCCACCCCCTCATCTGTTTGCATCTTCCAAACGTTTCCTGTCGTCCGGCACAGAATATCTTCTTTGGTTAAGGCCATGTGGTGCCCCCCCCCCAGAGGTCGATTTATGGACGTTGTTCAGAGGCCCCAGACCCCAAGCAGCCACGCTGAGCCTGGTCCTGGGGAGAGTGGGTGACATACAGGGCCCCCTGACTCTCCCCGGCTTCTGGACACCTCAGTGGCAGGACAGGGCCCAGGGGCGTAGCCCAGTGTGACCTTACTCACTGTCGCGGTGACTGAAAAGCCACATGTCAATAAAACTCACTCTAGATTCTGTAGGGAAGCTAGCCCTTTAAAGGAGTTCAGTTACAGCACAGTGTTTCAGACGCCACTTAAAATGGGGAGTCAGAGACGGGGCTATGTGCTCTTCCCGTTACTCGAACGCACCCAGGTTTAGGACGAGGCAGCTGAAGAGTTTCCTGCAGCGTGGCCCTGATCACGCGGAGAGCTTCCGCTGCCTACAGAGGTGTCCTCCCCAGTGCCTCCCATCTATGTTTCTTCCATATGAAGTGGCCGAGTTGTGGGTGAGGTCCCGGGCGTCCCCTCAGTCGGAGGCTTCCTCTGGTGTCTCTCCCCGAGAGCACTCGGCGTTAGCAGCTACCTTAGATCTGGGAGAGGGCCCGGAGAGCCTCTGAGCCGCCGCTGTGGCCGCGGCCTGATGCTAAATCGACCCCTGGCGTCACTCCTTGTCATTAGCTAGAGCGCTCACTGCGTGTCCCTGCATGCTCAGACGCCTCCGTCCTCGTGGTCCTGTCCTGTCCACTGCGCTGCCCGCCTGTGCTGCACCGCTAGCTTTGCAGCTCCCAAGCTCTCTGCATGCTTGTCTTCTGCTTCATGAGTACTTTAATGGATGCTTGCATTTTTAAGTTTATTTGCTACCATTTGCTGCTTATTTGTTTTGGATTTTTCCTAATTAAAATACTTTCTGTTTTCTCTTCTCTTGCCCCTGGTTGCTGACCCTCCTCCCCACTTTTACTATTGTCTGTTGTGGTAAGTTCGTACTTTGTGAATATTTTTCTTTTTGACTCTGTGGAAGCCCCAGTGATTCCATTTTATCAAAGAGCTATGCCAATCCGTTGCCAAAAACTCAACCAGATTCGCTCCCTGGATTGACCTCCAGTGAGAGTCGTTCTAGCATCCAGATAGGCCAGCGTGAGCTGAGCGCTGGCTCCGGGAGGGGGCTGGAGCCGCCCCCTCTGCTCATTCCCCATCGTCCTCCTTGAATTGGTACAAATCGCTTTTTGAGTTGGCAAAGCTTTTTGGCTCTGTGTGTTCATGTATCCGAGATAACTCTTAAGACTTGACTCCTCGCAGTTCAGAACGGTGTTTCCTGTGCATAATAACCAATCCTGAGCTCTCCGGGAATCGCGATGGCTGCGATCTGCTCCTCCAAATCTGTACTGGCTACGCAGTCTTCACCTTCATCCTCTCTCCTCTGAGCCCTATTATTTTCCTCAAAATAATAGAAAAGAAAATGCATTTTAACCGCGCCTTTTCTTGTTGCCTGCATTTGTTGCCTTTGTTTCAAAGACATGAGCTTCCGAGGCATTTGAGTTTTTTCTGAAGTTCAGTGTGGACAACCATGGCATGTGTGTGATGTGTTTGCCAGTGTGATTTTTTTTTTCAGTTGTTAATGTGAACTGGACTGATTTTCTAGTGGGATATGTACAGAGGTTTGTGTCTTTCTCCTGTGACTGGTAGATAAGACCATGTCCAGATTTTCAAATTAACCTCCAATTTTTAGAGAGCGCAACACCTAAATGTGGACAGCAGACATTCAGCCAGACACTTTTTTCTCATTTCTTGGGAAAAGAGTATGTATTTCTTTGAAGAGAATGCCCTCACTTGTGCAGAAGGCAGGGGCCTGGGTTGGTGACTGCTCGGTCCAGGAGGTGGTCAAGGGAGAGAGTGGGACTGACCATAGAGTGAGGGTCCTGAGAGACGGCCAGCCCTCTCCCTGTCATACTGGACCGGGAAGGATGGTGCCTGGCCTTCCTGCTGATATGCTGCAGCGGTGTTAGGAGAGTGACGTTAGCTTCAGATTCAGATGACGAGGGACCCCTGAATCTTGCAGACAAGCTAGGAGGCCCATCTCCACTGTGATGTGTCTGAAAGATCCTTTTTTTCCAGTGTTGTCATTCTCGAGAATCCCGATTCTCTCTCCTGTTTTACTCTGTGACCTGAGTCTCCCTGTCCCAAAGTGCTGCCACCCGCTGCCCTGTTATAAGAATGACTTTGGCAGCAGCACCTCCCTGGTGGGAGGGCCCAGCCTCTGTGGAGTCTTGTCTCCCTCGAGGAGAAGGCCTTCCTGCATGTGGAGTCACCTCCACACGTCTAGGCCACCTTATCCTTTGCAGAGTGGGGCTTATATCATTGACTTCTGGAGCTCCCTGGTGGTCAGTGACAGTCCTGAGGTCCCCCTGGCCCTTGTCTTCCCTGTTGGCCCAGGAGAGTGGCCTTGGAAGCCCAGGCTGCAGCAGTGAGACCAGTGAGCCTTAGGCAATGCCTTGCTCTGGCCTGGGCTGATTTGTTTCTTAGGAAGCCCATGATCCGTGTCTGTGTGGCACAGGTGCCCTAGTCAGCTGGTGCCTCTCACTGGCTGGTCTGGCAGCGTTCAGAGTCAAAGACAGAAACACAATTCAATTCCCATTCCATGTTTTAGAGGAAAGCTACTTCTTCATTCTCCCAGAAATGTTTGTGGTGAACTGTGGTTCCCCTCGGGCCTGGACTCCTGCCAGCATTCCTGAGGGGTCCTGAGCCTGGCCCCCCTCAGCAGTGACTGACACAGCCTGGGCCCTGGTGCCTTAGACCTTGAGGCACAGCCTCCACGTCAGTCCTGATCAGGCCCTGGCCCTGAACCGTCCCCCACCCCTGTAGAGTTCAAGCCCTGTTTGTGGAACAAGCCTGGGCCACTGGGACGTTTACCTGTGGGCAGTCCTGAAAATGATGCTCACAGACTCTCAGGCCTAATTAGCACTTGCTTAAGTCTGGACGAGTCTGCCAAGCTGTCAGTCAAGCCTTGACACACAGGTCACTGTTTTCTGAGGAGTGGCCGCTCAGCCTGGCCATGCAAGAGCCTGCTCCCCCGCCCGGTCAGATCTGGCCCTAGCATAGCCCTGCTTGGGCTCCCCGCGGTACAGCCCGCCTGGCCTCCATGCTCTCAGTCCCTAGGAGCTGAGCTGCCATGGGCTGCACTTCCCTCCTTCGTGTCCCGGGATGGGAGCAGAGAGCTACAGAACACAGAAACGGCGTGAGCCACACCTGCAACTTTTCTGGCCTAGGGAAGGGAGTGAGCACTTGGGTGGGGCCTGCTGGATGCCCAGTGTGGGCTCAAGGCACATCTGCCTCCTGGACCCTTTTGCCAGTGCTGTTGTTAAGGAGCCAGAGCAGACAGAGCTTCAGCAGCTTGGGGGCATTGGGAAAGAGCTCCAGGCTTGGCGTGAGGATCCAGTGGATTAATAATCGCAGAGTGCTTAGCACCAGTAAGCACCACAACAATGCTGGCTGTTTCCAGCTATTTCCCAGGTCCCACAGGTAGTCAGTGTCTGAGGCTGGATTTGAACTTGGATCTTCCTGAGTCCAATCCCACATGCTTGCCTCCCACTGAGCAGACTTCCTCTGCCAATATCAGGCATCGCCATGTAGCCTCAGAGAGTGCCCTGGGGCTCTGCCTCACATCTGGCTCAGGGTCCCACTGAGGCCCGGGGGCCAGGCCATTCTGACCACAGGACCGGCTTTCTGTGTGCGAGCTTTGCCCCTCTCTGTGCCTGCAGGAGCCCTGGCTGGGCCGAGCCCTTCCTCCAGATGCGCAGCCCCTCTGGGGGGAGCAGGGACTCAAGGAGAGTCAGACCCTCCAGCTGGATTCCTCTGCTCCTGCCTCCCACCTTGTTGAGTCCTTTCATCCTTGAAGATGATGGGATGTGATGCCCCCAGAACAAAACGGCCCTGTCGGCTCAAAGCAGCCCCTCGGCCATCCTGATGTGGCCACCAGGCTATGATCCCTAAGTAAATGTCCCACCAGCCTCCCCACTGTGTCCTGCACAGCCCCTGCCCTCCAGGGGTGGACAATCCGAGGAGGGGAGGGCAGAGAGGAGCCGAGCCGCCTCCTTGGGGGGGGCATCATCTGCCATCCTTCCTCCTTCTTTGGCCCAGGATTTCCCCTTCCTCCATCTGCCCCCATCGGTACATTGACCTGTCTTCACAGAACTTCCTCCCATCTCTTCCTCTGGCACAGAAGCTTTGTGTGGCCTTCAACCACACTGTGCGTGGTACCTGGGAGGTTCTCAGAAAGACCCAAGTCTGTGTCCTGACCTCAGGCACCTTCTACCTATGTGACCATGGGCCAGTCACTTTTCTCATCTGTAAAATGGGGACAGTAAGAACCATATCATCAAGCCTGAAGCAGGAGCGAGCTCACAGAAACATCAAAAGCAATTTTTTCAAAGGATTGTGTCTTTCTTCTTGTCTTTAGAAGCTGAGTCAGGGAGAGAGGACGGTGCTTGGGATTGTGTGGGAAAGATGAGGGGAAAGTGCAGGATGTCTCCCTGTGGGCTTCCCATCCGTGCTCATGTACAGGGAGAGTGGACCCTTAGCCAGCAGAAGACCAGAGGAGTGTTACTGAAGAAGACAGATGTCCTTTCATGGGGGGATTGCCCCACAGAGGTCCAGGGGGGTCCCAACTCACACAAGGGCCCAGCCAAGCAGCATCAGAGGCTGGTGCCCAAGGAAAGGGGCTGGAGCTTGGAGGAGGAGCCTGGACCTGGTGCTCACCGATGAGGACCCCGGGCAGCTGGCATATAGTGGAAGTGACCAATTCGTCTTTAATTCTGTGATAAAGAAAAGTAGAGACTTCGGAGTTGTGTGGGCCCCTGGAGGTGGACAGACATGAAGCACCTGCAGCTGTCTCCATGATCGAGGACACCCAAACCCCAAAACCAGCTGTCCATTACCCAGCTCCTAGGGCACTGCCCAACACCCTGTGAGCGCTGGGGCTTCCTCAGCCTCCCCAAGGCCCTGACAGACACCCAGCTCCAGGCAGACAGCACTGGGGCATTGTCATATGATGCAGGAGGGCAAGGGCTATGTCCTGTGCTTGGGCTTGAAACCTCCAGCCCCAGACAGGACGTTGTGTGTGGATAGGAAGAGGGAGCAGCCTGCCTAGCCCCCCGCTAGGACAGGCCTGTGGAAGGAGGGTGAGAGGCCCTGACATCCAGCCCCAGGGACTCGCCGACGGCGAGAGGGGAGGGAGTCAGAAAGGGAGTGGTGGTGTCTGCCCCAGTCGGGTGAGGACTTTTTTCCCAGGAGGAATGGGCAGACGAGAACAATTTGTTCCAACGGCCACAGTGCAATGGAGTGCTTAGAGATCGTTCAGACAGAAGACACCAAAGTCATCCTCTGTGTCCAGTCATCCTGACTTTTGTCCTGCTGCTGGACTTCGATGACTGGAAGAGAGGGACTGATGACTCTGTATGGCTGTGCCCCCTTCAGTCCAGCTCAGAGGCGAGTTATGACATCACCTGTGTTGTTGCAGGTCTTCAGAAAGGAAAGCCAGACTACAGTGACATTGTTTAGTTAACTGACAGACTGGTTAGTCAGGAACCACAGTTTAAAGAGGACTCTAAAAGGCTAAAGCCTGTGCAGGGAATTAAACCCAGGAGGGTGAGGGTTCTGGAAGTCCTGGTGTGTGAGGCCTGGTCCTGGAGAGCCATAGCAGCCCTGTATTTAACAAGGCTATACGTGTATAATCACGTTCCTAGAGAGACAAAGCGGAGACAGAGGCGCGTTCTTTGGACATTTGAAGGACCGTGTGATGTTGTGTAGAAAGGTTCAGTTTCTTGTTTGGGGCTCTAGGGAGCAGAACTGAGACCCCAGGGCTGAGTGGTGGGAAGCCAGACAGCCAGAACTCAGCAAGATTCTCAGTTGGGTCCCTCAGTGGTTGGTGTGAAGAATCCCTGGCAGACTCTCTTTCCCTACCTGTCTCCTTTGATGCCTCCTTTATCTCAAGGGCCTTCACCAGACCTTTCTTGTGCTTCCTCCAGCCAAAAATTGCCTGGCCTATATTTTGTATTAGGCAGCCAGGTGGTACAGTAATTAGAGCATGGGCTCAGAGTCAGGGAGACCTGAGTGCACATCCAGCCTCAGACACTTGCTAGCTGTGCCACCCTGGGCAGGTCTTTGGACCTTTCCCCCGTCTGCCTCAGTTTCCTCATCTGCAGAATGAACTCGAGAAGGAAATGGCCAACCCCTCCAGTGTCTGCCAAGAAAACCAAGTGGAGTCGCCAAGAATTAGACGTAACTGAAAAGCCACCGCCATTCTATGTGGGTCTTGCCTCCCCCGCAGCATGTCACCATGAGATTTGTTTGTGTCTTATCATCTGCAGTGTCCGGCTCGTGGGCTCCTAAGAATGCCTGCTGAAGTGCTCAGGGATGCTGATGAAGACACTCCGATGTCATGGCGCCAGACGGTCTCTATGGCCGTTGTCAACTCCTAATTTTTAGTTAATGTTTTGAATGACTTTGATTCGACCTGAAGGGAAGGAGAGTTTTTCTCCTCCTCGTTTAGATTGTGCAAGTCATTTTTTTTGTGTTTGATTAGGTTTTTTTCCCCATTATCAAACACTGATTGTCCTTTCCATCCCATTTCCCCTTGAAATAAAAAGCAAAACTCCTAACGAGTGAGCACAGTCAGACACAGCCATCCCTCCGCTGGCCGCGTCCAAACACACGTCTCATTCTGGGTGTTAGTTCATTGTCAGCAGGGGGCAGCTTTCTTTATCGCTGATGCTTTGGAGTCTTGATTGTTCATTATATCGATTCAAGGTCTTCAGTCTTTTACGTTTTTCTTCGTTACCGTGTTGATGGTATGAAGTTCATCGTTTTCTTGGTTCTCCCTACTTCCTTCTGCATTGGTTCATGCAAATCTTCTCAGGTTTTCTCTAAAACTGTCCTTTTCTTCATTGTATATAATACAGTTATATTCTGTTATGGTCACATGCCATGCTTTGGGTTCAGTCATTCCCAAGTAATGGGCATCCCCTCAGCTTCCAGCTGTTTGCTGTACAAAAAGAGCTGCTGTACATATGTGTGCTTGTAGTAGGTGTATGTGTGTGTGTGTGTTTTCTATGCATGTATATGAGAATAGAAGGGGTTTGGGGTTTGTTTGTTTGGTTTTTTTGCTTTTTGGAGGGCAGTTGGGGTTAAGTGACTTGCCCAAAGTCACATGGCTAGTAAGTGTCAAGTGTCTGAGGCCAGATTTGAACTCAGGTCCTCCTGACTCCAGGGCCAGTGCTCTATTCACTGCACCACCTAGCTGTCCCATGGAAGAGGTTTTTAGGTGACTCCTTGAATATCTCTTAGATTTTGAAATGCCAATACTGTTAGCAGATGTTTTTTGTTTTTTTAACCAGGAAAGTCAGTTGATTTCTAGTTTATAATTAGTTCCATTAGACCCAGAGAGATGTTTCTATCCATAGTAAAGCAGGGTAGGTGTTTATGTATTTTATTTGAGTTCACCACCCCTTTGCAGTAGGAAATGTTAAGATTGCAGTCAGTTCCACACGTGTGCACCAAGCCTCTGAGCAGGGGACACAGAGCCCAAAAGGAACCATCCCAGGAGGAAGATGTTAGCATGGGTCAGTACAACTTCACACTCAGCTCTCCAGGCATTTACCTGAAGTATTAAACAGCACAGGTCAAGGGCTTTCCAAGACAGCTTCTGGTCCAGCCTGGTTCTTCCTGATCTCAGAACTAAGCCCAGCAGCACTGGCAGAGAGGCAGGCAGGCCTTGGCTGCCGGCAGCCAAGCTGTCCAAAGGTAGAAGGGGTGGGCTGCCTTTGTGACTGGTGGCGTCCTCCAGAATCAATGTCTTCATGTAAAAACTGTGTAATGCCTCATCCAGGGTGTGTTAAAGGGCTCTCCTGGTCAGGTCCATATTGGCCTGGAACAGTGTGTACCCTGGCCTCCTTTGGCAGTCCACTGAAACCTAGAGCCCCTTTTCAGAATAATGAGTGTGTGCATGTTTTCACTTACAATTGAAAGAAATGCTAGATTTCAGTGAATATAAAGATATTATCTCCCCCCATTCAAGTTCATGGAATGTCCATAAGCCTAGCCATGGACTCCAGGTTGAGAACCCCAGGTTTGAAGAGGCGCCATGATTCCGGCCCCCTCTGAGGTCGTGAGGCCAGTGGAAGGTGCCCTGCAGACCGTTAGTTGGGGTTCCACATCTTCTCCACATCCCTTATATTGTGTGCCATTTTTCATGACCCTCCAACCTGGTCTTTGGAGAATAAGAATGAGAGTATGAGAGTGAGATGTGGATTCCACGTCCACACAGTTAGCAGGTGTCTCCGTAGGCATATTAGCCCAAATCCCTTCCAGTGCAGCTGAAGCGGGGAGGTGTTCCTGGGGGGGGCACAAAGCCCTTCAATCCTTATTTTTTTGACTGACTGCATTTTGGATTTTCCATGGTTTTTGTGAGAATAAAAGTGAACTTGTCAAAGTTTCTTCCTAAATAAACTTGTGGGGGTTGCACACATTGGATAGTTTTTGGTCTTTAGAAAATTAAACCAACTTTCCCTTAGAATGTGATTTTCTTATTGGCCTTTTGGCCTCACATTCCTCTTCCAAGCCCATTTTTGTGGGCAGAGAGGCTCTCCAAAGGGCTCTTGGTATTGTCTAAGACAGATGGTGTAAGAAACACACGCGTCACTGTTGTTTTATAGACTGATGTCATTGCTGTGACGCCTACATGAGAGGCACCTTCAGCTAGAAAGGAATGGCATTCCCATGTGATCTGTGCCCCGCGTGCTAATGCCTTAAAAACGCTTATCGCGTGGTCATTGAGCAGTTTGGGCAGAATATTATGTTGTTCTCTATTTTAAATCCTTTCTTAATATTAAAAAAAATTACCAAGTCACTTGGCCTGTAGAATTTTCCATCTTGTAAACTTGCACTGATGTATTTTGTGAATAGAAGCCCGTTAGCTGCGGTGTGGGTGTAATGTACCGCGTAGAATAGCTTCGGTGTTGAGATGTACGCGCTGTCTTCACCTAGGATGGCAAGCGGATGTTCGGAACCTATTTCCGTGTGGGTTTTTATGGGACCAAGTTTGGGGACTTGGATGAGCAGGAGTTCGTGTATAAAGAGCCGGCGATAACCAAGCTCGCCGAGATCTCGCACAGACTGGAGGTGAGTGCTCACATGCTTTGGCTGGTGGTGTTCCTGCTAGTCTCTTGTTGCCATCCTGAGTGTCCCGCCTGGATTTTATCTTAATAAACCAGTGCTGGCAAATGGCCAAGCTGCGGCTCAGAGGTCAGGGTGCCTGGGAGCCCCTTCATGGCTTTCCTCAGGCGCATTTTAGCGCCATTTAGAATACCAACTAATCACACTAATTCCATTTGTCAGAAGATATTCAAACCAGTTTCCCACACGGTTATTTCTGTGCCCCTCAGGGGTGTGTATTACCTGTATTTTATAGATAACAGGTAATGAAGAGCAGAGAAATTAAATTGGATCAGAACCCAATTCTGCCAGTTACTGGAGCAGTGCCCTTTCTGTTAGATGCCCATAGTTCCCAGAGTCATACTCCCTAACTTGAAATCAGCCAGCAAACCATTGAAAGCCCTTGGCTTACCCAGAGAGCAGCTCACCTGGGAAAAATCTGACCTGCACATTTTGACCTTTGTTGACTCATCAGCAGTCAGTATTTGGCTAATATCCCCTTTCAAATTTTTACTATACTTTATATGATCTCTATCTTTCTGAGCCAATAAAAATCAGACCTTAGGTATCAAAGAAATTAAATGTGACCTACCCTTCCTTCCTGTTCCCTTATTGTTTGGTTTTCTTGAAAGTCTGCATTGAAGACTGTATGTATATTTTCTAAATGCATATGCTTGTGTTCTTTTGCTTTTTATAAACTGGCAAAAAAGAAAATTTGGGAATTTGAACAGTCAGTGTTAAGTTTCAGGGTTTGTTTTGTTGGCATGTGAAACATGATTTTTAAAAATTATTCACATGACCATTTTACACATTAAAGCTGTCAAAATGCTCGTGTCTCTAAGCTCTCTTCACAACAGTGCTTTTTTCACCTTTTAATTTTGTGTGAAATGGAGCCTTCATGTGAAATTTTTTCTCTTGATTTTAGGGGTTTTATGGAGAAAGATTTGGAGAGGATGTAGTCGAAGTAATCAAAGATTCTAACCCTGTGGACAAGTGCAAATTAGATCCAAATAAGGTACAGTGATGGTGGGTAGCCATGAACCATAATGACACCTTGGAGATGCACCCTGACTTTTTTTTTTTTTGAGGGCAATTGGGGTTAAGAGACTTGCCCAAGGTCACACGGCTAGTAAGTGTTAAGTGTCTGAGGCTAGATTTGAACTCAGGTCCTCCTGACTCCAGGGCCAGTGCTCTATTCACTGTGCCACCTAGCCACCCCTGCCCTGTCTTCTTTGGGAGAAGTCAGATTGGTGAGGACACGCATGGCATTGAAGTAACTAAGGAGGTCTCTCTTCTCTTAGGCGTACATCCAGATCACCTATGTGGAACCATACTTTGACACATATGAAATGAAGGACAGAATCACATACTTTGATAAAAACTATAATCTTCGACGTTTCCTGTACTGCACCCCCTTCACGTTAGATGGCCGTGCCCACGGGGAGCTTCATGAGCAGTTCAAACGCAAGACCGTCCTCACCACATCCCACGCCTTTCCGTACATTAAGACCAGGATCAACGTCATTCACAAGGAGGAGGTGAGGCTGGTGGCCAGGCAGGGGGCAGGTTTTGGAAGACGAAGAGACAGGGCTGGCTGTGCCCCTCCTTGCCAGCCCTCAGCCAACAGGTGCTTTTTGCCTAGAGGCGTAACCACGGTTTAGAAATAAAGGACGAGGCTGGACCTCTTGGATAGAAATGCATTAATTTCCATTAACTTCATTAATTCATTCATTTTAATGAAATTCCTTCACTGGCTCTGTGCTAGTCTGATGGATGCTGTTTCTCTTAGATCATACTGACACCCATTGAGGTTGCTATTGAAGACATGCAGAAGAAGACCCAGGAGCTGGCCTTTGCCACGCACCAGGACCCAGCAGACCCCAAGATGCTCCAAATGGTCCTCCAAGGGTCCGTAGGCACCACCGTGAACCAGGTAAGGCCACATGAGGAAAAGCTGTGCTGCTTGGCGTCGCCTGGAGCACAACTGCTTGGCAGTGATCTTTTTAGGCGGAAGCACTTAAAAATGTCCAAATGGATTGAGGCCATCACTGGGCAACCCTTGCAGAGATACAGATTGCAGCCACCTTCACCTGCCCGTACTGGACAACCCTTGCCCAGGGATGCCTGCCCATCACTCTGGGGCTTCCCCAAATGGGGCCTGCCCGTCCGTTGGCCCTTCTCTCTCACTGTGTGGCCAGCCCACCCTTCCCTATTTTCTCTGATGATGCCCAGGCTCCAGTTTTCCCTGGTCCCTTGGTGGCACTATGCACGGGTGGTCTTCCCCTGCCACCAAGGGCCTGCCTCTCCATTCGCTCTGAGCCATACTTGTGAATTGACTGAAAACTGTAGCGTTGTGTGCCACTCTGAGCCCAGCAGAACAAATCGGCTTCATAAAAGGATCTGTTCTGTAAAACTTGGACTCCGGCAAAAGCCTGCCCTGAAGGACCGGGGAGGCCATGTGTGACCTTGAGGCCGCAGGTTCCCCACCCCGACTCTAGTAAATAGAAACTACAGGCCCATGGACCAGCAGATACAACACTGATGCAAAGGCATATGGGGCGTTGGAGCAGGGAGCTCCTGCCTGTTATCCCGAACAGAGGTGACCCCCCCATCCACCCCAGCTAGGCAGTACAGGCCCTGCCCCCAGGTATGGCCAGGCCCCAAGCGGATGCTGGGAAATGGAGCCCTGTTTGATTCTGTCCTGCAGTCCCTGTAAGGCAGTCACAGCAGGCGGCCGGCAGTTTGGGAAGGGCAGAGGCGGCCGGGCCTTTTGGGCCCCACCTGCCCTCACTCAGGGGCTCTTTCTTTTGCAGGGACCCTTGGAGGTCGCCCAGGTTTTCCTGTCTGAAATACCCCATGACCCCAAGCTCTTCAGACACCACAACAAGCTCCGTCTTTGCTTCAAAGATTTTACCAAAAGGTACTTGGCAGGTCTTTCCCCAGAAGTCGGCAGGGCTGGACGTTCGGCTAGGTGGGCGCGCTCCCTGCCCGGGCCCTCCTGCGACTGGCAGGGCCCCAAGCTGTGTCTGTGTGGCCGGTGTGAATGCAAGTCTAGACGGTCTGCGTGCTGAGCCCTAGCGTCCCAGTGAGGCCAGAGCAGACCCCGGCCTGCCCGCCTGCCCGCCCTGACAGTCTTGTCTCGCAGGTGTGAGGATGCCCTGAGGAAGAACAAGAGTTTGATTGGGCCAGACCAGAAGGAGTACCAGAGGGAGCTGGAGCGGAACTACCACCGGCTCAAGGAGGCCCTGCAGCCGCTCATCAGCAGGAAGATCCCGCAGCTGTACAAGGCCCTCCTGCCCAGCGCGGTCCACAGGTGGGGTGGGGCGGGCCGCGGGGGGGGTGGGGGGCGGGGGGGGGGGGGGTGGCGGGGGGGGGGGGGGGGGGGGGGCCATCCCTGCTTACACTCTCCTTGGGAAACAGCGGCCACGCCCGCAGTGTTGAGTTAGCAGGTGTCAGCCCAGACAGAGCCACTGGGAGGGATGCGGGCAGGGGTGGCCCCTGGAGACCCTCCCACTTTTGATTCTGATCCCCTTTCCTCGTTTCCCCACAGAGATTCCTTCAGCAGGATGAGCCTGCGCAAAGTGGAGCTCTAGGGAGGCCAGGGCGCCCGGTTCTTGAAAAGAAGCCGCATGATGGGCGGAGAGAGCCCGGGGCTTGGTCTGGACAGCGCGCCTGCCTGTCCTCCTGGGTCAGGACAGTGTGGATGCTCACTGCCCTCCGGGCCGGGGAGAGGCCACGAGCTTCTCTAAAGCCATGGCTGTGATTCAGAGGCACATGCGATGCTTTTACCGTTATTTATAGCGTACCTAATGTTAAATTTATTTACATTACGTCCATAGAGTTAATTTATATCAGGAGTTTTTCCAGATGCTTTTTTGAACCATTTTAATGTAGTAATGTTTATTTTAAAGGTACTTATTAAATATGTGGATGTTTTCACTTATTTTATTCTGATGTGAACGTTCCCATTTGGTGGCAGATAAAGAATGGATTCATAGCTGTTGCTTCCAAAGTTATTGAGATGAGAATTGTGACTGATGACCGTATAGGGCTAAACAGGACCAGCAGAACTGTCTGGAGAGAGATAATTGGAGCTTATTAGTGAGATGGAGATGCTGTAGGGGACAGTTGCCTAGTCCAAACTTGTGCCCTCTGATTGTCCGGAGGCCTGGTGGCCATTGACCGCTTCTGCTGAGGAGCAAAAGGACCCAGCCATGATACACACACACGGGGACGTCATCTGTGACAGAGAACTCCTGGGGATTCCCCTGTGGCGAGGCCTTTGTCCCACGTGATGGCAAGGGGCTGTGGCCGGGAGGGTCTGGAGCCTCCGAAGCCTCTGCTGGTTCAGGCGTCTGGCTTCAGGGTATTTATTTCCAGACAGTCAGCAATGAGCCAAACCCCAGTGCCAGTGTTCTCTAGGGTACCAGTCACCCCGAGGGAGCATCAGGTCATTTGGACATGATGGTGAAATGGTGCTGGATATATTTTCAGAATCTGTCCTGCCTAGGGGCATCTAGGTGGCCCAGTGAGTAGAGCACCTAACCTACCCTGGAATCAGGAGGACCTGAGTTCAAATCCAGCCTCAGATGCTTAACACAAAAACTAGCCGTGTGATGTTGAGCAAGTCACTTAACCCCAATTGCCCTGCCTTCCCCCTCCAAAAAGAAAAAAAAAAAAGAATCTGTCCTGCCTGTTACTTAAAGAAAAATCACACCTCTGGCTGCGCTGGCAGCTTGAAAAGATTTTCTAGGGAGAAATTGATTATTGTCAGGAAGAACCAGTGAAGGTGTCATTTGTGAGTTCCCAGTTTATCCAGACTTAAGCCTTTTGCAGGAAAGAAACACGTGTCTGGACTGAGAACACATTGGAGTGTCTGGAGGATTGTGTGGTAGCCTGTATCTGAATGGATTTGTTCACTGACCCCAGGGCAGCAGGTCTTTCTTCTGTCTAGGAGTGAGCAAATGTTTCAGCAACATGACTTCTCTCTGCTGGTGATGCCAGAACAAGGAGCCAGATTCTATAAAACGTGTCTAAAAGGGCAAAACCATCTTGAACCGACTTCCAGGGTAGCAGGGCTGCTGACTGGCACCCAAGCTCCTACAGCCACTCAGATCTGGGCTTGAGGGGAAGAGATGACTTGTGGAAGGCAGGGCCAGGATGCTGGTAGCAGCTAACATTTCCAGGGTGCTTTCTGGGTCTGGCACTGAGCTCAGCAGGGATTCTTACAGATAAGGAAGCTGAGGCAGAAGTGTTGTGACTTGCCCAGGGGCCCATGGCTAGGAAGTGAACAAGGCTGGATTTGAACTTGGATCCTCCTGACTCCAGGCCCAGCACACCTTCCCACTGAACCATCAGCTGCCAAGCTTTGTCATTTCCCTCATCCACCAAGTAAGTAGGGCTCTGAGGTGCCACCCATCTGATCTGAGTGGAAGGCTGACAAACCCCACACCCTCTGCCTGCTGCCAGGACTGGATCCGAGCAGTCCTAGCAGCTCCCGGAGCCCAGCTGCATTGCTGTCCCCTAGGATGGGCCACTCACTGAGACTGCTGAAAACTTCCTTTATCTGTGATGGGGAAGGAGGGAAAGGAGTGGAGAAGAGGTGGAGGCAGCCTGGGCCCATGGATGTTGAGGCCCCTTCTCATTGGACCCTCAGGATGCCTTCCCATAAGTACGCTCCCTGGAAAGCCTGGCCAGCCTCTCCTCCCCATCTGCCTTCTCTAAACTGATCTGAGCTAAAGCTTTCATTTCTCCTGACTTAATGCCTCTGAAGTCTACCTTCAGATTCAAGCCAGTCCCTTCACATAGGGGACCTTTGCCTTAAGGGAAAAAGAAACCTTAAAACATTCCACCCTGAGGATTTGCTAACTTTTTGTTACTGAAAAAAGGCCTTACCCAGTCTTCAGACAGCACATTACTTTGTATTGCGGTTATTATGCAGTCCCTGTTCATTTTGGCTAAATCAACAGCACAGCAAAACCCAAAAAAAATCACATGCAATCTTAGGCAGCCTTAATAATACCCAGAATAAAAGTCAGGGCTTGCAGCAGCACCTCCCCAGACTACTGGGCCCACCTCCAGATACCACCTTCCAGAAGGTAAATTTGGGGCACAAGCAATGGTGCGGGGACAGTACCTTTCCTGTGTTGAATCGAGAGATGTTTGAGCTGGAAAGGACTGTAGACAGAGCCAAAGCTGTCTTTGATTGTTTGAAGGGTAACATGGGAGAAAGGAAAAGACTTTGTTCTTAGTGCCCCCCTCCCTCCTCCCCAAAAAAACTCGGACCACCACAGGGGTACTTCTGGTGAAGCTAATCTTGGAGCTTAATAAAGGTGGGCTGGGTCACAAGTGGTGGGAGCCTCTGAGGCCTGTTGGGCACAGAGCTGAGGTGACCACTTGTTAGGGTGAGTGTTCACCAAGTGGTTTTTTACTATTGCTTGGGCAGTAATCCCCCAGCCTGGGTACTCAGCAGATGGAAGAGGGGGTGACACTTAGGCCCAGCTTAATACTTTTAACAAGCAGTGACCTTATAGAAATCATTTCACTCTCGTCTGTTTCCTTATCTGTAAAACCAATTATCTACCAGGTCTTATAGTCCCGGTATCTTCCAATGTTTGTTAAAATAGTAGGCACTCCCTCTGTCATACTTGGGCCCTCCTCTTCCTTCTGATAGAAATTATGGATAGTTCAAATTAACTCTGAAACTTAATACACAAACATGCTACAAAAATAATCACTTCTTTAAGATGTTAAATATTAAAATGTTCTAAGGGACAATTTAAAAATAATTTTTCTCAGGAGACAGTTTAGATCATGACTGTTAATAAGCAATGTCCAAATAAAGCTCTAAAGATTTTGCCATTTATGATGGTCTTCTCCAATTAGGAAGCTTTACTTTTAATACATTTAAAAGTTTATGCAGATAAATCTCAGTTGTGGTCAAATACCTTGTTTGACTATTCATTCCGTCAAGTCACGAGTAATGTTGAATTGACCACTTGGCTTGTTCCCAATGCTAATGAGTAAGGCCTCCCCATTTTTCATGTAAAATGTTACCATAAAATAAACCGCGTCTGTCCTCAATTATTCTTTAAGGGCTGGTAAAGCTTGCATATTACTTTTCATACGAGAAAATAATGTTGTAAAGGTAATTATGAATGTTTATTCCACATATGTACACAAATTCTGTTCTTGAAAAGAAACCAGATGCTTTAGGGTAGAAAGCTGTAAGTACAAAACTTTAGTGCGTTTGTATACATAGTTGCTAAGCATTTTAAACTGAATGCCCTCCCTGCTTTAAAAAAAAAAAACAAAAAACCCTAAAGGTCATTACTTCTAAATTTTTATATCCTATTTACAAATTATATAGCAATATGACTATGAAGAAATACACACTACTCTTGTCCAAACCTAGACTGATCTGCTAAAGTACAAAATCATAATCATAAATATATATATATATCTATGAAATCCTTCCTAAGGTAGTGATGGGCAAGGATGCTGTCCAAGGGCTTCTGAGATGCACCTTCCAAAGTGATCCAAGGCACAGAATTCACGCCAGTGTGAACATGCAAGTTCTAGAATCTGTGTGTCTTAACAGCCTGCAAGGATTCTGCTTCATAACTTTGTTATAAAACTAAATGCAACAAGGTGGCTGCCTCCTAATTTACAAAACCACACAATCTATAAACATTTTGGCAGTAGATATAATTATTCCAAAATATGGAAAATACAAATACAGCACTTTATTTTTAAAAGCCAATACAAGAGACAGGTGTAAAACTTCCTTTAAAAAGTATTTAAATAGCTCTATTTGGACAAATTGTTCCAGAACCTACACAGGTTTGTCCTTAGAAGCTAATGTATTGCTAGTCTCCAGCAGAGTGGTTAGTGAACATGGAAAATGAACTCTAAAAATTAACTGGGTTTTCAGTCATTCAGATTTCACTATTCATACAAAAACTAGAGACCAGTAATAACCCAGGAGCTTCCACAGGCCAATGAGTCACTACCTCAAGGAGTCTTTGCTGTCGATCTCTGTTTCTATACACAAGGAGAACATGCTCACTCAACAATCTTCTTATAAAACAGTAAGTAAGGAGTAGACGTGGAAGATGCCGCAGGGGAAAGCGAGTTCAGAAAGTCTTTTTCCTCTGTCACCTTCACCTCGGAATCGTCGAAGAGCAGCCACTTGCCCTCATACTCTTTCAGGCTCTGGATCACATCAGACACTTTGCTTTCTAGCCCATTTGCGTTCGCGTCTGTCTGGCCGTTGGGCTCCTTGCTTCTGCCCAGCTCCTGGGTCCCGTTTGTGCTGCTGGACTCAGGGTTTCTGTTTTCAGCCAAGGCCCCGATAACCTTCTCTGGATTGGATGCTCGGTGGCTGCTGCAGAACTCATAGTCCGGCCTACTCTTCTGGCCCCCAAGAAGGCCAACAGCTTCCACACTTTTTTTGCTCAGGACTTTGCTGGGCTGTGCATTCCCACTGACTCGGAAGGACACTTCGTCATCATAATCTTCAGCAAGGGCCTTGGTGTCATCCTCGGTCAGCGGGTCGGGCTTAGCCATCTCGTACATTTGGTCCACCACAAAGTTCTCCGTATCGAGTTCCAGACTGTTCAGATCAGTGACTTTAACAGAGGCAGTGTAGTGCCCACTGCTGATGGTGATCCCACTATGCATGACCACTGCGAACAGTCCATAGCTGTCATTGGTTGGCTTGGTGCTCCACTCTTCCAGGGACAACTTCAGGGGCGTCAACAGGGGAGTGTTGATCTTGGAGAGTCCTCCACCGTAACAATCAAACCTGCCAAAGAAAAAGCATGCCGTGTAATATTCGTCATATGGACAAAAAATAGTTCATATGGTGCCTCTTTGGAGTACGAAATGACAAACTACTTGAATAAGCATTTTAGCAAATGGATTCATGACAAATTCATGTCTGAGGACAAATTAAGAATTTGGTCTGTGGGGGCAGCTGGGTGGCGCAGTGAATAGAGCACCGGCCCTGGAGTCAGGAGGACTTGAGTTCAAATCCGGCCTCAGACACGTAGCACAAAAACTAGCTGTGTGACCTTGGGTAAGTCACTTAACCCCAATTGCCCTCCCCCCCCCCCCAAAAAAAAAAAGAAGAAGAATCTGGTCTGCCTCCCAAGTGCCGAGGATGATGTAATGGAGAGACATTTGTCCTTTACGTGATCTCTGGACCTTTGACTCATATTCCATGTACACTATGGGGAAAAACAGTCCCCATTTGTGAAAAGCCTCCTCACCTCTCCCCTGGCTCCCCCGATAATGGTGGCAGCCCGCAGAGTTGGAATGCTGTGGAGCACGTGCTAGAACGTTTGGGGCAGCTTTTGATCAAACTGTCTGATACTCACTCCAAGCCAGTGGCTGCAAAACACTTCAAGTGGATGGTTATCACCTCAGGCATCTTGTCAAAAAGGAGGCTTCTTTCTGCCTCTGTGTAATGATGGCAATTCTCACAGAAGTATTTGTCCTCGCCCACGATCCTCTCCACAGAGGCAAACTGCGAGATGGCCCACTTCAGGCTCTTGAGCTCTGTCTTGGGCTCTGGAGAAACTGCACAAGACAATCAGGGTTGGTCACTCACACATCGCTTCTTGGGTACACTGACAAGGTCACAGAAAACGAGCACTAAAGGAAAGGAAGGACTTCCTTAGGCTAATGGGGTGGGGGGCCTTCTAGTCTATATTCGTTGATAGTAAGAAATGACTCTTGAAAGGTAAATATTCTGTTACATATGTAGCACAACCTATAACATCACACATGCCAGATTTGATAAATTTCCAAAATCAAATCAAGAAAAGGCACCCAACATGCTTTTAAAGTGGAAGGTGGTTGAAAACCATTAAAACAAGGGGGAGAATGAAAAAAGTAACTCGCCATCCACTTGGGAGACCTAAAAAGGGCTGAAAGCAAAGAGTCCCCCAAAGTCAACCTGTATTAGCTTTTCTAGAGAAGAATCCAAAAATCTCTTGCTTCCCCCCAAACAATGCTTCTAATACCCCACTTAAAACACAGAAGACAGTGTTATTCCACAGGGACAGCGTTACACGGGGGCATCAGTTACTATCTGAGCAGGGCTTCCCACTCTTCAGATATGTTATACTGATAAAATGACACTAGGCAGGGGGACCCCGTCCATGGGACACCAGGACACCTCTGGGTGGGGAGCCTGGTTTACGTGCATGCTGGAACGGGCAGCTCGTTCCGAGTTACACATTCCTAGACTGCCTTTTTCCAGCCAACAGCAAAGCGTGGCTGGCTTTGCTGATGTTGTTCATCATACTCACTCTCTGAACTCTCCTGAACCTTGGAAAATTCCTCCTCTTGGACTGGGACGCTGATGTCTTGGAAGTCTTCTCTCCTCTCTGTTAAACTCTCACACTCTAAGCACCGGGTTCTCAACACCAGCTGGCCCTGGAATAATTTCTCCACCAGCTCGAAACAAACTTGTTCCATCCCTACAAAGAAGGTGAAACTCAGACTCAAACACCGGCCCAAGAACTCCTGCTGCTCAGCCCCAGCCTGACATTTCATCAACTATCTTAATGAGCTACATAAGCAAACCTCAACTGAACCTGTCTTTTTCAGGCCCATAGTTAAGCAGACAGCCTGGAAGAAATGCTACATATTGAACCCTGCTTTCCTTTTCTCCTAGGACAAATTCCCAAAGACTTGGCTTTCCTTGCCTTGAAGGCACATCTACAGAAAATCAGGGCAACTCAAGCAGTATCTCTGAAGGCCCTTTTTAACTGACTAGGCAACAGGGTCCAGGTGGCACTACCAGCACAATGGCTGGCTCACCCGACTACAGTACTTATTTTTCCTAGAGCCCTATGGCAGCAGCCAAAAGTAATTAAAGCTCTGAAACTGTTCGTTTTCTCATAGGATTTTATTGTATTAAGAGATGCCTAGATAAACACAACCAAGACATGAGCCCATGGTGCTGAGTTTGCTGCCATAGCCTTTAAAACACTGCCTCCAAATCTTCCTGCCTTAAACTCTCCCCCAGCCAGGGCTGCTCACCCTACCCCAAGTGCCTGAGGCTGTGCCCACCCAAGGAGGGTGAAGCTGCACTCTGTAGCTGGTGGATCCCGAGAAGGTGTCAGTACTGACCTTTCTTTCTCAAAGACTGCATTTCTTTGTCCTCCACACTCTTCTCTGGGGGTGCAGGTTCCTCAGAGTCGTCTCTGAAGTCTCCCTCAGTGTCCCCTTTTGGGTCCTCCTCACAACCGCCATCAGTTTCTTTCCAAGGTCCTTTGGGTCCTGAGTGTGTGGTGATTTTCCCCAGACTGCAGAACTTGGAAAGGATGCTGGGCTGCTTGGCAGTGGGTTTCAGCCAGTTTAGTTTCAGCCTTGACTTCTTGTGGTTCAGCCGGACACAGTCTCCACTGCCGGCACCTCTGGGCATCGCCTCAGGAGAATTTTCCAAGCGAGCGTCCCCAGCGGCTTTTCTCTTGGACCGGGTCTGCCTCTGGTTCTCTTCCAATGCTGCTGGCTCCTTGGAAAGCTTAGACTTCTTCTTGGGATTCCCCACTTCACTCTCACTTTTCCTTTTCCCATTTCCCTTTGGGAACCTGTCCTTCCCTTCCCCATCCTCCTCAATGGTGTTGGCTTCACTGCCTTCCCTGGGAGGAAGAGGCTTCTCCTCCAGTGGGGGAGGCGACGCTTCTGCTGGCACAGTTCTCAGCTCTTCCTTCTTTAGCAGCTGACACGTCTCCTGAATGTTTCCCAAGATGCACTGCAGCACCTCCTGAGCATCGTGCTGCAGGTAGCCTTCGTACATAGGGTTCAGCTCCCTGCAAAGAAGGAGCTGTCACTCAAATGGCTGTCACTGTTCTAACACACACACAACTCCATTCTTTCCATTGAAAATAGCACCGTCACCCGCTGACATTGACAACATCCTTACACATTTCCCTCCTGTTATGGTGCATCTCCTTTTAATGGCCAAAGAAACATCACAACCAAGACTCCCCAAGTACCAGACTGGCAAATAAGCAGGGGAAGCAAGGAAGAGCCAGCCACTAAAAACGTTGGGATTTAACAATAAGGGTCATTCTCTTTTAATCAGTGTGGAAGGGCACCTAGCCTCTAGTGTTTTTCCCCTTCCACTGTTCAGGAAGCACACAACTGAAGTTGATGCTTTTTAAAATTTCAGAAAGCTATTCAATAAACAGTAAGAACCTAGCAATTATTGTTGTCATTAGGTCATTTCAGTCACGTCCAAATATCTGTGATCCCATTTGGGGTTTTCTCAGCAAAGACACTCGAGTGGTTTGCGAAAAGTCTGGCAGACTGTGTAAAGTGACTTGCCCAGTGTCTGAGGCTGGATCTGGACTCAGGGATGAGTCTTTCTGACTACACCGAACCACCGATACATTGCTTTTCGCTGTGGGGGTGGGCGGGGTTTGCACCCAAGAGTGTCCAGAGGGCTGGATCTGGAGCACATGCTTAACACACACTGCAGCTCACTGCGCTCCCCAGGTCAAGAGAACATTTAAATTTCATCCTGGGCTGTACCTGAGAGTGTTAAGTAGCCGCCTTGGCTGAGTAGCAAGTTCATCTGTATATTTCTCTGGGTTCAAAAGAAAATTGGCCTGAAGTTGTTCAACCGAAATTATTAAAGACTGTAAGCTGCATATTAATTCATAGCTTGCCAGGTTGTCTTCTTTGCAATTTCCCTGCAAGAAATAAGACATAAACCAATCTGCTATCTATGAATACGAGGATTTTCCCCTTCTCTTTATTTCTTCCTCTTGAAGCAACTAAATGTGGATAAAATTTGGATCAAACATCCAAAATGAAGTATTTTGAAGAAGCCATCTCTCAGAGCTCTACTTCTTGCAGAAGCCAAAATAAAATGAGGACAAGTTCTGAAAACCAAGGAATTCGCTTTACCTTTCATCTCAATGGCAAGCTACAACTCCTCCACACAGCTACATCTTTTCCTGCTTCCCACAGAAAGTTTTCAATGGGGTCCTTCAGACCACGTGCATGGCAGCGGGCTTCAGAGCCAGGAGGACCAAGGAAGTCCACACTCCAGATAAGCTGCGCTGCCTTACTCCCCGGCAGCTCAGACCGGGAGGTCAGAATCACACTGCCCACTTTCGCCGGCTGCGCACAAAGCTGCATCTCCGCGGGGCACTGGGCTTTCGTGCCAAGGCGGCCGCCCCCTCCTGCCCCGCCCACCGCGCGCCGCTCACCTTCTCCGGCCCCGGGCTGGCCTCCTCCTTCGCGGCTTCCTTCCTCCGAGTAATGACGTCAAACAAGTGTTTCACTCCAGTCTTAAATCCGGGGCAGAAGTAGAGCACCTGCGCCGAGGGCGGGCAGGCCTTCCGTCACCTGCGCCCCGCCCCTTCCTGCCCCGCCCCCGCGCGGCCCCGCCCGGCCCCGCCCTCACCTGCAGGACACTGTTCAGGTAGCAGGTGTTGCCCAGGTTGTTGAGCCCCACGAAGGGCAGCAGGTTCTCCCGCTTCTCGCAGCCGAGGGGCGAGGGCTGCGCGGCGGCCGCGGGCACCACCTGGTCCCTGGGGGGGGGGGGAGGCGCAGACGGGGGGCCCGCCCGCCCCTCCCCCCCCCGCCCCCGCCCCCGCCCCCCCCCCCCCCACTCCGGGCCCCGCCGGGACACGCACACGTCCGGCCCCGCGCAGTCCCCGCCACGCTCCTCGGCCTCAGGCGCCTCGGCGAAGTCCAAGGCGCGCTTCGCCTCCTTCTTCTGGAAGAACTTGAGCGACAAGCGGCTCTTCTTGGGGCTGCCGCGGGCCGCCGCGCCCTGGCTCTCGCTCGGCGCCACCCCGGGCATCTCTCTCCGTCACCCGCTGCACCTGCAGGGCGCCCACAGGTCACGACCCCGCCCGCGGCGCTCCCCCCCCCCACGTGGGGGGCGGGGCTAGCACTCCCAGCGGCGCCCCCGCCCCTCCCCGGCAGCGGCCTCCTCGACTGGGGGAGGGGCGGCCGCCGGCCTCAGTTTCCCCGCGGGGCCCGCGCGCTTACTGGCTCATGGCAGCGACCGCCGGCGCGGCTCCATCCCCGGGGCGGGGCCGGGCGGGGGTCCGGGGCCCCGGGCGGGGCGGAGGTCCGCGGCTCGGGAGGCTCGGCGGGGTCCGGACGCGGCCGCCGCCGGCGCAGACTTGGCGCGTTTTCCGCAGCGCCAGGACCTCCCCCCCCCACCCCCCCCCCCCCGCCGGGCGCCGCGACCCTGCCAGGCGCCGCTCGGAAACGCCGGGGCGGGCTCCGCGGCCTCGGGCCCCGGCAGGCCCAGCCCAGCCCTGCCGCCGCCGCTAGCCCCCGCGACGCGCCCAGGCTCCGGGGCCGGCTCGAACGGCGGCTGCCCCCGGGCACCTAACGGGCGGCTGGGCGGTTTCGAAGGGCGCAGGCGGCGGCTCGGGCAGCTCGCGGGGAGGGGGGGGGGGGGGTCCTCGCTGGGCGCGCGCGTGCCGGCCGAGGCCTGGCCGCCGGGATCGAGCCGCCAAAGCTCTCGCGGGCACTCGCTCTCCCCGCCCCCACCGGCTCTGAGCGCGCGGGACGAAGGGGAAACGTACGGGTCGGGAGACGGCCCAGAGCGCAGGGAGGCGGGGAGGAGCTCCCTGGTGGACTGAGCCTGCCGCCAATTACTGAAACCGGCCAATCCGCGACAGAAAGTGAACTCCGGCGCGGCCCCGAGCAGCCAATTGTAGAGGTGTTGGGCAGGAGCGGAGGGGCGGTGCGGTACGGTGTTAACCAATCAAGGCGGAGAGGCCTTTGGAAACATACCAAAGGCGCCGCGCGCCCCGCCCCCTGGCGTTCTAGTTCCTCGATTTCTTCGCCCCGGCATCGGGCTCTGGGGGCGGTGCCTCCCAGTGGGCGCGGGCTAGGACTGGCTAGTTCTGAGCCATGAGCCTCGGACTGAGGGAGAGATGCAGAGAAGAAGGGGAAGGGAGGGAACGTTGGCCCTGGCGTCCCCCTAGCTATCCCCTCCCCACTTCCGTTACCGGGGAAACCAGATTTCAAATAAAACGGCAGCCGAGCCGCGTGCCTCCCCGCAAGGACGGTGGCCGAGCGGGGGCGGGGCTTAGCCTGGGCGGAAGCGGAAGGGGGCGTGCTGTCTGGGGCTCTTCTTAGCAGTTCCGGCTTTTCCCCAGACCGAACTCCCTTACTTGCCCCGGAAGCTTCCACTGTTCCTTTCGGAATAAAATGCCGGCCTGGCCGTTCGTCGGGCCGCTGGGAGGTCTGGGAGGGAGGGGGGCCTCACGGAGGCAGTAGTTTCCCCTCCCCCCATTAGACTGTAAGCGCCCTGTAGTCAGGCCCTATCTGCCCCGCCCGGGCACGTGGACCGTTTGTGCTGGGCTTCGGCCACACTCGGACACCTTGCACCTTGACCCCGACTTAGTGACGTCACCTCTTAGAGAAGGAAGTACCGCCTCTGACCCAGCAGGCGCTTAATAAATGCTTGGGAGCTGTCGACCCTTGAGGGCACGGGGCGGTGCCACAGGGAGGGGGAGCCTATTTCTGTGCTCCCCGGGCGGGCAGCGGGAGGGGCCCGGTGAGGTGGGGACGGGGCAAGGGGTCAGGAGACAGAAGTGCAGGCCCTGGAAGCCCATGAGAGGAGTGACAGCCTGGGAAGCCGGGTGGGCAAGCGAGCTAGTGCATTGTTGGTGCAGCTGTGCTTGAGCGCGACCATTTTGGAGACGGAGGCGGCTTAGGCAAAAGAAGTAACAAAAATGCTGCCACCGAGATCCTGCTGCTAGGCCTCTGTCCCCAGGAGACCGCTGGTTTTTTGTTTTGTTTTCTGGGGTTTTTTGCTTTTTGGAGGGGGGAAGGTAGGGCAAAGTTACATGACTTGCCCAAGATCACACAGCTAGTCTTTTTGTGTAAAGCATCAGAGGTCGGATTTGAACTTGAGTCCTCCCGGCTCCAGAGCCGGTGCTCTGTTCACTGGGCTGCCCAGCCGCCCGGAGACCCCTGGTAAAAGGCAGGACTCCTTGAGCGAGAAGACCTCCATTCAGGTGATGCCTGTCCGCTGGGCGCGGTAGAGAGAAGCATGTAGACTGGAGCGGAATGAAGCAGGCAGGGCCCAGACCCCACGTGCAGGATGTGATGGGCAGCAGGCCTGCCTGGGAAGGACAGAGCCGAGACCAGGCCAAGATCTCCCCTCCGGCCCTTTTGTGAAGCGGAGCGGTGTGGCTGTTTCAGGTCTTCTCCACGCCGACAGGTTTGCGTGGTCAGGTGGGTGGCTCTGGGAGAGAGGGGGTACACAGGGTCATGAAAGCTGGGCAGCGGCCAAGTGAAGCCCCGCGCGGGGCTTGAGCACCTGCTCCGCTGGCCGGGGGACCCAGTGGAGATGGATTTCGCAGGGCTCTGGCTTTTATTCACCTCCTTCAGCAGCGTGGACAGGAGCAAACAGGGAACTAGGGGTTGGGGGTCAAGTTACAAGGATGGCAGGTGCCTCGGGCCAAGACATGGAGGCAAAGACAGGAAGGATGAGAAGGATGGAAATCTCATGGCCAGATGAGATAGTTTTTGAAGTCACACATGTGGCACTATCGTGGGTCATGGCAAGATGAAGGCCTGGGGTGGAGTCAAGGAGTAGGAAGCCCTCTTGTCTCGTGGCAGAAAAGCTGTGCCAAGCACTGAATTCACTGAGGAAGGAAGGAGACTGTCCTGGAGGCCAGTGGATACCAGAGTAGCTTCGTGCTGCCCTCAGGCTGCTATCACCCTGGCCCCTCCTTTAGGCTTTCCGGAGAAGGTCAACTGTGTGGGAACCCCTGCTCTGCTCAGCTGAGTCCTGTGTGTCCCTCCCCTGCCCCATAAGTGCCAAGCTCTGTTGAAGTCATTCCATTTTGACTGGGTGCCTGACAAGAGGGAGAACTTTGTTCACTGACACAGTTAAAACTGAGTTACATCTCAAATCGATCAGAGGCATTGTGTGGGAGACTACAAAAGGAAGAAGCTGCCTTGGAACTTGGGCAGGTTCCTCTGTGCCTTTCTGGGGACCTCAGCACCATTTAACTAACATACTAGTGAGGTGACTTGGTCCACCATGGTGGAACTCAGAGTTTTTTCTCTGCAGCCACATTGCTGTTTGAATTGGGGAAGTTCAGCTTCCTTGGACATCTAGGTGGTGATAGAAGAAGCAGCCGTGGACTCTAGTACCTCATCACCCGAAGAGATTTCTGCTGGAAAAGGTTATTCTTTGTTGGTAAAAATCCCAAACCCATTTTCAAACCCAGACCTCAATTGCTGTACTGCATTTCCCCTTCATTAGTGTTAACTACTGTCCCTCCAATGAAGTACTGCAAGTCATTTCTCAAGCACAGCAACCTGTCTAGACTTTTTCAAATATTCTCAAATGTAGAATTGACTCTGAACAGAGCCTATCTTAAGTAGATGCTTTTGACCGTGGTCCTCTCCATGCTTTCCTATGATCCCCCAATTCTGTTACTCTCATCTTCATGAAGTCTATGATATCCTCATTAAACAAATTCTCTGTTACATATATCTGTAGTCCTTTGTAGGTACTGATCCATAAATTGACAGTGTTTTTCAAATATTCTCATATCCCAAAAATGTTGCTCTATAATGCCAGAATATTTTCAACCACTAAAAAGTTTGATCAAACAGTACAAAGTAGAAGCAATCACAACATCAACCACAATTATCAATAGTATGGCAATTCTAAAGGTGCTTTTCTTTAGACATAGATTGGAAGCAAGATTCTCATAATAAAAATGCAGAAAATATTGTGCCTCAAATGATAAATTTTAAAAGCAGCCAAACAAAACAACAGCAAAACAAAATTTAAAATTAAGCATACAGAAAGATTGTAAGAAGATGGCAGAATGTTAGGAAATTACCAGGTTCTCCCAAATTCTCCTCCAAATAACTTAAAGCAATGCCTCAAATTGAATTTTAAAGTGACAGGAAGAATAAAAAGTTGGGGTAAAGGCATTGTCCAGTTTAAGAGAACTTCAGGTGTTGTTAGGAAAGCACTGACCCGTGGGGTGGTGGTCTGACTAGGAGTGAGGAGCAAATCGTACCATGTCAACACACAGTAAGCCTTGGGGGCAGCTATGTCAGGGTAGCCAAGGCTTCAGCAACTTTTACCCCATACAGTGCGGAGGTGGAGGAATGGTTTGAGTGGCTGATCAAGGGAAGACTGTGGGGCCCCAGTACATTGACCAGACAGTCCCAAGTTGTGGGACAGGTAAGGAGGAGCAAGCACACTCCACTGAATACAATTGCAGAAGGGTAGTGCCCTCCTCATGGCTCCAGGACAATCCCACAGTTCTAGAGTGGAGAGGACTGACCATGGTCACTTGCAGGAGAATGGAGGCCCTGGTTTCAGTTCCAGGACAGAGGCAGAATGGAGTCTGGCGCTGTTCCTGGGACTGTTCATAGTGAGAAGTTGGTGGCAAGAATGTGGGGAACCCTGATTGTATCTCAGGGCTGGAGAGGGGTCCTTGAAGTCATAAAGTAAGGCAGAAGCCCAAAGAATAGAGATTTGTATCATAGCACATTGGAAGCTCCAAAAAGTCAAAGAACCCCAGATAGAGGTCAGAAAATAGCAACCTGAAAGCCTAAGACATTTTCTCCCACACTGTGGGAGCAGAGCTCAACACCTAGCATAAAGTTAACAGCCAAGAAATAAGATGTTTTTTAAAAAAATGAATAAACAGAAAAAGCACCTAACCATAGATAGTTATTAAGATCACGGTTCAAACTCAAAAGAAGACAATGAAATTAAAACAGCTACTTGTAAAGCTTCAAAGAAAAATATAAAATGGTCACAAGTTCAAAAATAATCCTTGAAAGAGCTTAAAAAGAACTTTAACAATCAAATAAGAGAGGTAGAGGAGAAATTGGGGGAAAGAAGGAGTAATGCAAGAAAATTGTGAACAATTGGAAATAGAGATTGTAGCAGCAAGCACCCCAAGTGTCCTCAGGGTTTGCTGCCAAGCACAGGTTCTTGGATCTGCTTTGTTAAAGGAAAGCAACTCAAAATGGGTTAACAAGCTTACTTTAATCAGTCAGACATATATCATTTACCTCGTTCAGGGGAAAAGGTCAGCACCCCGAACTTCAAAGTATACAGGCAGAATTATCAAGACAGAAACAGATCAAGTAGACAGCTTTCCAAACTGTCCAGCCATTACATCCATACCCAATCAACATCTGTGTTTTTCAAAGGGGGGGGGGGCGCCCTGGACAACGGCTTCCCAGAATACAGATCAAATCACAGAACACTTCTCAAAGTGAGCCCCCAAAATAAAGCCTCACATCAGGGCTTATATAGCCTTCTCCTGGCTCAGAGAATGTAGCAACCTTTTGGACCCACTGGCCAATCAGAAAGTATCTACTGAAAAACAAGCCTCCCACCCCAGGCTCCAGGTGCACTTTAGCCTAGGGGCAAGGAAGATCTTCCAAATTTGCATTCCCATTACAGAGATCCAAAAACTTAAGGAAATAACTCCTTAAAAAATAGAATTGGGCAAAGGGGAGCTAATGACTTCATAAGACATCAAGAAATGATAAAATGAAAAGAATGAAAAAAAAATAGAAAATATGAAACATCATTAGAAAAAGAGCTGACCTAGAAAACAGAGGAGGAATCATATAAGAATTGTTGGGCTACCTAAAAGTCATGATAAAAAGTCTAGACATTATACTTCAAGACTTTATTAGGGAAAATTGCCCAAATGAAAACTCACAGGAATGTTATAACTAAGTTCCAAAGCTCTGAGATCAAAAAGAAAATATCACAAGCAGCAAGAAAGAAACGGTTCAAATATTGTGGAGTTACAGTCAGAATAATACAACATTTAGCAGCTTCTATATTAAAAGATGATAGGGTGTGGAATATTGTAATCTGAAAAGCAAAGAAGGGTTTGCAATCAATAACCTACCCAGCAAAGCTGAGTGTAATCCTGAAAGGGGAAAAAATGTATATTTGATAAAGGATTTTCAGATATTTTTGAGGAAAAGACAAGAACTGAACAGAAAACTTGACTTTCAAATACAAGAATCAGGAGGAACAAACATCAAAGACTAATGATAAGGAATTTAATAAAGAAAATTATATTTGTAACTCTTAAGGATGTTAATAGAGTAGTTATAAAGAGTATATATAGATAGAGAGGTTGGGTTTGAGTTGATTATGATGGGATGATCTTAAAAAATTAAATTGGATAAGGAAAGGTAAAATGGAACAAATTATGTCATTCCAAAGTGGCATGAGTGGAAGAACTTTTACAGTGGAGGGGAGGGTGGGGTGGGAGAAGGCAGTTGGGAAGCTTATTCTCATCAGAACTGGGTTAAAGAGGGAATAACATATACATCTAGTTGGGCATTAAAGGCCTCTTAATTTACACAGAAATAAGAGAGCATGGGAATGAGGCAAAGGAGGGACTCTTGGAAGGGTAGGGGGATTAGGGAGGCTGTGGTCAGAAGTAAACTAGACTTGTGAGGAGGGGTAGGGTAAAAAGAGAGAGAAGGCTAAACAGTGGGGGGGGGGAGAGAATGGAGGGAAATACACAACTAGTAATTATAACTTTGTGAATAAAATGAACTCGCCCCTAAAACAGAAGCAGCAGAAAAGATCAAAACCAGAACCTGACAAAATGTTTCTACGAAATGTGTTTTAAAATGAAAAATACACATAAAGTAAAACTAAAGGGCTGGAGTAGAATTTATTATGCTTCAGCTGATGTAAAAAAAAAAAGGCATGATCTCAAAGTTAAAGCTAAAATAAATTTAACTAAAAGATAAGCAAAGAAACTATATTAAAAGGTTATCATATACAGATTGGCTAAAATGATAGGGAAAATGACAAATATTGGAGGGGATGTGGAAGAGTTGGGACACATACACTGTTGGTGGAGCTGTGAACTGATCTAGCTGTTTTGGAAAGTGATCTGGAGTTACACCCAAAGAGTCATAAAGCCGCGTATAGCCTTTGACCCAGCAATACCACTATTAGGTCTGTTTCCCAAGGTGATCAGGGAAAAAGGAAAAGAACCTACATGTTCTAAAATGCTTATATTCTTTTTGTAGTAGCAATGAACTGGAAATTGAGGGCATGCCCATCAGTTGAGGAATGGCTGAATAAGTTCTGACATATGATTGTAATGGAATACTGCTGTGCTGTAAGAAATGATGAACAGGTTGATTTTAGAAAAACAGGGAAAGACGTGCATGAAATAATGCAGAGTGAAAGGAGCAGAACCAAGAGAACATTGTTTACAGTACAGCAATATTGTTTGAAGAGTAATTATGAATGACTAAGCTATTCTGAGTAATAAGACTATTTAAATCAACTATGAAGGAATTATGAAAGAAAATGTTATCTACCTCCAGAGATACATAGCCAATATGGGAATTTTTCAACATCTGTTACAAGGATTTTGTTTTTCTTTTTTCCCAGGGGTGGTTGGGTGAAAAAGACAGGAGATAGGAAAGAGAAAAATGCTTGATAATTGAGCAAAATGTTTTGTTTTATTTTTTAAATAGAATCTAAAGAGGCCTTTAACTCTTTTCTCACCTGGCTGCACTACTTTGGGCCTTCCCTGACAGATTCTCCCTATGCCCCAGAAAGCTCATTGTTGATATAATAGCATCATTCTGTAAAATCTTATCAGTCTTGGAATTCTACCTCTTCAGTGTACTCTACCTCTCTGATTGGAGGATGGGGCCATGAATTCCAAATCTTCATTTAAGGAGAGAACTCCAACTCAAGACATCTCATTTCTCTTCTGGCTGTACTACATTGCGACTTCTCTGATTTCTTTATCATGCCTTCTCATTGGGTACCTCTCTCTGTCCCCCCCCCCTTTTTTTTTTAGCATTTATATGTGTGTTTTACACACACACACACACACATGCCTGCAAGTTCCTTGAGGGCAGGAACTATTCCTTTCTGTATCTTGAAATACTCTCAAAGTTTAGTACAGTGCCTGGCTCATAGTCAGCATCTAATAAACGTTTATTGACTAGCACTTCATGCTTCCACAAAACAATAGTTTTTTGAAAGATCAATAAAATTGATAGTGAAAATCAAGAACAAGAAGGGGAAATCACAATGGAAAAAGAGAAAATAAAGTGATCAAAAACTTATGCCCAGTTTAATGGCAACGAACTTAATATTTGAATAAAATGGATGGATAGCTACAACAATTTTAAATACCCTAAGTGATTAAAAAAATAAGCCAACAAACTAGTTGACCTAACCAGCTCGGTCTCAGAAAGAGAAATTGAATAAATGATAAATGAACTGCCATAGGAAAAGGCACCAGTAAATTATAGGCATTCATTTATTAAAAACATTTTTAGTTTGTTAAATATTTCCCCAATACATGCTAAAATTTTATAAATTTTGAGTTACAGATTTTCTCCCTCACTCCTGCCCCTCCCCCACCCTTTGAGAAGACAAGCAATATGCTATTGCTTCCACCTATGAAGTCACGTGAAATGCATTTCCATATTAGCCATGTTGCAAAAGAAAACACACACCAAAAAAAAATAATAAATTAAGAAAACTATGCTTCGGTATAGACAACATTCAGGGAACAAATAATCTCCATGCTCTGTGAAGTCTTCAGAAACTGAGAGGGAAGACACTTTACTTCATTGTGCTCAGAGGGGAAGAGCCCAGGACACGTTGGGGGAAGATGAATCGCTTGGCTAACAAGTCAAAGTGAGTAGCAGAAAGCCCTGCTTACCTGGACATCACTGACGCCAATGCCTCACCTTGGATGAAAGCAAGCAGGCTCACCTATCTAGAAAAGAACAGGGCTGTGACCAAAATGGATCGAGCACCTGACTGAAGTTCTGTTTTTGGTGGAAGACCATTCAGAAGGTGCAGTGAAAAGATGACAGTTTGGAAAAAGGTTTATTTCTAAATGTTCTCAATATGCAGCTACAGGCAGCTGGGCTATAGGCAGCTGGGTGGTGCAGTGGAGAGAGGGATAGCCCTGGAATCATGAAGACCTGAGCTTTCAGCCAGCTTGCTGGTAGAGTGGCCCTGGACAAGCCATTGAACCTCTATCTGTCTCAGTTTCCTCTTCTCTGAAAGGGGATAACGAGGGCACCCATTTTTCAGCATTGTTAAAGAGTAGATGATATAATATTTAGAAAATACTTGGCATTATAAAAATGCCAGCTATTAGGGGTGGTTAGGTGGTGCAATGAATAGAGCACTGGCCCTGGAGTCAGGAGGACCTGGGTTCGGATCCAGCCTCAGACACTTAACACAAAAATAGCCATGTGACCTTGGGCAAGTCACTTAACCCCAGTTGCCCTCCCAAAAAAATGCCAGCTATTATTATGCTGTAGAAATATGATTCCATAAGAACAAAATATAGGGAAAACTCTTCAAAACACTACCCATCTGATAAATTACATTGAAAGTGATTTAATTGTGACAGAGTTCTGCAGAAAAAGATTGTGTTTTCACTAAATGGAGAAGATGGTCTTAATAAATGCTAATGATATAGGACTGAGCTCATTGGCTAGTCCCACTCCACCACCACCCCCACCTCCCCTCATACTTCTATTACACCTCACAGGGATGTTGAATGCTTAGGGTGGATTTGGGAGAGTCTAAGTTCAAAGCCCATCTCAGTTACTAGCTGTATGACTCTAAGCAAAACATTTAATCTTTCTCAACATCAGTTTCCTTATTATTAAATAAGGATAATAATTACAGTGTCATACGAGGAACAAATGAGATAATATATTGGGGAAAAATAATATTTGCTTAATGATACTTCTAGGGACACCACAAAAGGCTTTCATTATGGTAGAAGTAATTTAACAATAAGAAATAGTCCAATTCAGGGCTTCCTGACCCAGCATCCTTGAACTTTTAAAAGATATATTATTTTGATAACTGTTTCCATATAATTGGTATCCTTTGTACTCTTACGCGTTTTTAAAAATTCATTTAACAATATGTTTCTCAGAAAGGATCCATAAGCTTCACTAAACTGCCAAAGGGTCCATGGCCCCAAAAAGGTGCCACCAGAAAGTCTCTGGTCCAGTTGCACGTTTTCTCTGTTCAAAGACTATTGATTAATGTTCAAGCTGTATTTTACTAGTAAAGAGTTGTCCTTAGCATTCTTCAAATTATCTGTTTTGATGGCACATCTGATCCATGCCTGCATTACTGGGGGAATTGAAATGTGAAGAAATGGCGTAATATTACAATGTTCTCTTCTGTGTACATGTCTGAACCTTGTCCTTGGAGATGCATGCACTTCAGAAGACAAAACAGACCTTTCTCCTGCTTCTGCTGTCATTCATATTCTGTGTGCCTTCATGATGGGGAATCCTGTGCCAGACACAGGATTAGAAATTTCCCAGGTTACAGGGATTAGCTCATTTGAGGCGAAAGAGCAGACCCGTTAAGGTTCACTTAGTTTTCCCTTCAGCTTTAGGGAATTTCTTTTGGATGAAAACTTCTGAAATCAGTCACTTTTGCTTGAAACCCTCAGTTAAGAAAATTATCTCTCGAATCTTACATTCATTAGATATTAGAAATCTGACCTTTTTGTGACTGAAGCAAAATTCCTGTAACTGGGAACATTTGTGAAATGAAACAGCAGATGATATTATGAAACATGTGAATAGATTGGCATAATTGGGAGTGGAATTTGGGGAAAGACCTGATCATTTCTTGGGACTTACCTCAGCCTGGGTTCTTCTCTCCAAGATGTCTGTGAAGCCAATGACTCTTTTGATAGCTCGTTTCTCTGTGGCAGTTTGGTCCGCCCTTTGTTCCAACCCCTCCAATCCAGATGCTCAGAATCTTTTTTTCCCCCTTAGTGGCTCCCTTTAATACAAACTTCTTAGTGTGACCCAGTCTAACACAATGTCTTTGATTGTTTCAAGTAGTTTTACAGACTCTCTCCATATGTAAGACTCATTCTCACAGGCTTTTTAATCATTAGGCATTGAATAAACAGTGACTGATAATTGCAAAAATAACTGAATTACTGCTTTGGGAATATAATTTACTTCCTCATTCTAAAAATGTTTGTCTGATGGAAAAACCGTAAGGAGGAGAGGAGAGCAAAGAGGTAGTGAACAGTGCCTTTCTTAGGATAGACTTGATATTTCTTTTTATATTGAATTAAATGGAATGTGACAATGAAGAAGGCCTCTCTGGTTTTGGAGGGTCCTGGCTTCTCTTGAAGCTAGCAACCTCTATTCTAGATAAACCCTCTCCTCCTACCTGGCATTGACCAACTACCACCACTACCACCTTTCTCTGGAAATTTCTGGAAAGTGCAGAATGCCATCAATCAATATATCAATCATCATTATTAAGCATCTACTATGTGCCTGGGTGTGCTATGTGAACTGATAGGTCAGAGTTTGCCTTATCTTGCCTGGGGCCATGACTGTTCCATCATCTATCTATCTATCTGTCTGTCTGTCTATCTATCTATCTACACATATATACACACATATACACATGTGTATGTATGTATGTGTATATAGGTAGTTATATGTATGTAGATATACACATATATACACACACATTTTACATATATGTGTATTTTTCCTTCCTTTTCCAGCTCCCCTTTATGTGTTTTCTTCCCATATTAGAATCTAAGCTCCTTGAGGGAAGGGACTGTCATTGTATATATTTGTATCCAAAGAATAAATTAGCACAGTGCCCAGCACTTGGTAAGCTCTTAATACATATTTTATTTTTTTCCCATTGTTTCTCTTTGATATTTTTCAGAATTTTTAGTTTTATGCTTAGGTTTTTAAAAAATTTATAGAATTTTTTTCTTTTCTTGTAGTTGTCTGCCCAATTCATGAGTTCATTGTTTCTTGCTGAGCATATATTATGTTATAGCAATATAAACTTTCCTCTAAAAACTGCTGGGACTGTATCTCAAAGATTTGTTCATTTCTTTAACATTATTCTTTTTTTAATTTGTTTTTTTGACTAATTAGTTCTTTAAATTGTTCTCTGAAGGACTTATGATGAAAATACTGTCCATTTTCAGACAAAGAATTGATAGAATCTAAATACAGCCTGAAGCATACTTTTTAAACTTTATTTTTCTTGGGTTTTTATATTGGTCTATGTTTTCTTTTACAATGTAACTAATATGGAAATATGTTTTTCATGACTACACATGTATAACCTATATCAAATTGTTTGCTTTCTCAATGAGGGGGGTGGGGAGGGAGAGAGTTTGGAACTCAATTTTAAAAACAAATGTTGAACATTGCTTTTACATGTAATTGGGGGAAAATTAATACTAAAACTAAAAAAAGTTAAATTGTTTAATCTCCAAGTGTGAATACTTTCTTCAGAAGTCTTTACTGATTTTCATTTTTATTGAACTGTAGTCAATCAAAAATGTATGTAATATTTATGATTTTCTGTATTTGTTTGAAGTTTTTGTGCCCTAGCACCATGATTCTCAAAGTATGGTCTGGAGATTTTCAGGGGTCCCCAAAATCCTTTCAGGAAGCCTGTGAGGTGAAAACTTTTTTCATAATAGTTTGTTTTACAGGGCAGCTAGTTGGTGCAGTGAACAGAGTGCTAGACCTGCAGTCATGAGTTCAAATCCGGCCTCAGACATTAACTAGCTGTGTGACCTTGGGCAAGTCACTTAACCCTGTTTGCCTCAGTTTCCTCACTTGTAAAATGAACTGGAGAAAGAAATGATAAACCACTCCAGAGTCTCTACCAAGAAAACCCCAAATGGGGTCATGGAGACTTGGAAACTACAACAGTAGTTTGTTTTAGTTTCTAATATAGTAAATGTTGGTGTAACACAGTGGAGTTTTCATAAAGGAATATTTGCTTGTAATAGTAATGGAATTTAAAGATCCCCCTGTATTGGCTTGGTTTTTGGATTGATTGTGTTAAAACCCAGAGCTTGTGAATCCCACTTATGGGATGGACTTGTTGACGTGAAAAGAGAGTGCTGAACTGAAAGGAGCTGGTGACATAAATTTAGAGAGACACAAGAAGAGAGAGGCAGAAGAACTTTTTGGAAGCAGCATCTTGGAGGCAGAGAGAGAGACGGAGAGGATTGCTGAGGGCCAGTTTGAATTGCCCAGGGCTTTTGAGAGCTGCCACCCAGAGCTGCCAAAGACTGAGGAGACATGGCTGTTATGCTGGTACTTTGTCTGTTTTGATGTTGTTTTGCCAGATTTGTCCATTGGTGGAAGACAGTGCTGTTGTTGCAGAGGTCTTGGAACCTTGCTGTTGGTTCAGAGCTCCAGAGACCGTTCTGCAGACAGAGAGTGAATTCTGTCCACTGGTGAAGGCCAATGCTGTTGTTGCAGAGGTTCTGGAACCTTGCTGTTGGTTCAGAAGCCCTGAAGAAGGATTTTCTTGTTGCATGTTTACAGAAATCCTGAAAGAGGGTTTTGCTAATGTTTTCAGGGGTCCTAGGACTGTTCTGCAGACAGAGAATGAATTAATGAAGACACTGGCAATGTATCTTGTGACCTTGCTAAGCTTTGTCTCCCCAGGAACAAAGATTGCTGAGAATTTGCCTTGGGTCAAGATGAAGAAAAGACCTCTCTCTGGGTATTAAGTGCTGTGCTTAAGCTTGTTGTAACTCTGGGGTAGATTCAATTGTGATCCAAGGGTGGGGAACTTTTGACTTTTTTGTGCTCTGTGATTGAACAAATGAATGTACTTTGCTTATGATTGGAAACTAATCTCCATTTGAGAAGAGGGGCTTTGTGGTGGACTAAATGAATGTACAGCCTGGGGATGGAGTAGTACTTAGAAGAGGGCCTTTGGGATTGACTAAATGAATTATAATGTCCAGGGGTGGAGTAGTACTTGGAGATTATTGAATTACACTTGGTGAATGCTGTATTTTGAATTATGCTATATTTTGATTTTTTCTGTTCTTAATTTTTCACTGAATAAAATGGAGAGCACCTATGCTGGTATTTTAAATCTTGGGAAGTTGCCTTTGCTTGGCATTACATTGCTTCAGAAGGTACAATCACAAATATACAATCTTACTCCCTGTGATAAATGGGAAGTGTAATTCCCCTCTCCCTTGTACCTCAACCTCTGGGGAGGGAAAGATTCAGTTTGTAGCTTAGCTCTGTTTCTGTGGAACGTGGCCCCATTTCCAAGTCCTGCCACAGCCTCAGTTCCCACACACCTTGGCCTCTCTGGCATCAGTCAGCCTGCAAGCCTGGTTCCAAGATCACCATGGCTCAAACACTCAGATTCCATGAGGTTCACCTCAGGACCCTGAATCCGAGAACAAATGGTGTAGAACAGAAACACACTCAGACCCATTCCTCAGAGATGGGGTAACTGAGAGGAAAGAAGAGAAAGGCAAGTTCCTTCTCTCTCATTGTAATGGGAATGCAGATTTCAAGATCTTCCCTGCCCCTAGGCTAGAGTGCACCTGGAGCCTGGGGTGGGAGGCTTGTTTTTCAGTAGATACTTCTTGATTGGCCAGTGAGTCAATAAGGTTGTTACATTCTCTGAGCCAGGAGAAGGCTATATAAGCCCTGATGTGTAGCTTTGTTTTGGGGACTCACTTTGAGAAGTGTTCTGTGATTTGATATGAATTCTGGGAAGCCGTTGTTGAGAGTCCCCCGGCTTTGAAAAACCCAGATGTGGAAACCCAGATGTTGACTGGGTATGGATGTAATGGTTGGACAGTTTGGAAAGCTGTCTACTTGATCTGTTAATGTCTTGATAATTCTGTCTGTATATTTTGAAGTTTGGGGTGCTGACCTTTTTCCCCTGAACAAGGTAAACGATATATGTCTGACTGATTAAAGTAAGTTTGTTAACCCATTTTGAGTTGCTTTCCTTTAACAAAGCAGATCCAAGAACCTGTGGTGGCAGCAAACCCTGAGGACACTTGGGGTGCTTGCTGCTACACTCATCCATACCAAGTCTTCACTGAGTGCTGAGTGCATCACATAGGAGTCATGAGAAGGAGTGGTGCTGAGAAGATAGCACAGTCTCAGCACTTTTAGGGTTGCAGGCCAATCAAGGAAGCTGCCCCTATCCTTGTGGTAGGGTGGCTCCATGCTACCAAACTGGGCGTGCCCAAAAGGCCAACCCCAGTTACAGTGACAGTGTCACTTTCACTCAACCAACTCTCCAATGAAATCTTCCATTTTCCTTTTTTACAACTGTACCTCATTTCCAAAAGTGCACATGGTTTTGCTTTTTGGTTGTTTTGTCTTATGTTAACATAAAATAGTTACATGCAGATCACTGAGGAACCTGTCAGTCAATAATCCTTTATTAGGTGCTTACTATTTGCCAGGCACTGTGCTAAATGCTAGGGAAAGGAGTAAGGAAAGGAAGGCAAAAAACAGTCCCTACTCTCAAGGAGCTCACTGTCTATTAAGGGAAACAGCATGCAAATAAGTAGATATAAGCAAGATGTTAGGCTAAGTTGGAGATCATCTCGGAGGGAAAGCAACTTCTTGTAGAAGGTGGGATTTGAAGGAGCAGAGGGAGGACAGAGTTCAGGCACTTGGGACAACTGGTCAAAGGGCTCAGTCAGGAGATGAATCATCTTGTGAGAGCAATGGCAAGGAGACCAGGGGCACTGTAATATGGAGTATGTGAGAAGGATTAAGGTTTAAGAGTACTAGAAAGGTTATGAAGGGACAAAAAAGATTCTGTATTTGATCCTGGAAGTGATAGAGAGTCCACAGAGTTTATTGACATGTTTAGACCTGCAATTTAGGAAAATCACTAGTGGCTGAGTGAAGGATGGACCAAAGTAGGGAGAGACTTGAGGCAGGCTATTGCAGTAGTCCAGGTATGAAGTGATTTCACCAGGATGAGGGCAGTGTCAGAAAAGAGAAGGGATGGGTGTGGAGGATGAGAGTTGGTGAGAGTCAAGGAAGACACCTACATTGTAAGCTTGAGTGACTGAGAGGATGTTGGTGCCCTCAAGAGTAACGAGGAAATTTGGAGTGGAGTGGGCAGCATTTGGGGGAAAAGACAATGAGTTCTGGACATGTTGAGTTTCAGATGTCTATCTGACAACTAGTTTGAGATGTCTGAAATGTATTTGGAGATGTGAGACTAGAGATCAGTCAGTAGAGATTTTAGGGCTGGGTAGGTAGATTTATATAATATATATATAATTTAATCCATGGGAGTTAATGAGATCACCAACTGAAGTAGAATAGAGGGAGAAGAGAAGGGGACCCAGACCTTGTTGGACCCTTGTATGACCTGGATAGGGACCCAACAAAGAAGACTGAGAAGGAATAGTCAGAGAGGAGCCAAACCAGGAGAGAACAATGTCTCAAAAAACCCAGAGAGATGAAAATATCAAGAGTGACCGACAATATCAAAGGCTGCAGAGAAGCCAAGAAGGATGAGGACCGAGAAAAGGCCATTCGATTTGAGAAATCATTAGTAACTTTGGAGAGAGTGGTTTCAGTTGAATGATGAGGTCTGAAGCCAGACTGAAGAGAGTGAGAGGCAAGGAAGTGGAGATACCTATTAAAGATGGCCTTCTTGTGGAGTTTAGAAAGAAAGAAGAAGAGGAAGGAAGGAGGGAAGAAGGAAGGGAGGGAGGGAAGAAGGAAGGAAGGGAGGGAGGGAGGGAGGAAGGAAGAAAGGAAGGAAGGAAGGAAGGAAGGAAGGAAGGAAGGAAGGAAGGAAGGAAGGAAGGAAGGAAG
>NW_027185850.1:13195201-13213957 GCF_028583685.1 Petaurus breviceps papuanus
AAGGAAGGAAGGAAGGAAGGAAGGAAGGAAGGAAGGAAGGAAGGAAGAGAGTTGAGAGCTAGTGGAAATGGATGGATTGGTGAAGGGTTTTTGTTTTGTTGAAGATGGATATGACACAAACTCGATTTAGGCAAGAGGGAAATAGGGTGAAATTGAAGATTAGTGAGAGAGTAGAGTCGATGGAGGGGACAACCTGCTGGAGAAGCTGGGATGAAACTGGCTCCCTTGTGTTAGAAAAAGGGCCACCTCTTCATGTAAGACAAGGATGGAGGAGAAAGTGACAGAAGGCATCCAAATGATGTGAGATGAAAAGAAGCTGTAGGAGAATGAGCAAAATATGAAGCAAGGTTGTCAGCCCAGAGGGAGGGAGGGGGAGGGGTGTTTAATGAAGGATAAAGGACATTGGAAAAGCCATGATGAGTGGAATAGGGAGTTGACTAAGGAAGTATAACATGGGTTGCCTTGCTGTAGTGAGGGTCCAGTTAAGATCTTGTAACACATAGGATGCTTTACTGGTTTGTTTGTGGGTGCAGGAAGGGAGATGTTTCAGAAGCTTCCTCTCACAATTTTTGAGAGAATTACTCTTGAATGCTAAGAGGCAGTTTCCTGACACTCCCCCCCCCCACCACACACATACATATATACCATCTATACATTTATCAAATGCATTGGTATGAACACATACTCCAAGTCTGTCTGAAGAGGGTAGAAGTGAATAACTTTAAAGATTTTCATTTCCCTCTCTGCCATAAGAGTTGACTTTACTCCTCCAAACAAATGATCCTGTCAGGACCTGCCCCATGTCTCTCCCCCACGCCCATATAAATTGGATATCAGTCTTTCAGGCAATCTGGACTAGAATTATGTCCCTGAGAAAGCCTCCCCCCAAAAGCCACAATTTCTTTCATATTGGGGATCTTTTCCAATTAAGAATTCTGCAGGTTTTCAGTATGGCAGAAAGTAGGTATAGACCAACATCTTACATTGTATACCAATATAAGGACATGATTTAGATATAAAAGGTGATACTGTTTACTTTTCAGAACTATGGAAAAAGGAAGAATTTAGGACCAAATAGAAGAGAGCATCATAGGAAGTAAAATGGATAATTCTGATTATATTAAAAAGGGTTTACATAAACAAAACTAATGCAACTGAGATTAGAAGGAAAGCAGAAAGCTGGGGAACACTTTTTACAGCAAGTGGCTTTGATAAAGGCCTCATTTTTCAAGTATAGGGAGAATTGAGTCAAATTTATAAGAATATAAGTCATACCCCAGCTGATAAATGGCCAAAGAATATGAACAGTTTTCAGATGAAGAAATCAAAGCTATTTATAGTCATATAAAAAATGCTCTTAATCACTTTAGATTAGAAAATTGCAAATTAAAACAACTCTGAGGTACACACCAATCAGATGTACTAATATGACAAAAAAGGAAAATGATAAATGTTAGAGAGGATATGGGAAAAGTGGCACACTAATGCACTGTTGGTGGAGTTGCGAACTGATCCAACCATTCTGTAGAGAAATTTGGAACTATGCCTAAAGGGTTGTAAAGCTGTGCATACCCTTTGATCCAGCAAAACCATTATAAGGTCTGTATCTCAAAGAGATCATAGAAAAGGTAAAAGGACCTATGTGTACAAAACTATTTATAGTGGCTCTTTTTGCGGTGGCAAAAAAAAATTGGAAATTGAGAGGATGTCCATCAATTGGGGAATGGTCAAACAAGTTGTGGATATGAATATGATGAAATACTACTATGCTATAAGTAATGATGAGCAGGCAGATTTCAGAAAAAACTGGACTTGCATGAACTGATGAAAAGTGAAGTGATCAGAACCAGGAGACATTGTACACAGTAACAGCAACATTGGGCAATGATCAGCTATGAATGGCAGTTCTTCTCAGCAATACAATGATCCAAGACAAGTCCAAAGGACTCATGACGGACAATGCTATCCACATCCAGAGAAAGAACTAATGTAATCTGAATGTAGATTGAAGCATTTTCACTTTATTTTATTCATGTGTTTTTCCTTTTGGTCTGTTTCTTCTCTCACAGCATGACTAATATGGAAATATATGTTACATGATTGCATATATATATATATATATATATATATATATATATATATATATAACCTATATCAAACTGCTTACTGTTATAGGGAAGGGAGGGGAGAGAGGGGATGGAGGAGAAAAATTTGGAACTCAAAATGTTAAAATAATGAATGTTAAAAATTGTCTACCATAGGGGCAGCCAGGTGGCATAGTGAGTAAGAGTGCTGGCCCCAGTGTCGGGAGACCTGGGATCAGTTCCGGCCTCAGATACTCAGCACCCACACAAAAATAACTGGCCGTGTAACCTTGAGCAAATTACTTAACCCCGATTGCTTTAAAAAAAATTGTCTACCTGTAATTGGAAAAAATAAAACACTATTTATAAAAAAAAAATCTGTGGTTTTCATTTAGTTTCCTCAAAGTAAAGGTCAACTCATGAAAAGTTATTAAACAACACATAGTCAATGTAAAAGTGTCCACTCTCACTCTAAACTTTCCCTGTTCAAAGTATAAAATAAAGATTCTTCACTGGGTTTTATGATGACTCTGTTTTTGGTATTCCATGGAGGAGGGGAGTTGGAAAGTTGTAAGTCATAGTCCAGGAATCTGAATTACCATGATTGTTTATGAAATGTAGCTTTAATAAAGCTGGATATAGTTTGACTTGGGAAAAAAATGTAGTGGACCCAGTCAGCAGTTTAGTCATTTTCTCCAGCTTTCTTGAGTAGCATGTGAGTAGGAGCAAAGGCAGAAGCTAGTAGGAATAATCCAATGCTAAAGCTTGTTAGGTCAGAATCTTTGATGGGATAGAGGGACAAGAAAAGGGCAGTGCAGAGTTGAACTGGTTCCCCAAAGGTCAAAAAACAGGGAAGGGAAGAGAATGTAGCCAGTACATGACCTGGGAAAAAAGTGAGAGGTAGAGAGAGCGGAGTTCACAGTGAGGGTGAAGAGCAGTGTTTGGAGGTAAAAGACACAGAGAGAGGTGTAATGACAACAGATTAAGAGCAAATAAAAGAATTTCAGAATTCCTTAACATGGATGTGAAACACACGGGAAATGAATAAGTCAAGGGCATGACCATCTCTTCATGGTTGGATGAAGGAGGAGGAGGTCATGGGAAATGAGTAAGGAAAGGAATTGGAAACTTAGGGTGTTTGAAAGCGTATCAGTATATATGTTGAAGTCCTCTGATATTAGGGCAGGAGTTGGAGAGGAGAGAAAGATTATAAGAAAGGCATTGAGGAAAGAAGGCAAATGTTCTGGAGACTGGTAGACAAAAACCATCAGCTTGACTGAGTGATAAACATGGGTTGAATAAACTTCAAAGGAAGAGAGGTTACTGACTCCTGGTGGCACAGGGGAAGCCTATAAGTGGCAATGGATTACAAGGAGTGTTCTAACTCAACCAGTGATTTGGGAGGGAAGAGTGCAGCTGGAAAGGACAGCCAGGGGAGCTGTATGGTTGGGAGGCCTCCTGTAGCTGTAAGTCTGGAACATGGTCCTTTACCACCTTGGGTGTCCTTGAAACCAGGTTTCCTTACATTCGTATTTCTCCAGTTTTCCAAAAATGGACGTTCTTTCTCTACCTCATTAAAATATCTAACTTCACACACAAGTGAGGTTCCATTCTACACTGTTCACAAAGTAATTTGAGTATTTGTATTTGGGCCACAGTTTATTTTCTGTCCAAAACTACTCAGATATTTTGTGAATCTGTGAAAACTGAATTTCTTCATACACATATTTTAATCTTTTTTTTTATTAAGCCAAGATTGTTTTCTTATTCCTTTAAAGCACTAAAATGTCTATTTATAATAGCAGCAATATTTGCATCCTTGATAGTTAATAGAAATATTTTCTTTTACACACAAAACAATTTCTTGCCCCTTTTCCTCACTAAACTACTCCAAATGAAGAAAACCTAATGAGACAGTGTACCTGAGAGCATGAATACCTCAATGCCCTCCCTTCCCTTCCTCCCTTCTTTCTGTCTCTGTCTCTCTTTCTGTCTGTCTCTGTCTCTCTCTCCTTCTGTCTCTCTGTCTCTCTCCTCTTTCTCTTTCTGTCTCTGTCTCTCTCTTTCTCTGTCTCTCTTCTCTCTCTGTCTCTCTCTCCCTCTCTCTGTGTCTGTCTCTCTCTCTCTCTCTGACTCTCTCTGTCTCTGTCTCCCTCTCTTTCTCACTCTATCTCCCTCTCTGTCTTCTCTCTGTCTCTGTCTCTCTTTCACTTTTCCCTGATCAGTCTCTAGCTTGTAGATATCTCAAGCTGCATCTTGGAATCTCATATTGAATCCTGAGCTCCTTTCCTTTTGAGAAAACGCTCTTTCACTCTCTGACAATTTCTTATGCATGTGGAATAATCCTGGAGTATTAGAATAGCTTTTCCTTCATATCTGAAGTTCTTTCTCTAGTTCATTTACAAAATTTGTTGCTTGATACTCACATTATTTAATCTAATAACTGCATGTCTTGGAGTATGGAGTATGAGTTTTTCCTGGTGTCTATCTTTCGTCTGTATTCAGAAGTCCCAGATTGTTTTCTTTTCTCACATTAGGTTATTTGGGTCTTTAAACTGTGTCTTCCAGAAGATTTATGATCTTTCAGTTACCACACTGAATCTTGTCTTTGAGGTCACTTGCTTTTGTAGAATTGGAATTCTAGACCTACTATTTTTGTTCTTTGGAAAGTATGACATTATTGCAAAGGTTTTACTAGAGACAGCAAGGTGGTACAGTGGGTAGAGCAGTGGGCTTGGAGTCAGGAAGACCTGAGTTCAAATCTGACCTTATGTTTAATGGTGACTTTGGGCAAGTCACAAAAAAACGAACACCCCCTCTCCCCGGCTATTGGCTTCAGTTTCCCCAAATGTGAAAAGGGAATAATAATAGCACCTACTTGCCCGGTTTCTGTGAGGATCAAATGAGATAATATTTGTAACACATTTGGCACAGTGTCTGACACACAGTTGGCACTAAATAAATGCTTGTTTCTCTCCTCCCACAGAGATAGGGGTAGAGTATCTATTGCCCTCCTGAAGGGAGGAAAGACTTCCCGCTGACGATGAAGCTTCTTGTGTAATTTGCTGCAATAAACTGTTGGTTAATATTTTACCCTTTTCTCCAAATATTACAAAAGTGCCCCTTGACCTCTGGGCCTCACTCACTCAGTGGTGGGGTGCGCTTTCATTTGTCTGTGTACTTTGTACCTACTTTTATTTAATTTTTTTGTTTGTTTTTTCTTCTCTGATCATAAATGTTTGCCTTGTGTCATTCAGGAAGAAATTTCTTCCCTGATCTCGGACTTTGGCATTAGGGTTGAATGCTTTCTCCTTTACAGATATCAGAAATAAAGAGCAGTGGTGCTTCAAGTAAGGAGCACAAAACCAGGTTGGTTTTTCCCCTCCAATATTCTGGCTTGTATAGAACTAGACAGAAAAACCTGGGTTCAGATCTTGCATCTGACACATGCTCACATAGCCTGGGCAAACCCCAGACCCTGGTACTCTAAGCAAGTTGCTGAGAAAGTGCTCAGAGTATTTTTAGAGGGAGTTTCCTCGCCCTGGGAATTCCGCATACGTATTGTTTTGTTGTTGTTTGGTCATTTTCCAGTTGTGTCTGACTCTCTGTGACCCCATTTGGGGTTTTCTTGACTAAGACATTGGTTAGACCTGGCGAGGCTTGTACAAACTGATGCTGAGTGAGAAGAATAGAACCAGGAGAAATTTGTACACAATTACAGACACAACGTATATGTGATGATCAGCTTTGATAGACTGGACTCTTCTCAGCAATGCAGTGATATAAGTCAATCCCAAAAGACTCATGATGGAGAAAAATATGTGCATCCAGAAAAAGAACTAGAAAGAACTAAGTTTATATCTAGGTGGAAGCAAAATACCTTCTCTTATTTGGTTTTATGTCCTCTTTACCATTTTTCATTCCATCTGGTACAATCCGTCCTTATAACCTGACTAATGTATGATGTGAAAGTAGTTACAGATCCTATACTTGACTATCTGCCGCCATGGATTGGAGGGAAGGGAGGGGGACAAAATGTGAAACTCAAGGAATTGTGGAATTGAATCCTGTAAACCAAAAGGAAACAAACAAATTAATAAGAAAAAATTAATTTATTAATTAATTTTTTAAAAAGACATTGGTTAACCATTTCCTTCTCTAGCTCAGCTACAGACCAGGAAACTGAGGCAAACAGGGTGAAGTGACTTGCCCAGGGTCACACAGCTAGTCAGTGTCTGAGTCCTGGAGTCTCCCTGACCCCAGTCCCACACTCTATCCATTGCAACAACTGGTATCTGATCTGAATTCCCAACTCTGGCTTGTATGAAATTAATGTATTCTTATAATGTTCTCATTTGCTTCTCTTGCCCCAAACTTCCTTCCACTTCATTATTTTTGTGTTTCCAGTTTTTCATTCTCCCACAGACTCTCCGACTTTGGGGCTGCCTCCTTCGTGAGGCCTTTTCTGATTCCACTCCCTTCCCTGCCCCAGCTAGGAGAGCCTTCTCCTTAAACTTGCTTTGCGCTTTTTTTAAAATTCTGAATTTAATGAACACCAAACAATGAAAACAATCATTTTAAGATTAGCAGGAGAGCAGAGAAAGATGGTTCATGCCTGCGAATCTAACCCACGATGGCTTTTCCTTCTAGCACTTGTAGACATCTTCTGGGTGCTCGTGGGTGGGCATGCCATTCCACTTGATAGAATGTAAGCTCCTTAAGGGCAGGCTCCCTTCATTCTCCTTTCAGTGGCCTCTTCCTCTTTTGGGGTTGAATTGAATTTTTCCTACCACTAGGTGGTGCCCAAACCTCAGAGTTGGATAGCTTTCAACCTGGATTCCCAAGTTTGGGGGGTAGGAGGGTGGCTTGTTTCTTAAATAGTGGAGGCCCCCCCACCCCGGGGCTGGAGAGCCCCCTCCTCCTGCTTTCTTTTACCTTCAGGAATGTCTCCAGACACTTTCCTTTCTCTCTCTGGACTGAGCATAATCCTAGTGCCCCCAGTCCTTTAGACACCAGCCCAAAGCTCCCATGAAAAGGAGCCCGAAGCAGGTTTTCACATCTAAGCCAGGATTCTGAACTGCCTGAAACATTTTTTCCCAGTTTGTAACCAACTCCCATGGGCTTTTTCTTCCTGGAGAAGCAGCCGCATCTGCCAAAGCAACCCCCTGAGAGCAGGGTCTTCCTTCCTCATGGGTTAGGGGAAGGGGCTCTGTGTCTAGTGTCCAAGGACCTGGTGAGATCTGGTGTCGGGATGACATTGGCCAAGTTCCTGCCCTTTCTTGGACTCAGTTTCCTCATCTGTAAAATGGGTGGTTTTTGATTAGGCCACCTCTGGAGTCCCTCCCTCTTCTAATTGTTTGATTCCATAGGATCCACGGGCATAGCTCAAGAGCCAGAAGGAACTTGAGAGGCATCCACACAGCCCTTCTCGTTTTTGTTGTTCAATAGTCTCAGGGGTGACCCCACGTTGGGTTTTTTTTGGAAGACACTGGAGGGGTTTGCCATTTACTTCTCCAGCTCATTTTACAGATGAGGAGACTGGGGCAAATGGGGTGAAGTGACTTGCCCAGGGTCACACAGCTAGTCAGTGTCTAGGCTGGGTTTGAATTCAGGTCTTCCTGACTCCAGGTCTGGAGCTCTATCCAGATGGGGAAACTGAGGCCCAAGAAGAAGAAGTGATTTGCCTGAAGTTACATAGACATAGTAATCGTCAGAAGTGGGATTTGAACTCAGCACCCTCTGATTCCAGCACCTAATCACTAGCTTCCACAAGCCTCCTACTGATTCAGATTGCAACTCCTCCTCTAGCTATGGGTTTGGTGGGTTTCCGTGGCCAGAAAGTTCAGCCCCTGGCTAACCTTCTGGGAAAGAATTCCTCTGCCACTGGCTAGGCTGGGCTTCCTACAACAGGTGCAGAATTTGCACTGTACTCAGAAACCTCACCAGCATGGTCGGAGCTGCCCAAGCGTGCCCTGCCCCTGCCACAGCTGGCAGCAACCCGGGCCATCTCCAGGCCAGGAGGAGGAGGCATGGATGGGCAGACCCCTGGCTAGGGAACAGGCCGGTGCTCTGCTCCTCCCCAAACCTCACTGGGCCCCGGGGCAGACCATGAGCTGGAGGACCAGTCCATGCAGTCGACTTTTGTCTGTTTCCTCCAGAGCACAGCCAAGTGGCCTTCCTTTGTGGCCCAGACCCCCTCCCTCCCTCATCTCAGTATCTCAAGCAAGCAGAAGCAGAGACCCCTCCTCCCAGGACCATACTGTGGACACTTGGAGTTGTGTCTGCAGTCAAGAGAGCATGACGAAGGCCACCGTTTCCTTATCTGAGCTTTAGATGGTCACGGCTGTGGTCTCCTTCTCTGCCTCAGATCTCTTCCCACCAACCCACCTCCCCCCAACTGCCAAAGTCATTTTCCTAAAGCGATCCTGACATCTGGCCGCTTCACCCCCTTCAATTCTATAAACTCCATCGGTTCCCTGTTACTGCCATGACCAAATTATAGATTCTAGAGTGAGAATGATCCGAATTCAAATCCAGCCTCAAATCCAGCTCAGGCTGTGTGGCCCTGAGCAAGTCACTGTTTGCCACAATTTCTTGTGTGAAATGGAGAAAATACTGCCCCCCCCAGGGCTGTTGTGGGGAATCAAGTGAGATGATATTTGTAAAGTGCTTAGCCCTGCACCCAGCATATCATTATTTATATTATAACTAAATTAGTAGAACTAATTTATGATTAAATATTATATTTATTAATATAGCAGATATTTTATTGTTTGTTTCTTCCTTCCTCCCTTCCCTCCCTCCCTTCTATCTCTCCCTTCTTTTCTTCCTCCCTCCCTCTCTTCCTTCCCTCCCTTTCTTCCCTCTCTCCCTCCCTCCCTTCCTTCCTTCCCTCCTTCCTTCCTTCTTTTCTTCCTTCTTTCCTTCCTCCCTCTCTCCCTTCCTTCCTCCTTTCTTTCCTTCCTCCCCGTGTCTCTACCACCCCCTAGATTGCCCTCAGGTTGTAAAATGCACTTCACAAAATGACAGAATTTGAACACTGGAAGGGACCTCACAGTCCAGCCAGTCTAACAAATACACCAAAGGAATCCCCCGATAGCATACCAAAAACTGATGCTTCAGCTTCTGCTTAAAGACCTGCAAGGACAGGGAACTCCCTGCCTCTGCAAGTAGCCTCTCAGTGTAGGAGAGCTCCTGTTGTGGGGAAATTGTTAATGGAAGTTAAGCTGCCACTGACCTCCCCAATGCCCCCATTCTCCCCTGCCTCATCCGTGGCTCCTGGTTCTTCTAGAACCGAGTCCATCGTCCTCATGACAGATCCCTCAGATATTGTATGTGAACAGGGCTACAGAGTGCCCTCCTGAATCTTCTCTTCTCCGCGCTAACATGCTTGGGTTCTTCATATGACCCACATCTCTCATGGACTCCAGGCCCTTCCCCAGCCTGGCCGCCTTCCTCCAGACAATCCAACTTATCAATATCCTTCTTAAACCCAATGCTTTCTTCAGATCCTCAGCATTCTCCCAAGGACCAATCAGCAGCTACCTTCTACATGTCCCAGGGTCCCTCCCATCCAACCCCATTCTCTGTCCTAAAAATTACCTGGAATTTCCCTCTGTGCCTCGATGGGGTCCCCCAGAAAAAAGGGGAGCATCAGGATGGCAAGAAGGTGTCAAGTTGTGTGAAAAGCAGCACCTGATTTTAGCTGGAGGTGATTTTTCCTTTCCACCATGCTTTTCACTCATAGAAATCACAATGGAGAGCCCCATGTCTGTGATGATGTATGTATCATAGGATTGTAGCCCTGCAGCTGGAAGGGCCCCCAAGGACCATCGAGTCCAATCCTCTCCTTTTACAGAGAAGGAGACTGAGGCCTGGGGAGAAGCAGAGACTACCCAAGGTTTTAGAGGGAGTGAGCTGCCAAGCTAGTCAGTGGGGCCTATGCACTGGCCCTTTAACAAAAAGGTTCCCATTCGTTTAAGGACGTTCACCTCCAAAGTCCAGATGTTTATTCCACCGAACATTCTCACGTCAGGAACATCTGTCTTCTTTTCAACTTCATGGCCCAGCCTTGGATCAGAAAAAATCAGCAACCTCACATACAAATGACTTTGGTGTGTGTCTATGCTAGCTTTTAAGGCTGTGACAGGATGGAGAATTGGCTGGCACTCCCGTGTTTGCTCCTTAATGAACCCTTTCACCAGAGGGTTTTTTAAAGACAAATAATGATGTGACTGCTGTTTGTTTGGCACTTTCCAGAAGGCTTCTGGTGCATGAGCTTGCTTGGTCCTTCCAAGGAGTCGGTGAGATGGGTTGTTCCCACAAGGTTTTAAGATTTGCAAAGAAAGCATTTTACAGATATTATCTCACTAACAACCCTTCGAGGAAGGTGCTATCTTCCTTTTACAGATGAGGAAACTGAGGCTGAGAACCCCGGTTGCCCAGGATCACACGGCTAGTGGGTATCTGAGGCTGGATCTGAACTCAGGACTTCCTGACTCTAAGCCTAGTGCTCTACCCACTGAACCACCTAGAGAGCTGCACATAAGAGAAGCTCGCAGTTTCATACACAATCCTCTTCTGCTGCTCTCTTTTGATATAGAAATATTCATTCTATTTGCTATTTATTGAGAATAAATTGAAAAAAACAACCCAGAATGGTTGATCTGATTCACTCCACCAAAAGGACGAGGAGATACAATTTTGAAAAGCTGCCATCCTGTTTCGCGCTGCATACTCTACAGCAAGACAGCTTGGTAGCAGAGCTCTCAGAGCTGGGCTTGGAGTCAGGAACTCCTGTGTTCAAATAGGGCCTCAGACACTTACTAGTGGTGAGACTCAGAGCAAGTCACTTAACCCTGTTTGCCTCAGTTTCCCCAACTGTAAAATGGGGGTACTTTGAGGTTTGTTGTGAAGATCAAATGAGGGAATATCTGTAAAAGGAAAAAAGTTTAAAGTGCTTAGCACAGTGCCTGATTTATGTAGGTGCCAAATAAATGTTTATTCCCTTCCCTATACATTTTCATGAATTACTGTGGTCAAAACAATAGTTATCACCTGGTAGCTGATTCTCTGAATGTTTGTTGTTGTTTAGTCATATCCAACTTTTTGTGATGCCATTTGGGGTTTTCTTAGCAAAGATATTGGAGTGGTTTGCTATTTCCCTCTACAGCTTGTTTTACAGATGAGGAAACAGGCAGACAGGGTCAAGTGAATTGCCCAGAGTCATATAGCTAGTAAGTGTCTGAAATCAAACTTGAACTCAGGAAATGAGCCTTCCTGACTCCAGGCTGGCACTCCATCTGTTGTGTCACCTAGGTAGGCTTTAAAAGGAGGACAAAAATCGGATGAAAAAATTATTCATTTATTTTTTTAAATATTGTTTGACAGGGAGGTATAATGCATCCAAGAAATCAGTAGAATGGCCAGATGGATTTTATATTTATCCTGCATAATCATTCAGGTTACAAAATGTGTGCTATCACAGTTACAAACACTCCCTGACTTCTTGGACTCAAAAGCACACATCCTCATCTGATAGGATGCACCGTGAACCAGGTCTCTTCAATTCTCAGACTTTTTGACTGTTGGAACCATTCACGGTGTGAGTCTTCTGAGGGGATTTTAGCAGTTCGCTGGCCTTCCGATGCTCCCCTTTCTGCTGGACCCAGGTAGGGGTAATTAGCCCTCTTGGAAATGCAGCCACCTCCGCCTCTCTTTCTTTCTGCTGTCTGATAAGATCCTCCTCCCAGGATAAATTCTGAACTTATCGTCCCTGTACCGTGGCTAACTGAAACCTTGCTTGGTTAGAAACTACCTCTCTCAGCCTCCCATCCTCTCTGATGAGAGGGTTGGAGGATAGACCTTAAAACTCCTCCCAAGGGCAGAAGCCCTCTCCTCCCACCACCCCCTCTGGTTTCCTTTTGGGTGTCATCTCCAATTAGATGCTAAGTTCCATGAGGGGGCAGGGAGTGTTTTTGTAAAGTAACTGTATCCCCAGCACTTAGCACAGCACTAGTAGGTGCTAATTAAAAGTTGATTGGATTGGGTTCTCAGCTGAGCCTTCGGCCTCACCCAGCTGGTTAGTCTGATCATTACACTATCAGATATTGTTCTTGCACATCAAGCTTATTTCTAGATTCAGAATAGGAACTTTCCCAGTGCAGGATTCAGACTAGATGGATCTCTTTTTTAATTTTCCACACTATTCCTAACAGGGCTAAGCACAGAACAGGTTTTCAGTACCTACTGTTTGGTTAATGGGGCATTGGGGCAATTGAAAAATTTCTCAGGCTGATTCCAGTTTTAACCAGGGCCAGCCTGGGCAACCAGGAGTCCAGGCGGGAAAAACTTTATTATCTTGCCTGGAAAACTTTATTATTCTCTTGTTTGAACCTAGCCTCATGGGTCTAGAAATCCTCTAACCCAAAGTCATGTTGACCTCAGGGACCCTTCAAGGGTGCATCAGCCAGGAGAGCAAGACTCAGTTTTTAAATTGACCACCAAACTAGTTTAGCCCAGTTCCAAAGAAATCTGAAAGGCAAGTGGGTGGGAAGAAGTCAGGAGCCCTTCCAAGAAGCCCAAGGCAGAGGGCAAAACCCTGCAAAAGCCTTCCTTTCTTCTTCAGCAGCAAAACAAGGGGCAGCAAGTGAACCCGGGGTCAGGAAGACCTGAGTTCAAATGTGGCCTCAGATAATGACTAAGCAAATTAGCTGACTTCTATCTGCCTCAGTCTACTCATCTGCAGCGTGGGGATAACAGCACCTGCCTCCCAGGATTGTGGTCGGGATCAGATGAAATATCTGCAAGCCTAAAAATGCTATCTAAACATCAGCTATTATTATTGTGTGAAAGATCCAGTACAGCCCAACTCTCCGAAAAAGGCACATTTAATAGTGTTCTCTTCAGCTTCAGCCGCCTTTCCAAAGGGTTCTGCAGAGAATGCATTTTCAGGAATGCCAACTGGCACGTTTTAGAAATTATTATTTCTGAATACTGACCGGATTAGACATGCAGGTAAGAATACCGATTCACTCCCCCTCATTTTATACCAGGCCAGTCTCTTAAGAGAAGAGAGGGTCACTTCTAGAGACATTAATCTGGAAGGATTGATGGCTCACTAAAAGGAGTCATTCATTACTTATTCGGGAGGACCAGTTATTTGGAAAGCCATTAGAGACTAAATGATCTCTATTCCTCTCTGAGGAAGGTCCATCGGCTGGCTAATGTCCAACCATAGCTGGTGAATTTGTAGAGTGTCCTGGAGTTGACCTCTCTGTTCTCAAGCTAATCATATTGTCCTTAAAAGCTCTTAGAAAATCCTAAAGTGTTAAAATCCCATCTCAAGCTTGAGGACAAAAGTATGAGTGTGTTAGCTCTCCCAGGTCCCAAGGAGTACTATTTCTTTCCTTTTTTTAAAGCAGTTGGGGTCAAGTAACTTGCCCAAGGTCAGACAGCCAGTTTCTGTGTGTGGGTGTTAAGTATCTGAGGCCCAGCAATGCTCTTACTCACTGCCCACCTGGCCCCCCAAAGGAGTACTATTTCAAAGTGCTCCGTTCAAATCACCAGGGATTAAGGGCCTACTATGTGCCAAGTACTAGGCTGAGTGCTAGGGGTTCAAAGAAGAAAATGAAAAACCCCTTCCCTCAAAGAGATTACATCCCTCTGGGTGATCCCAGGCTCAGAATCCCAGGCTCAGACACTCAGCGCCACACCCAGAAATAATTGGCAGTGTAACCTTGAGCAAGTTACTTAACCCTGATTGCTTAAAAAACAAATTATAGATAAGTAAATACAAAAGATAGGCAAAGTAGCATCAGGATCGATAGAAGGCTAAAAATAGCAGTGGTGGGAGGGCAGTCAAGAGAGGCTGGGTACTGGCAATGACATTTGAGATGAATTTTGAAGGGAGCAAAGGATTCAAAACGTTGAGATAAAGAGGAACAGATTGTGGGCTTCCAGGCATGGGGACAGCCTGGGCAAAGGTATGGAAGCTGGAGAAAAAATGGAAACCAAGGCCATCGATTAAATCAATAAACCATTAGTATGAGTGTCCAGGTGACAATACAGAACTTCTTCCTTTCTGGTTCTTGGACCTTAGCTGAATCACAAATGCCTTCTACAACATGACTGACCAGCTCATTTCTGAGAATGGCTGACTCCATGTGATACCCTTACAGAAAGATAATGGAACTATGCCCCCTTTAACTGGGTTTTTCTGGTCATTAGAGAATAGCTGGCTAACACTCAAACAAATGGAAAATCTCACCAATGTTCCTTTTATCCCATGGGTTCTACAAAGCTCCAAAGGCTTGATTGCACATTGGGAGTCTGCCCTCACCTCCTTTGGGGCCAACACAGCTTGGAATAAAGCAGTACAGCAGTCACTCGGTCAGTCAATAAGCTTTTAAGTGCTTACCAGGTTACTGGGGATACAAAGAAGGATAGATAGCCCCTGCCCTCAGGGAGCTCCCAGTCTAATGAAGGAGATAACAAATATATACCAATGAGCTATATAGAGGGCAAATAGGAAATTTTTAAAACGACTGATCGTCTTTTAAAATCCAATTCTATTTTATTTTAGGTTCTAAATTCTCTACCTCCCCCACCCCCACCCACTGAGAAGGCAAATATGACACTCTGAGAGGTTCACCTTGCTCAGGAGTAAGGCCACTTCATCATGTGATGCAGAGGTGAAAAAGCAAAGAGAGAGCTTGTGGCAAATGATCTCTCTTTTTTTTTTCTGTAAAATATGAGTTAAGGCTCTCAGAGGAGAGAGTTGGAGGAGGAAGAGCCATGGGAGGTTGGAGAAGGGATGGAAAGGTCTGGGAAAGGGAGTCAATAAGGGAGGACTATTTAGCAATGGTGAGGACCCAGTTGAGATTATGTAGCTGTAGCACCAATACACTATTTACAGCACCCATGATCACAATAGAGACCATGACTATAACTACTATCATATGACGTTTGATCACAAAATATGCCAGACTCTCCTGATAAAGGATAAAGTTGAAGGATTTATTTAGACACCAGAAAACCAAATCCCAAAACCAATAAGCCAAAGTACTAAAGATATTTAGAAGCCATAATAATGCTGAGAGCCACAGCATCCTTTAGCCTTCCCACAAACTGATACAAGATCAATATTTACTCACAAAATTCTCTGTTTCTTTGCCTAAGCTCTTCCTCTTCCCCCAACTGTCTGCAACTGTCTGACTACAACTATCTACCAGCTTCTCTGTGGGCTCTGCTTCTCCTCAGCAAACTCCTCCTACCACAGGCTCCATGTGACCATATTCAGCCTACTAGGGGACAGAGTTTACCTTCACAGCAGGGGAGATCTTCAAACACCCCCCCTAGGTATATTAAGGGGCAGGGAATATCTTCAAATTCCCATTACAGTAGCACAAATTTGTAGGAAACCCACTGAGAACGGTTGGGTGATTTCTCCACCTTTGTTTAGCAGCCTGTGTGTAACTGAGAAGGTAAGGAATGGTGGGCATGACTCAAAGCTGAGGCTTGGCTGGGAGTGATCAGGGACATAATATAGGGCTAGTGATTCAAGAGAGGACGTTGTAGAGCTGAATTGTTTCACCAAGGGAACAAGATAAGGAGGAGAGGGTAGCTAGTGCAGGGGACATGGCCTGGGACAGAACTGAAGAGTCAAGGGGTTGGAGGACATGGTGGGATGTAGGGTCACGTCAGGGAAGGCAGAGGAAGAGCTGGAAAGTCGACAGATGATGGTTGGGATTTCAGAGTTCATGAATGTGGAGATGATGTATTAGTGGGCATCACCAAGATCACTTCCTACTTTATATATCAATGCAAAAAGAAATGGGAATGCTAAAATCTAGTCAGATTGGCAGAGAACAGAGAGAAGATGGTGGATGGAGAGACAAGTAATGTGGCAAGGTGGAAGAAGATCTGAGTTTGAATCCTGAATTTAATACCTAACACTTTTAAGCTTCAGTTTCCTCTTCTCTAAAGTGGAGATGAAATGATTTGGAATGCTATTCCACAGTGTTGTGAATGTCAAGGAAATGATGTTTGAAGCAAAGCTTGTAAATTTTAATGTTCCACATAAATGTTAGCAATTATTATGGAGTTCCCCATATACATGGAAGACCACTCTAGCTACGCCACATTTATAATAGAAAATCCTTCTGTGTCCAGGGCTTTGTTTTGTTTTAATCTATAAAATGGGGATGGCATTTGCTTTTACAAGGTTATTTTAACCAATTAGTCATTCAATCAGCAAGTATGTATTTGCTTTTGTTCATGACCCTATGGACCATACTGTCCATGGGGTTTTCTTGGCAAAGATCCTACAGGCGTTTGTCATTTCCTTCTCCAACTCATTTTGCAGGAGAAAAAACTGAAGCCAAAAGGGTGAAGTGATTTGCCCAAGGTCACCCAGCTAGTAAGTGTCTGAGGCCAGATTTGAACTGAGGTCCTCCTTCCTCCAGGCCCAATGCTCTATCCACTCACCCACCTAGCTGCCCAAGTATTTATTAAACACCTACTATGTGCTAGGTACTATGTTTATTACTAAATATCAACATGCAGTGAATGAAACAGCCCTCCCCTCAAGGAGCTTCCATTGGGATGGGGACATATGGAAACATATAAAGAAGAAATATGAATAAATATAAAATATTTAAATACATCATTATTGTATGTATAGAGAAGGCACTAAATGTTGATGGGATCACAAGGGACTTTATGTAGAAGGTGGTATCTGAGCTGCATCTTGAAGGAAACAAGGGAATAGATGAGGCAGGAGTAAGGAGGGAATGTCTTCCAGGAAGGGAACACTGTCAGTTCAAAGACCTATCGGTGGGAGATGGGGCTTCCTGTGTGAGGAACAGATAGAAGGACAGTTTGTCTGGATTGTAGAGTGCAGGAAGGGAGATAATAGAAAAAGAAGTTGGGGCTAACATAGGAAGGGCTTTAAAATCCATACAGAGGAAATGATATTTATCCTTGGGGCGGCAAGGAACCACTAGAGTATTTTGGGGTATGGGAGTGATATGGTCAGATCGGCATTTAAGAAAAAGTCACTTTGGCAGCAGTGCATGGGATGCATTGGAATGGGAGTTGAATCCAGGACAATTTCCTGTGGTGTTTTCTCTGTCTTTTGAAGGATGAAATTCCTAGAATGTTCCAAGCAGGGAGCAGCATCATGACAAATTCACTTCCTAAGGAAGTGAGATATGGATCTGTCCTGTACCAAGCATTGAGTTGGTTATTTGGAAGGGGGTGGAAAATTTAAGAAAGACATAGTCCCTGCCCTCATAAAGCTTACAGTCTAAACAGCTCCCTTGTGTAGTCCTATATCTGCAGCTTGGACTGCTGGGAACTCTCATTTTCCCAGTCAAAAAGAGTCAAAGGATAGTGAGATCTGGGCAGGATAAGAGGGAACCTGGGAATATTCAAGTGTTTTACAGAGAGAGGGTGTGTTGTGCAAGAAGTGGAAGTGACTGTAATGGGGGACTCACCTCACACTGATCAGAAACATAAGAAGTTAGAGGAGCCTTGTCTTCCTCACTGATCAGGACATTATTTGCCATTTGCCTAATTGTGCCTGCCAACCAGCACCCCTAGGACCTGATGAATCTATCCTCTTTCCATTTCCCCTTTTCTGACAAACTGGTGTCACTTGCTTTTTTGGAATTCCCCGATCTTTCCCTATGTTATTTCCTTGTCCTTTGTCCTTTGATGAGGGGTATCGTCTCTGAATAAAGATAATTTAGTTTTACTACATTCTGAATGTCTGTTATAGAGGGTATAGGTGAGGGACTAGTTAGGATCATAGAGAATGTACTATAGGGCGGAAGGACCAATCTGTTCTGCAGTTAGGAAAAGTTTCCTTCCCTAATCAGCAGTCTCCAAGCTTTATTGATTTCCACTAATAATTTGCATAACTCACTAAAATGGAGAAAGACAATGTGAAGCAGAGGGACCCTTTGCATTAGTCTTTAAAGAAAAAGCAGGAAGCCTATATTAATAATTAACATTTATATTGCACCTACTATGTGCCAGGCTAAGCACTTTACAAATATGTCATTTGATCCTCATAACAATCCTACCAGGTAGGTGCTATTTTACAGTTGAAGAAATTGAGGCAAACAGAGGTTAAGTGACTTAGCCAGGGTCACACAACTAACAAGTATCTGGGGCCAAACTTGAATTCAGGAAGATGTCTTCCTGATTCCAGGCCCTGCGCTATGGCGCCACCTAGCTGCCCTTCTAGCTCTAGTTTCCAGGGGCAAATCTCTTGATCACCCTGGGCTTCTAGTGCCTCCTTTTATAGGATGAGGGGGTTAGACAAGATGTTCCTTCCAGTTCTAAACCTTATACGGCTAAAGCTCAGAACCTTTTCTTGTGCAGATTTCCTTCTCAGTCTCCCCCCACCCCTTTCCCAAAGAAAATAGCTCAGCTCTGCCAAAAATGCTTCATATGTTTGTCCTTAGGACTCACCAGGGGGGTAGCAGAAAGTGATTCCTTTCCTTTCCCATAGTGCCATCCTGGGTGGAGAGTAGTCAGAAGGCCAAGTGTGAGAACAAAGCTTTCAGATCAGATCCACAGCAGCAAAGGAGGGACACATTCCACACCCACACCCACACCCACCCCACCCCACCTTAGAAAGAGACTCTCATTTGTCTCTGAGAAG
>NW_027185850.1:13228957-13252356 GCF_028583685.1 Petaurus breviceps papuanus
GCTTTTTGGAGGGCAATTGGGGTTAAGTGACTTGCCCAAGGTCACACAGCTAGTTTTTGTGTTAAGTGTCTGAGGCCGGATTTGAGCTCAGGTCCTCCTGACCCCAGGGCCAGTACTCTACTCACTGCACCACCTAGCCACCTCAAGGAGCTTATTTTCTAATGGAGGAACAACACTGGACTGGGGAGGGCTCTCTTGCAGAAAGGTCCTCCTGTTTCCAGGCAGCACTTGGGAACTCTCATCATTTTGAACTCCTCAGGCAGCCATCGAGGCTAGAAATATTCCTATCTGAGGAGGGATGTTTGGTCATATGTGATTAGGGAAATAAACAACGAAGAAGAAGCAGGAAGGGGGTTAAGAAGAAGCAGGAAGGGGGTTGGGCTCCTTCAGGTGGAGGTGGGGTATTTCTAATCTCTCTGAGAAGGACAGTGATAATTTTATAGCCTCCTTCTTTGGAATGTGCAATGACCTTTTCCAGCCAGGGGCTGTAAAAGCTAGTTGATGTTCATTGGTAAATTGATCATGGGGAAATGTTAATGCACAGGGGGAAGAGAGACACCAGATGGAAGTTTGTGATCTGAGAGGGCTAGAAATCCCCTCCCCAACCCTTCCTGGTGCCCCTATATCTCTGAGAGGAGCAGGACCCAACCAGACTCTGAGCTACCAGACTGGGGGATTGAGAGAGTGAGCCAAGGAGAGGTTTTAAAAGGGATGAGAATATATTTGCATATATATGAATAAATAATGATGCTGATCGCTATTCTCCTGAGTCCCGACTTGATGGATAGAGCTACCCCAGAGCCAGTTCAGATCAAACCCTGCTTCTGACTCATGTGACCTCTTCCTTGCCTTAGAGAATTACCTGAGGTTATATGTTACGGAGGAGGGGTCTGCATCAGTGGAGGGCATTTTCACACTAGGAGTTGGGCTTCACGATAAGCCTATGAAGTAGCAGGGCCAATATCATTGTCCTCATCTTACATACGAGGAGACTAAGCCTCAGAGAGCAGAAGTAACCTGCTCAGGGTCTTACAGTTAGCCTGGACTTGAACCCATGTTCCCATAGCTCTTCAAGTCCACTGTTCTCTCCACTCAGCTGTGGAGATGTTGTGGAGAGGAGGGAGTGACTGTTCTGCTTTAAAAAAAAAAAAAAGCCACAGAGTGGGAGAGTAGAAATTACCTTGGAGTTGGAGTCAGAGGTCCTAGGACTGAATTCTGACTTGATGACTTGCTTTCTATTTGACCTTGGCCAATAACGGAGAGGCCTGGGTTATATCCAAAGTCCCTTCCACCTTTGAATCCTATTGCTTACCAGACTGGCTGCTCCTCAGTCCTGGGCTCAGGGGGATCTAATGAGTACACAAGGGCAAAGTGTTTTGGAAACGTACCTCACTATGTACATGTCAGCTTTCATTTACAATGGGATTCCTTTTGCACAACTAGAGATTTTCAGGAATACCTCTTCAGCAACAGCATTGTCCTTGGCAGAAGCAGCAAAAAGAGAAAACAGAGGCAGAGGGAAAGGAGAAGCATTGAACTCAGCCCCCAGAGGCTGGACTTGTCGCTTCTTCAATGGACTGCTCATCTCTCTGAGTCTCCCAAGTTTCTTCATCTGTAAAATGAGTATTAGAGCAAAATACCACTTCAACGTCCACCTCACAGGTTGGTTGGGAGGAAAGTCTTTTGTAGACCTTAAGGCAGGAGAGAAACAGGAGTTACTGTTTCCCCTCCCAGAACATTTATTAATGGACATCAACATCCATGGGACCTTCTAAGCTCTCACTTGCAGTCAATGTACCAATCACATGGGGAATATAGAGTGAGGGTAGAGACCTGCGTAGATGCCTACTTCTAACTCTCAGTGCCTGAGTGATCACGGGCAGGTTTGCCAATCTTAAAATGCTATATAAATGTGGTTTATTATCATTCTAGTAGTGGTATAGAGGTGGTGAGCAGGGTGGTCAGCGCTCTCTTTCTTACCCCCCCCCCTTCTTTGTGTGGGTCAGGTCACTCCCTTTATGTCTCCCCTCTGTGAAGAATTTTCCGTTCAAACAGGGACTTGGGATAATGGGAAGAAAAATATTGAAGACCTAGCCCCCCCACCCCATTCACCTCTAGTACCAGCCTAACCCATCTCCATCCCCAGCGAGACAGCTAAGTCATTGCCTATGAAGGAGCCCTGCATGTATTATCCCACCTTTGGATATTGTAAAAATAAATCTGAGCCCCCAACCAGAGAATTTCTCTGGTAAAATGCCATTATAAATCTTTCTCTGTCCCCTCCTGCTCCCTCATGGGCCATGGCCATTGCATATGAGAAATAATAGACATGGATTATGGAGGCTTAATCATGTTTGTCATGATTGCCAGCCTAAATGATAAAATAAAAGTTAAATCAGCTTTTGAGGAATAGAGATAAATTTTGGGGAACATCACACGCCTTCTCCAGGAGAGAGGGAGGAACAAAGAGGAGAGAGAATAAATTAGAGAAATCGCTGTGTCTAGTTTTAATTGGAGTGGAAGAGGCTGTTAGGGACACAGCATCCAGCCAAGCCATTCTCTGGCATGACTCAGGCCCCAGGTGGACCAGGCTGAGGAAAGCCTGGCTTACCGTGCTTCCCTCTGTGGCCTCCATCCCTTCCACCCCTCCCACCCCCCATAGTGAATGTTCATCCTGCCAGTCACAGGGTTTGGGGAAACTTATGGGGGTCAAGGAAGAAGGAAACGGGTGATTTCTGCCTTTTGCAGCAGCCCTTTGCAGTGTGCTAACCTCCCTGACAACACCAAGACATTATTAATGAGGCCTGTTTGATCAAACAATTAGATTCTCCCGGTTTGGACCATTCTAAGTCATCACTTCAGCAAAGCCCAGGTGGGCTTCTGGGGGTTGTCCCTAGTCACAGTCAACTAGAGGCTGACGGTCGTTGGTGTGTTGTTCTCAGATTCAGGAAGGGCTGGGTTCAAATCCTGCCGTTGAGTTGACACATATTAGCTATGGCAAGTCACTGACCCTTGGTGCTCTAGGTAACTCATTAAGAATGTTATAGAGGGGCGGCCAGGTGGCTCAGCGAGTAAGAGTACCGGCTCCAGTGTTGGGACGACCTGGAGATCGAATCCCGGGCTCAGACACTCAGCACCACACCCAGAAATAACTGGCCGTGTAACCTTGAGCAAGTTACTTAACCCTGATTGCTTAAAAAAAAAAAAAAAAGAATGTTATAGAGAAGGCATTGACAGATGCCGAGAGAGACAGAGACAGAGACACACAGACAGACAGACAGACAGACAGAGACAGAGAGAGAGAGAGAGTTACGTCACAGGAGTTCCCTGTGTGGAAAACACAGGTCCAGAGCGTTTAAAAGGAATGTTAATAATGATGATGATTAAGAATAATTAATAATTAGCATCCCCAGAGAACTGAAAGGTTTGCTAAGTGCTTTCCATATATAGTCCTAGGCACAGAAACAGATTTTATAAGTGAAAGGAATTTTAAAGGTCCTGGAGTCCAACTCCCTCATTTTACAGAAAAGGAAACAGGCCAAATGAAATAAAATGTCATTTCCAAAGCCGAACAACTAGCAATGGACAGAAGCAGAGTTTGGTTCCTCAAGGTCCTGACTGGCAGCCCAGCACCATTCCCTGTGGCCTGGAGGTGGCAACTCCCTTCTCCCCTGGGGCTCACCTGCTGAATTTTTTTTTTTTTAATAAAGCAATCAGGGTTAAGTAACTTGCTCAAGGTTACACGGCCAGTTATTTCTGGGTGTGGTGCTGAGTATCTAGCCCAGATTTGATCCAGGTCATCCCAACACTGGAGCCAGTGCTCTTACTAGCTGAGCCACCTGGCCGCCCCTAAGCAATTGGGGTTAAGTAACTTGCTCAAGGTTACACGGCCAAGTGTTTCTGGGTGGGTGCTAAGTGTCTGAGCCCAGGATTTGATCTCCAGGTCTTCTCAACACTGGAGCAGGTGCTCTTACTCGCTGTGCTACCTGGCCGCCCTCACCTGCTGAATTTTCGCCAGATTAGTTGGAATCATTCCTTTTTCTGTTTAGTTAAAGAAAAGTCTTCTGGAAAACCACTGACTCAAGAAAACAGGAAGCAGCTGATGAATGACATGGAAATGATGTTTGCAGGTAGCAGAGCTTGAAGGGTGCTCTCAAGAGTTCTGCCACAAGCTCCTTTTTTGTCTCTGTGCAAGGGTAAGAAGGGCCTGGATTCCCCATGATGAGTCTCTCTGGAACCAGCCACATTTACCCCCAAAGCTTCTGCTCCCGAGTGCACCTTAGCCTTGAGCCAAAGGAATTCTTGCTACAGTTGGGTTCGCCAAAAGTCCAGTTGTTTATTTGAACTCCCTCCCTGCTCCCTCCAATCCCCTCCCCCCCAACACGTGCACAGTAAAAAGATCCGCCAGTGGGGTGGATGTCCTCAGCTCCCTCAGAATGAAATCTAAGATTGGGAAAACCATAGTAGACTTATATTTCCATAAGGAAATAATTTATTGTGTTCCTGGAAGAAGTGCTACTATTAGTTTGCAACCAGAAGGGGCCCAGGGTGGCCTTCTACTGAGGGCCAGAAGCCATTGTCAAGGGGAATGGAAGAGATGGCTGATGTTCTCTAAACATCTCGTTTGATGGAGCGAGAAATTGAGACCCAAGGAGGATGAGGGACTTGAACCAAGACACATCACTAGTGGGATCACGGATTTAGAACTAGGAAGATGCTCAGAGGCCGTCTGGTCCTACTCTCTTATTTTAGAGAGGAGGAAACTGAGGCCTAGGTAAAGGCCACAGGTTCCCTATCCCTGGCTTGTACAGAAAAGTGGGCCTTGACTATTTTGGGAAGCTCAGGGTCAGGAAAGGTGTTCTGACATTTCTCACAAATTAATCCAGCCCACTTTCCTCTTCCTTTTAAAAATATTTTTTTCAATGAATAAAAATCTATTTTCTTGCTCCCCATTAAGAAAAAAAAGCAAAAATTCTTGCAACAAATATGTGCAGTCAAGCAAAGTAGCTTCCCTATATTGGCTTCATCTTCCTCTTCAAATCTAAGCCTAGTGTGTTGTCTCTGTTTATTATTTTCCCTGCTACACACACTGATGGACAATCCCTATAGGGATAATTCAGATTCATGTTGAATTCTGAACCATAGGTATTTTTCTTCCATTTGGTCATTCCTGTGTAGATAGACCTCCAGAACCCTTTGGGTGATGACAAGAGGCTCTGGACTTCAATTAACATAATTCTATGCATAAACAGGAGCATCTGAAGGAGAGATCCCTCTGACCCAAGCCCTGCACTGAGTCTGTGGTGAGCTCCTTGGGCTTCGGGGAGCATGCATCTCCCTGTTTAAGCCTAGCCTGATGGTTTCCATCAGAGGGTCATCAAACAGGGTTATTTATGTTGTTACATCTTTCCAGGAATCCCGAATGAGCTTGATATATGTATGAAAGATATCATGAAAGAAGGGACAGGATAAGAATTCAAGAGAACTGGAAAAAATGTTCTCACTTTTATTCAAAGAGTAGACAGATTTCAAAGAATATAGCTAAAGAAAGGCATTTTTCAAAGTGGCATTGGATGCCTGCTGGCTGGCGTTAGGAACCTGAGGTCCAGTTTGGTTGGCTGGCTGCAGTCTCCAGCTTCAGGAGTGACTGAGGGAGGGCTGAGAGAGCCCCTGGCATTCCCTCCTATATGCTCCGTGCCAGCTGAGGTCCCTTCTGGCTCTGGCGTTTTGTGGTCTAAAGTCTCTTCCAGACCTAATGTCTTCTATTCTAAACATTATCCCAATTCTGGTGTCCATGGCACCTCCCTGGGCCTACCAGCTGAAAGACCTTGAAAGATCCCTTCTTAAAGGAAAGGCTGCATTGCAGGGACACGGCAGTGGCAAGCTCACACAGCCTGCACACCAGGGGGGGCTCGTGAGCTGTCATTTTAGGAGTGGGGCCCCATGGAAAGCCTCAGGCTCCCTTTCAAAGTTTTGATTCTGTGGGTTCTGTTGGTTCAATTGTTCAGTGGGGGCCTCTGGCCTCCTCCTGGGCCTCTTCTAAGGCTCTGATGCTTGACCAGGATCTCAGCCATCACCAAATTCGGGGTCAGCTGAGACACTGACCTGGAATACTTCTGTGCAATTTTGGGAAGAAGGAGAGCCCGCTCCCCAGGACTGACCGACAGTGGCTCCCCCTGTCCACACACTGCTGTGTCTTGAGGGTCGGGTCATAGGTCCGGGCTCCTGGCTCTCTCACCTCTTATCTGCCGCTCCTCCTGACCCCCATCCAGGCCCTGGAGTTCTTTGGATGCTGCTTCAAGATGCCCCTGCGATGGCACTGGGAGAAGAGAGATCTGCTCTCCCTGCCTGCTGAACTCTGCAAACAGGCCAAGGCCAAACTTGGGGCTGAGGCTCTCTGGGGCGGGCCAGCTCTCCTTTTTTAAGGCCACCCAAGGATGTCCTCTGATCCTTAGGCGGTCACCTTCATCTGTTGGCAAACACTGTAACTATTGATTAACTGAGGAACCTGTTCAGAACTGGTGTGTTTGTTGATGTGGTTCCCTCCCCCCATTAGTAAATACATGAGACATCTCTCCTCTTGCTACTTACACCACAAAGGGCATCAAAACAAAGGCCAGACTTGACCTATGGACCCGAAGGCTTCTGCGTGTGGACAGGCAGCTCTAGTCCCCAAGAGGATCAGCACTAATGAACCACATTACATGGAGCTCCCTGTGTCCAAGGAGGAGCCCGCCTTACAGTGAGACAGTCCCATCTGCACAATGAGGGGGGGTCCTTCTTAGCCCTGACATTCCATGTAGTGTAGACCCCTGGCCTTGCAGGCAGGAATCTCTGGTCCAAGTCCTGACTCTGGCCCATACTGGCTGTGTATTGTTCAGTCATGTCTGATTCTTCATGAGCCCATTTGGGTTTTCTTGGCAAAGATACTGGAGTGTTTGCCATTTCCTTCTCCAGCTCATTCTACAGATTAAGTGGCTTGCCAGGGTCACAAACTAGTAAATGTCTGAGGCAAGATTTGAACTCAGGTCTTCCTGACTCCCGGTTCACTGTCCTAAAAACTTTGCCACTTAAAATATGCAAAGATGTACTTTGCGAGTTCCCACCTAAATCATCATCCTGTTGACATTATTAGTGCAAAGCAAACGCATTTGCTGAAATAGTATGGCATGAGCAGTAGTAAGGAAACATTCCCCCCACAAACCTGGGTCATAGTCTCCCCTCAATCTACACAGCATCAGTGGGAAGCATGAGCACACACATACTGGTAATGGGACACTCATGGAGAGACCACGTGTGGCCAGAGCAGCTCTCACTTCGGACACTACGTGGCCTTGTCTTCTTGCCCCTTCCAGCTCCCGGCATCTCCTCTGAGCAAGTTCCCTGGGCTGGCTCCTCTCCCCTCTCCCCCTGGACTCCCCAGTTTCTGTCTCTGGGCCAGCTCTTTGCAGGTCACAAATGGCTGACCAATGGGACAGGCTGTTGTGCTTCAAGATGCCACTGCTATTGGGAGATGGAAGAGAGAGAAAACCCCTCCTATCCTACATCCTGGCTGCATTTTACAAAAGGGAGAAGGGGGTGAGCAAAGCCCTCCTGAAAGCTGGGCTCCTCCTTCATCACTGGCACTCTTCTCAACAGCCAAGGGTGACTCCTTTTCCAGAGCTGGCCCAGGCTTTTCAAGGCTCCCTATCACCTCTCGAATGAAATAAAAGCTTTTCTAGTTGCCATTTATAGCTTTTCGCAATCTGGCTCTGACCAATTTTCCAGACCAATTATACATATTTCCTTGCTGTGCATAACATTCCAGGTCCTCTCCCAACCCAGGAATGTGCTCCTTCCTCACCCTTGCCTTATAGAAGCTCTGTCTTCTTTCAAGGCCAGCTTAGGAACCGCATTCTACAGGAGACCTGGGACATCCTCATCTGTTGGGCTTCTCCAGCACAGCATAGAAATTGCTGGATTTGACCTGAATATGTTTCATATGTATTCACTGATGTCCACCTTGTTTCCCCTCATTGAATAAGTAAGTGTCTTGAGGGAGACCCGATGCTTCATTTTTGTCTTTTTATCCCCAGTGCCCAATAAGAAGTAGCTGCTCAATAAATCATTGTTCAATCTAGTTGACATGAACCCTAGACTTTAAGAAAGCAAATTTCAAGGAGTTGAAAAGAAAGTTAGGTGTTCTTCCATGAGCACAGACTCTTGGAGAGAATCCAACTCTGGGAAAGTAGGAAAACCCTCAAAATCTTAATTCTGACTACACAATTGTGAGTAAACGCAACAAGGAAGGAAAGAAAGTAGAAGCCACCCAACTGTAGACTCAAGTTATATGAGCACTCCTGTTCTTGGCCAGATACTTGCACATTGCTAAGAAGTCTTCCAGCATAACTTGGATGCCCACTGGTCAGAGATACTTTAGAGGACATTCCTGAGCAGATGTGGATTAGGTTAGATGACCTGTGAGCTCCCCTCTGACCTTGACACTAGATGATTTCATAGCCGTGCCTCTGGCTCATTAGTTCCATGACTCATGACCTTGACATCATTGCTGTCTGTCCACACAGACTTGTGCTTGCTCATACTATGAGTCTCAAAGAACTCCCACATTAAAGGGGTTGGAAGAGGACGAGGAATTGGAGAAAGGGAAGAAGGAATTGTTGGAAAGGTGGAAAGGTCTGAAGCCAATGGAAGAGAGAGTCCTCGGTAGCAGGAGCAGGTTAATGATGTCAGAAGTTACAGAGAGGTGAAGGAGGTGATTAGTAAGCCCTCTGGGACCTCCAAGAGAGATGTTTCCTCCAAGCCTTGGAAAGAGAATCTGCATTACAAAGGAGAGAGGGGCATGGGAGAGAGTTGGGGAGTACAGAGTAGTAGTAAGTTTACCAATGAAGGAAGGAGAAAGGTGGGATGTTAGTTCAGCTAGATGGGCTAGAAAGGTCGAAGAAAAGTTTTCCAAACTAAGGGACAAGCTCAGCATTTTTGTAGGAAGGTTGAGATAAAGCCAACAAAAGAGAAAGAAAGATTGAAGACAAAAGAAAAAAGAAAGGGGATGGTCTCAACAGCTGGGTTTGGAGGAGTCAGAGAAGGATGGAATCAAGAATGAATGGCCGGGAAGGAACCTCAATTGACCAACTAATCAGCAAGAATTTATTAAAAACCTACTAAGTGCCAGGCCCTGTGCTCGGCCCTGGGGAATCAAGGACCAAAGTGAGACACCTGCCACCCTCCAGGAGATGGCATTATACCTACAGGGGGCTGCTATGGGTGGCACAGATATGTTGGATTGGGGGTCAAGAGGACCTGAGTTCTAGTCCTGCCTCAGACACTTCATAGCTGTAAGAAGCTGAGTCACCCCAGCTGTCTCAGCCTCAGAGATAACAATAACACCTTTCCCACAGGGTGGATAGAAGGCTCAAATGGAAGAATAGGTGGAGAACGCTTTAGGAACATTAAAGCTCCGTATAAATATTATTGAATGTTGTATAACATATAGTGCATTGTGTGTGTTGTGTAATCCATGAGACATGATTCTGTTACATATGACAATCTATAGCATTTAGATTAGTTACTTCCAGGTTTCTGAAGCGCTGTATCCATGTCATTTCAGTTAATTCTCACAATCCTCAGAGGAGGAGGAGGAGCCTGAGGCTGAGAGAGCTTCAGTGACTTGTCCAGGACGGTACAGCTGATAAGAAGAGAAGGGGAGATTCCAGTGCTGGTCTTTCCATCTCTGAATCCAACACTACTTCATAACCTTCACATGCACAGAGATAGAAACACGCAGACCACGGACATGATGATTCCAAAAGCTGCTGTGAAGATGGAGAACATCCAAGGAAGGGGAGACTGCCTGTGCAAAGGGAGGAGATGCATGGTTGTGTGAGGGGACCGGCAAGATGGCCAATATGGGAAGACCCTGGATACATGGTGGGGTACAGTGTGGAAGATGACCGCAGTGAGTAGTGGGATATATCTCCTGCAACCACAGGAAAGGAGGAGAGGAGCCTGACGAGTTAATTTTGGATAACCTTGGACTTCTTAGTGCTACAGTGTGGAGGTCAGGAGGTGACCAGTTTAGAGGACACAGGTGATTGAGGAAAGATGCAAAGATCTGGCCCCATCATGAGGAACGGACAGAGAGCCAGGACTGCCCAGGAGTCAGAAGACCAAGCTAGGGTTGGATACCATGGGTTTGCAGGGGATGAAATCATCTTCATTCCATGACTTTCTCTAGCATCACCCAGGAGCCCTGGAACAGGGGTAGAGAAGTCAAGGTTAAGGGTTACCCAAGGGCTAAAGATTCATGGGTCAGGGATTGTGAAAAGTCAGGCTACTAAGGGATTAAAGAACAGTCTCCCCTGACTTTGTAAAACATTGGAGTGGTAGGGAGACCAGTGAAATTAGGCTAGGCAAGATGATTTGGGAGAATGAGGACAGATAATGGGACTCAAAGTCATCAAAAGGGCATAGAGTATTTATGTTCTGGAGAGAGGGAAGGATCAGAAGGCTGAGAGGTTGTGGTCAGAGAGTGGATGTGACAGAATGGCACATTTAAGCATGATGCAAGGGGAAGCTTCAAACAATGATGGAAAATGGGGAAGGTATAACTCAAGAAGTAAATGGATCTGCGCACACTGAAGGCTGGATGCCCACTGGCTGGGTATGTCAAAGAGGGGATTTGGGCTCAGGTTGGACTAGATCAGAGATTCTTAGCCTGAAATATTTTGATAATGGAATTTCAATATTATTGGTTTCCTCCATATTTTAGTTTTTGCATTTAAAAACATGATTCTGAGAAGAGGTCTGTGAGTTTCAGCAGATTGACTGCCAAAGGGGCTCATGTCACAAAAATGATGCAGAGCCTTTGGCCCTGGTGGGTTTTGAGTTTCCTTCCCATTCTGATATTCTGGGATTCAATGAGAGTGGCATTTTGAAGGCCTGGATCTTGGAGGCAGCATAATACTGAGAGGTGGGGAGGCCTAAGGTGAGGTAATGATGATGATTGATGTAGGCTTAAGAATGAGTGGTTGGCATTAGAGAGGTTGGGAAATTGCGTGGTCAGATTGTCAGTTTTCAATCGCGCCAAAGCTGATGTCAAGGAATGGGTAAAGGGAAGCTCATGACCCAGGTATTGGTCACTGAAAAAGATGGGAGAAGACAGGTCATTTAAGGGCAGTGGTTGGAGAATGGTCTTGAAGGGGGTGTGGAAAAAGTATGCCCTCCTTTCTTCTTGGCCTGAGTCAGGGAATGGGAAGAGGAGTGGCCCCCAATGGAGTGGGTTGCAAGGTATGCAATGTCCTCTGGGGAGAGAGAGCCAGGGTATCGTGGGGTCAAAGTGAGAAGGTGGAAAGAATGTTGGTTGAAAAGTTCACAGATGTTCACATGATCAGTGATGGGGAGGTCAGTCTGATCCTTCCTCCAGCAGAGACTTAGAGGGGGAAGCTCCAGCCAAGATTTAGAGCAAGGGAGACTCTAGCATCTGGCAGGCCTTCCTCCCCACTGGGCAATGGGTATTTTAGGGGCAGGGGGTCTCTTTGGGAGGGGGTACAGGGGTAACAAATTAAATTTTAACCTCTTTTTGTGTCTGATTCTTGGAAACTTTCACCCCTAATAAACTGCTTTACAAATTGCTAGAGCTGTGAGATGTGTTGACCAAAATAAACATTTCCTGGACAGGTTTGGATTCTGCCATGATCTACTTACTGCTTAGCACAGTAGCCCACCTAGAGACACTTAGTTTGGGGTCTTCTCTGTTAAAAATCTCAGCTGTGGTATCCCTCTAGGATGTACAACTGGCCACAAGGTGGTGGCATGGTGGATAGAGCTCCAGGCCTGGACTCAGGGAGGACTGGGTTCAAATCAAGTCTCAGGCACTTACTAGCTGTGTGACCCTGGGCAAGTCACTTGACCCTGCTTGCCTCAGTTTCCTCAACTATGGCTGGAGAAGAAAACGGCAAACTAGTCTAGCATCTTTGCCAAGAAAACCCCAAATGGGGTCATGGAGAGTCAGACCCTCCTGAGAGATCGAAGGAAAACCACAAAAAGGGTGTACAATGGAGGTCCTGCTACCTGACATTGGCATTACTGCAATCACTGGGTGGGGGCTTAACTTGTTCTGCCTTGTGCCTCCCCTCCAGGTCTGGTGAAGACTATGGAAGCCTTCTCTGAATCAGGCTTTGTTGCCCATGTTCATAATGAAAGGAAAATAAAAATGTAATTTCCCCCCAATGGAGTTCAGAGATGCTCTGAAGTCTTTCCATGGTTTATGGATCCCAGATTCAAAGTCCCTGCCCTAGAGGGTGCGCCTGCCTCCCTCCACCTTCCCTGTCCACGCAGCTCTCGCTGTGCTGGTCAGCTCCCCACAACGCCAACCCCCTTTGATGACGTCACTCCGAGGTTCAAGAACCCATCTAACCTAAGAGATAAATTGTCAAAGACTCAGAACAGGTAATTCACAGACGAAGAAAAGCCAATAACCTTGGAAAAAGTACTCCCGATCATGAAGGCACATTGAAATCGAGGGAGATTCCCCGCTCATTCCCCACCTGCTTCTCGGACTTCGATGCCGCAGAACCTGCAACAAGGTCACTTCAGCCTTCGAACTCACAGCTCCTCAACAGCCCAGGCCCCTGGGGCCTCTCCCAGTGACTGCAGGGAGAGCCAGCTCTTCTTTTCCCACAGGCTCTTCTGTAAGGACTTTTCCTTCATCTCCACCCCGCCCCACCCCATCCCCTCCCGCCTTCAGCTTCATTTTGTGTGTTATCTTCTCTAATTAGATTGTAAGCTTCTTGAGGGCAGCGACCACCTTTCTTTTTCATATCTACATCCCCAGCCCCTTAAATCAGTGCCTGGCATATACCAACCCTAAATGCACGCTTCATAAATATTCATGGACTGAATATGGAACTACGAATTCATCCAACTTGGGCTAAGTACATAAAGTGTTGGACTAGGGTCAGTAAATCCTGGGTTCAAATCCCACTTCCGACACTTAACTAGCTGTGTGACCCTAGATAATCATGTAATCTCTCTCTGACTCAGTTTCCTCATCTGTAAAATGGGAATAATAATGGCACCTACCTTCCTGGGTAGCTGTAAGGATAAAATGAGATATTTGTAGGGTATGTTGTAAATCTTGAAGCACTATATAAAAGTTCAGTATTATTATTCTGTAGAGCAATTTGGAACTTTTCCTAAAAAGTCACTACACTGTGCATACCCTCTGACCCAGCAATATGACCGAAGGCATATACCTCCAAAGAGATCAAAGACAAAGGGAAAAGGCACTTTTGCAGAAAAATACTTGGAAGCCAAGGAGGTCATTCAGTGAACATGTGCTGCTTAAATGCCTATGTGCCAGGCATCGTCACTCACTGCCACTTTATCCCCGCTCTCCCCAGACCCTCTCCAGAGAATTTGCCACCGGGAGAAAACTCATTCTCCTCCCACAGTACCTTTGTCTCTTCCCTAAGCAGGGAAAAAAGCAACTCCCAGCATCCTTGGAGACAGGAGCAGCCCCTCTCAGCTTGGTCAGAAGGATGCTTACACAGGCATTGGGTAAATACAAGTACTCCAGAGGATCTGGGATCACCACCCCATCCTCACCTGCCCATCCTGTGAGACTCTTCTCCAAGCCTCCCCAAATGTTGAGAGAGGGGGTGCTCCCCGTGCCCACAGGACTTCCTCTCCTCCTCCTTCTGCTATTCGGAGGATATTTACCCCTCACCAGGGGACCTGCTCACCTGCCATTCCACTTCTTCCCCCTGCTCCTCAGCGTTCCTCATTAGTTAAATGTTTAAGCGTTTAAAGTTGTAATAGACATGTGACCCAGGCTCTGTCCCCTTGTGGGACAAGAGACCAAGACAAAACATGGGCAAAGAGACTTAACTCCACCCTCTGGGAAGATCAATGATCCCTGCCCTGCCATCCCTCCTTTTTGCCACCTCCCATCGGTCCTAGGATAACTCAGACAGTCCGGAGGTGCCTTCCTGCCTGGAGGAAATCTCTCCAGCTGTTTTCTGAAACGACACAAGAAAAACAAAACCACGCAGAAAAGATGATTTTGTCCACAGTCGGTAAAAAGAACTAGAAGTGCTTTTCGGGCTACTTTCTCCCATGTAGCTCATTTAGGTCGAAGAATGAACAATTTCCCACCACAGGGCTCTCATGGGGGGGGGGGGGGGGGAGGGGGAAGGATCTGGGAAAAGGAAGAAGACAGAGGAATGCACCTTGGGCAAGTTCCCTTACATTCTATGGGTGTGAGCTTCCTCACCTGCAGAGTGACGGGGTGGAGTCTCTGGGGCCCTTCCAGCTCAGTACGGAGCCATCATTAGCTCTAGTAACTTGACTGACTTAGAAAGCTAGAGGTAGGTGCTGTTTTTATCCTCACATTACAGATGAAGAGGGAGAAAAAAAGAAGTGAAGTGACTTGCCCAGGGTCACATAGCCAGGAAGTATCTAAGACTGGGTTTGAACTCAGGACTTCTTGATGTCAAGGACAACACTCTACCCACTGTGCTACTTAGCTGCCTCTAAAATAAAAAATGTCAAAGGTTTAGAGCAGTGATTCTCAAAGTTTGGTCTGAGGTGACTGAGACTGAGGTCAGAACTATTTTCACAATAAAACTAAAATGTTTTAATTTCTACTACAGTAAATATTGGTAGCATTAAAAAACTCTTTGGGGAAGGTATAGTCAATATTTTTTAAGAATGTAAAGGGGTCTTCAGACCAAATAATAATAATAATTAATAAAAATAATAATTAGCACTTATTTGGTATTTTAAATTTTGCCAAGTGCTTTACAAATATTATTTCATTTTAATCCTCACATTAATCCTGGGATTATCCCTATTTTACAGATATAGAAATTATAGATTTACAGATAATAGAAATTAAAGGACTTGCCCAAGGATTCCAGGTAGTAAATGTCTGAGGCTGGATTTGAACTAAGGTCTTCCTGACTCCAGGTCCAGTGCACTCTCCACTGAGTCACCGGACAGTGATAATTTGAATGAAAGAAATGACATAGGAAGCACCATGGGGGGCTGGAAAGGGAAGTGGGCCCATCAGAACAAGGGAAGAAGAAACATTGGATTCATGGCTGCCCTGTTTGCTCCTGAACACCTGGGAAGTCTCTGGGGCACCCAGAGGGTCTCCTAAGGGGGGATCTCTTGATGCTCAAGGGCAAGAATTCCAGGATGGGCTTGGGAGGGATGGTGACTTCTCCAACAATGCCCAGAGGATTTCAGTGACTCAGCATATAGGAGAGTCAAAGAAGGAGCCAGAAGGGACACAGGTGGGCAGGACAGAGTTGGAACTACCATGTTAAACTTGGATTATACAGAAACCCCCCAAAGAGCAATTTGAGAGGCAGAGACAACAGACTGTCCTTAAGAGAAACTCACAGTTTCATGTATAACCCCATTTTTGTTTTTCTTTGTACATTGAGATGTTCAAGTTTGTTGATGTTTTAGGTTCACAGGAGCATGAAATTAGATCTGGAAGAAACTTGAGTCATTGAGTTCAACCTTATTTTACAGGTGAGGGAACTGAGGTCCAGAGATGTTAATGACAACCCCCAAGGTAACACAATTAGTAAGTGTCAGAGGTGGGATTCAAACCCAGGTCACCTTATTCAAGTCCAGAGCTCTCTACCCAGTAAATTCATAATAAAACAGAAAATTTGCAAATTTACAAAACAAAGCCAGAGCCCAGCAGGGTGGTGGGAGGCCTGACTTTGGTCCCAGATCTGTCCTCTTCCAGAGCGGGAATCCCGACCAGCTGCACTCCCCCCTTCCTGGGTTCTCTGGGGGGACAGGCTTCGTCAGCCTCCAAAGGCTGCAGCAGCAGGAACCATCATTTTTCTTTCTAACCCAGATCTTTAACTGGCTCAGCAGTTCATAAAAGCCCAAGAGGATCTGGGAGGGACCACCCATGGCTGGAAGGGCAGAAGGAGGCGGCCCTTTTGTGAGCCTCCCCGTCCTGCCCCCTCTCTCTTCCCAGACCTAATGTCAGACTTTCAGACACTAGCTCTGTGATCCTGACCAAGTCCCTGCCTCGGTTTCCTCAACTGTGAAATAGGGATAATAATGGCACCTACCTCCCAGTGCTGGATAAATGCTAGATATTATGGTCGGTCCTACAGTGGCTCAGGGGGTAAAGCTTCGCCCGGAGAGCGGGCCCCTTGGGTCTTCATCTTGTTGTTGTTAGCATTCACCAGGCTCCATTCTGGGGGGGCAGGGAAGCCAGAGGAATGCAGAGGGAAAAGACCAGCCCACAAGCAGCTGCTCCTTAACCCCTGGCCAAGAGTGAGCACGGTGGTCGTGGTGGAGGAACAGCTTTTGAGGCATTTCCTGGAGAAACCAGGGAGAACTGTTTGCCTGGGCTCTGTTTTCAGTCTGTTCATGTATGTAGATAATGCATGTGTGTGTATGTAAGTCTGCAGCCTCAGGGTTCCTGCTCCTGCTGGGGTTCTGGAGTAAGTGGCCTGTGATGGATATCCTGCAGGGCCTGCTGAGGTGTTTACCGGACAAAGGACAGTGAGAAACCAAGCCAAAGACAAAGGAAGAGGGACAGAGAGGGAGGGGGAGTCACTGGCAGATGGCCTCTTCCAGGAATACTTTGGGTCCTGAAGCCAGACTCCTCCCTGGGGCTCTTGGCCCAGAGCCTAGTAGCATCAGACACCCACTGGGACCCGATCCCCAGGGGGGCCTCTAAGCACCCAAGGTAATATGCTTCAAACCCACAATAACTTTGACCTTGGGTAGCCCAGGGAACCAGAAACAAACCAGCTGTCAGATGTTCTCCCAGAGATGACCCTGTCTTCATTCACAATGTGGTCTGTGGTGATCAGGGGTCCCCTCCCCTGGAGCTGGGCCTGATCTAGCTCCTTGGGGGGGGTTCCTTTGTTTATCCTGCTGGAGTAGGGTCAGAATCTGAAGGAGCCTTAGCAATCATCTCCTCCAACCCCATCATTTAACAGAGAGGGAAACTGAGGCCCTCAAGGGCACCTACCTCATGACTAAGCTGGGATTTAAAACTGGGGGATCTGATTCCAATCACTTTCCACTCCTGTCCCCTCCTGTTGGAAAAGGTCTCTTGGTTGTTAAGCAAAGGGGCTTGCCGAACAGCTGTTGGTCGGTTGGTGTTTTTGTTTTTCATCGTTTAATTTAGGTTTTGCTTACTGTGAGCCCCAGAGCTTGGAGCCTGGAGAATCCCAGGAAGAATCAGAAGCTGGTTTCCAGTCCTTGCTTTGCCACACTGATTCATGGCAGTGATGATGGTGAGCCAGCATTTATACAGTTCTTCAAGGTTTCCTAACTGCCTCTCACTTACTGCTTCATTTCTCCGCCTGTGGCCACACTGGGAGGGAGGGGTTATGATTGTTATGTTTATCCCCATTTCACAGCTAAGGAAATTGAGGTAAACAAAAGTTAAGCGGCTTCCTCAGGGTCACCCAGCTAGTAGCAATTAGAATCTAATCGACAGAGACCAAAATATGAATACGTAAGTAAATGAACGTTGTTCTTTTTTTAACTAATTGTTTATTTTTAGTTTTGAACATTCACTTCCATAAGATTTTGAGTTCTACATTTCCTCCCCCTCCCTCTTCTCACCTCCCCAAGATAGCATGCAGTTTAATATAGGCTGTACTTACACATTCATATTAAATATATTTCCACATTAGTCATATTACAAAGAAAAATTAGAACCAATGGGAAAAACAATGAGAAAGAAGAAACAAAACAAAAAAAGAGCAAATAGGCTACTTTGTTCTGCATTCAGACTCCCTAGTTCTTTCTCTGGATGTGGATGGCATTTTCCATCATTAGTCCTTTGGAATTGTTTTAGGAACTTGCATTGCTGAGAAAAACAAAGTCTATCAAAGTCAGTCATCGAACAATGTGGCTGTAACTGTGTACAATGTTCTCCTGGTTCTGCTCACTTCTGCTCACTCAGCATCAGTTCATATAAGTCTTTCAACGTTTCTCTGAAGTCCACCTTTTCATCTTTTCTTATAGCACAATAGTATTCCATTACATTAATATACCACAACTTGTTTTGTACATTAGGGTCCTTTCCCCATTTTTATGATCTCTTTGGGATACAGTCCTGGAAGTGATATAGCTGGGTCAAAGGGGATGCACAGTTTTATAACCCTTTGGACATAGCTCCAAATTGTTTTCCAGAAAGCAGAATTCCTAACTTAGTTCACAACTCCACCAACAATGCATTAGCGTTCCAATTTTCCCACACCTTCTCCAACATTTATCATTCTGAATGTTATTCTTTTGGGACAGACATGAAAGCTGGATAGCTCAAGTCCCTGTGCCAGGCACCAGGCTCCCAATTCTGTCTTTTTTTTTTTTTTGGAGGGCAATTGGGGTTAAGTGACTTCCCTAACGTCACACAACTAGTTTTTGTGTTGTTTCTGAGGCTGGATTTGCACTCAGGACCTCCTGAATCCAGGTAACCCCCCCCCCCCCCCCCCAATTCGGTCTTAACCTGGTTCTGAAGCACTTGGGAGTTCTGTGCTCGGTTCGATGCCCCTGCCCTAGCCTGGCCCCTTCCTCTCACGACTGGAGGAGCTGGGCCCAGAGCAGGGAGAGGCAGGGTTAGAAGTCCAACCTAGGTCCTCTGACTCCAAACGCCACTCTTTGTAGTCCCTGTTTGCTTCTTGTTGATTGGCTTCTGTTAGAAGAGTCATCTGGAGCCTTTGTCTTCCCTGCAGGCTTTGACCCACAGGCTGACTCTTCTGTGTTCACTCCTCCCAAGCCCAACGTCCCCCCATGGCCGTTAACCCCCCCATCCTGCCTATTGACTCTGGTCTCTATTCATTTGGCTGATGACAGACACTGTCAGATTGTGAGACATGGTACCACTTCCAGAGAAATCAGGAGTGTGCTAGGACCCAAGGGTAAACAAACAGTGTCTACCCTCAAGGAGCCTTCATTCCATCAGGGAGGAATAGAGCATGGATTTAGAGAGTAGAACATAAGTCAGGGAGTGATGCAGCAAAGGGCAGACCCAGGCAAGGGCTCCATGAGCATTGCTGGAGGAAAGCACACTTTCCCTAGGCTGCCCCAGGGGTCCGTGACACAGAATGCTTAAGAACCCCTACTTTAGACCAATGAAATTCCAGGCCCAGACCGCCCCCCTCCCCACCTCTCCAGGAAGGGTTTTTTGACTATCCCAGTCCATTGGGATTTCTCCCTCCTCTGAACTATAATAATTACTAACGGGATCACATAGTATTCTGTATTGGAAGGACCCTTGAAGAGCATTTAGTGAAACACTAATTAAGATAATGATGTGAATGAGGACTAGGCTGTGATTTCACTGGCACAAGGAGCTCCCAGGTGAGGAAACTCCCTCTAGTGCAGGTTGGCACCTTCTCTGTTACTTATAGCCTTGAAAAGTTCCCTGGTGGCACGGAGAACACCTTGCCCATGGCTTGTCCAGGGTCACGAAGCCAGTTTAATAATAACAAGACTAACATTTAAACAGCACTTCAAGTTTTGCAAGGTGATTTCATGCATTCTCACAACAACCTATGAGGTATGTGATACCTCTCCCCTTTTAACAGATGAGGAAACTGAGGCAGTTAGGGCTACACAGCTAGTGTCTGAAGCAGAATTCCTGAAGGAAAGCATTCTATTCACTGAACCACCTGACTGCCTGACCAGGGGCCAACCTTCTCACTAAACAGATGAAGAAATGTAGGTCTTCAAGGAGGAAGCAGGAGTAAGGTAGCATTTGGCCTGAGGTTCTCTGACTTCAGATACAATGTGGCTCATTTGGTACTTAATTGTATCCTGTTTATCTTTTTAACTTGCTCTGGATCCTTATCTCAGGTTCCCATCCCGACAGTAAGCTCTGGGAGGGCGGGCACCAGGTGTTATGCTTGTATCCCCCTTGTAGGTACAGCTGTGGTCTGTACAGACTGTACAATTCAGCTGGCGTTGGGTTGGATAAATGACTGGTTTTTGTTCAGCCTTTCCTTGGGCTGGAAATAAAACACTCCTGGGGGATTTAGAAAATAAATGCTGTGAACTCGGTCGTGAGTTTCTGGGTTTCATTCTTCTTAGGAATGTTTTCTGTCTGCTACCTAACATTCTAATTTACTTGAGCTATGAAAAATATGCTTGCTTGACTCTTTCATCATTCATTGCTGTCAAGTATTTATCTGGAATAATTTAGGCTAAAAGAGAGAATAGAATAGAGGAGAGAGGGAAAGGTGCTAGTCAGGAAGACCTGAATTCAAGTCTTACCTTTGGCAGATACCGGCTGTGGAATCCTGGACAAGTCAGGCACCCTCATGAAGATGAAGATTGCTACTGTACATTGGTGGAGGGCAAGTCCCCACCGGGAGCTTGCCACTCAATAAAATCACAGGTCTAGACTCACCTTCCTCTTCCCACATCTAGGTTATTTATCATCTAGGAGCCAACTTTAAAATGATAAATAAGAAAAAAATGAAGATAATTACTCATTCTTCTTGGCTCAGGGAGGTAAGATGTGAAAAAGGAAATTTAGGTTTGATAAGAGAAAATGCTTCCTAACGATGAGAACTGCCCAGGGGGGAAATGAACAGACCACCGCTGGAGATGATCAGTTCTCCCTCACTCAAAGCCTTTTTTTCCAGATTCTATTTAATTTCCTCCCAGGTTAATCAGAAGGGACAAGTGAAGGAGAGGAAGGATTCCGGGCATCTGTACAAATGTCTTGGTATTTATGTGCTGAGAAAGAAAGAGATGCCTTGTTAAAATGCATTTCCTTCTCTAGCATTGCTGAGACTCTGGGTTTAATTAGTAAGACAATACCAAAGCCACTTGGCAAAGCCCAACTCGAGAGTCTCCCTGACTCCAGGCCCAGCACTCTGTGCACTATGGTATCACCTAGATGCCCACGTACTAAGTTAGAAACCACAAATAAACATCCGTGTTGCATTGTATTTTTGTTTCAAAGCTAAACATTTCCCAATTACGTTTTAAAACAAAGAGAAAGAGACAGAGATAAAGAGAGAAATAAACAGGCAGAGAGCTGGAGATAGAGAAAGAGACAGATTGAAAAAGGAAAAGACAGAGAGAAACAGAGACAGGGACAGAGAGAGACAGAGACAGAACAAAAGAGAAAGAGAGAGACAAAAAGAGAAATAGGCAGAGAGACAGATAGAGAAAGACATAGAGAGATGGAGAGAGAGACAAAGAAAGACTAAGGCAGAGAAAAAGAAAGAGACAGAGACAGAGAAAGGGAAGCTTCTACAGTTGTGTTGTGATGAGTTCTAGGACTAGACTCTGAATGTTGCAGGTTTGGTTCGGTGGCTAAGCCTCCACTCATGAAGAAACATGTCTGTGGGTGGTGACTGGAACAGACTAGAAACTACTGTTGTGACTGCCCCTTTGTTGAGGGCTGCAAAGGGTTGCACCCTCCAACCCCCTGCCTATCACTAACAGGTGCTTTCTGCCCTTTTCTTTTTCTCTTTCCTGAGTTGTTTTATACAAAACCTGTGACTGATCATAACTTCTTTGTGATGCATGACTATATGTTCAATATGAAGAGTAGAGAAGGCAATGGAGGGTGTCAGTGAGCATCAGGAAATACATAAAGTTTAGAAAAGGACAAAGCTCTGAACCTTGTCCGAAGCAGTTGTATTTCATTTTAACTTGGGAGACGGGAACAAAAGTGAAAAATGTCTTATAATTTAGGCTATTAATAATTTTGTATAAACTTCCCCAAAGGCACGATTAATTGGGATCTAGATTCTTTGCTTCTTCCTATCCCCTCAGGCTAAAATCCTAAACCAGTTAATAATAATAAAAGCTGCCTTCTTATTGTGCTTTTAAGGGTATAAGGTGCTTTACAAATACTATCTCCTTTGATCCTCCCCAAAGACCCTGGGAGGGAGGTGCTGTTATCATCCATATTTTTCATTTGGGGAAACTGGGGCAGACAGAGGTTAAGTGCCTTGTCCAGGGTCACATAGCCAGTAAGTGTCTGAAGCTGGATTTGAGCCCAGGTATTTCTGACTCCAGGGCCAGTGCTCTAATCATTGCGCTACCTAGCTGCCCAGTCAGCCACCAGTTTTTCCAGGGTGGTGGTCAATGAGAGGGATGGCTACCTGCTCTCACTCATTCTTTCCTGACCCACCACCCCCACGGTCCTTCACTGTTTTTTTCCTGGAGCCAGTGAGAAAAGGAAGGTGTGGTTCGTGGGGAGTGGCCAAACCCCAGATTCCAGAGTTGGGGACCATGCCCTCACCTCTAAAGCTGACCTGGTGGGACGGCACCACCGGGTGCGAAGACTAGACAGTTTCCAGAGGGAGGCCAGCAGCGGCTGGAGTGGGAGGGTGGTCTGGAGCCGTGCCATAGGGAAGGCGCCACATGAGAATGTGGGCTCCTGGAGGCCAGGGACGTTTTCGCTTCTGTTTGTAACCTTCGCTCTTAGCACGCGCCAGGCATACAGCAGGTGCTTAATAAATGCTAGCTAACTGACTGGAAACCATGGATTCTAAGAGGCAGAGAGAGGTCAGGCACTTTCCAGGCATCGAATTCCCAGCTAAAATCTCTCCTTCTATAGAAAGTCTTTTCCCATCCCCCTTAATGCTAGTGCCTTTCCTCTGTGTGATCGTGCCCAATTTATCCTGCATAAAGCTTGTTTGTAGTATTGGTATGCCCGCTGTCTCCCCCATTAGATTGCAAGCCCCTTGAGGGCAGGGACTGCCTTCTGCTTTTCTTTGTAGCTGCAGTGTTTGGCACAGTGCCAAGAACATAGTAGGTGCTTAATAAATGAAATTTGAAAACAATTATTAAGTGCCTACTATGTGCTTCTTGACTCATTGAGTGACCTTTTGCCAACTCCTTATTATCTTGGGACAACATATCAATTCTTCGACCTGCACTTGAGGCTGGTTCCCATCTTATTTCATGTCACTTCACCACGAACTTTATGTGAGCCTCATACTGGCCTACCTGACACCCCATCTCCCACCTCCAAGCTTTTGTTCAAGTTTTCTTCCATGCCCGGGAGGCCTCTGAGGAGCATCTTCATCCTTCTAGGCTTAGCTCAGGTCCACTTCCTCTGGGGCAGCTTTACTCATCCCCCCAGGGGGTCAGTATTCTATGCTCCTTCTAATGACTTTGTGTTAACTTATCTGTGGCTCCCCCAAGATGGGGACTTTTCCTTCCCTTCCCTTCCCTCCCCTCCCCTCCCTCTCTCTCCCTCTCTCTCCCTTTCTCTCCATCTTTCTTTCTTTCTTTCTTTCTTTCTTTCTTTCTTTCTTTCTTTCTTTCTTTCTTCCTTCCTTCCTTCCTTCCTTCCTTCCTTCCTTCCTTTCTTTCTTTCTTTCTTTCTTTCTTTCTTTCTTTCTTTCTTTCTTTCTTTCTTTCTTTCTTTCTTTCCT
>NW_027185850.1:13252756-13304283 GCF_028583685.1 Petaurus breviceps papuanus
CTCTCTCTCTCTCTCTCTCTCTCTCTCTCTCTCTCTCTCTTTCCTGAATGTTTACTTTCAAATTTGGCTTCACACACTACCCATGTGACTTTACCTCTTTTTGCCTCAGTTTCCTCATCTGTAAACTATGAATAATAATAGCACCTTCCTCCCAGAACCAAATCAGCTGATAATTGCACAGCGCCTGGCCCATAGGAAGGCACTCTATAAATGTTAGCTATTACTCTGATTATCAGAAAGTGAAAGGGGGCACCTGGTGCAGAAGTATCCCTATTGCTGGTTTGGTAACCCTTTCCCTGAGGGTTATCCTGGATTAACACAACTCTCAATAGCCTCAGTTTTCAATTGAATAAACCCTGGGGGCTCAGCCCATATTAATTATCTGTACCCAGTATCAGCCTGCAAAGTTTATTAATGTCTTTCCTCTTCCAGGCAACATAAAAAATGCAAATGTTTGCAGTTTAAATATAGCATTTTGCTTCCCACTGCTGAACCTGCAGGACAGCAGGCAAACAACCGCTGGCTTCCCTCCTCACCCTAGGGGCCTGGCCCTGGGCGTTTCGCAGGAAGGACTGCAGAGGGAGGGGATGGCAAGGCATGGTCAGGAGGCACATGGCTCTGCCTTTGCCCGTCAAACCTGCAGGCTGGCCATCTCTCCTAGTGACTAGAGCACGTCCTCCCTGGCTGTCGGGAGGCTCCAGGGAAGTAATGTCTGCACTGTGCTTTGCAAGCCTTCAGCCCTGTAGAAATGCTGCTAGTGTCAATAATAATGAGATGAATTCATCATTCGATATTATAACATCCCATTTTATGTCATTGTATTAATAATGATATTGATAATAACAGCTAACATTTACATGATGCTTTAATGTTTGTAAAGTGCTTCATAGATAATATCTCCTTTGATTCCTGTGACCTTGGGAGAAAACTGCTATTATTGACGGTTATTTCCATTTACAAATGAGTAAACTGAGTTACGGAGTGACATCTGAGACAGGACTTGGACTGAGAGCTTCCTGACTCTGCATCTGGCACTCTCTACACTGAGTCATGTAGATGCCTCCAAAGGAACTTAGGATTCTTCCAGTAGGTGGGAAGGACACACAACCTGGGCTGAAACATAATGACTATGTACTATGATGAAGGAGGCAGAGCCAAAGTGGCTGGACCACAGAGGACGGGAAGGGGAGAAAGGCATACTTTCAGTCATTGTGTCATAAAGGGCTTTCACTGCCAAGCTACTGTTTGCAGTTTGGGGGAACGGGGAGCCCCCGGTTTTGGGAGGAAGGCTTTAGGAAGAACACTGTGGTGGTTGTGTAGAGGAAAACGCTTTTATTTCCTTCTTAAATAACCACAATTGCATCCCAATGGGACGTGTGTGACTGGTAAGATAGCTTCTGAAATCTCAGAATCAGACTGGACATCGCCACCCTTGTTTTCTGTTTCACACAGAATGCTTTTTATCACAGCTACCACTGAAAACCCAGCTTCCCAGAGAGATGAGTCAAAAACAAGAAAGTCCAAGAAGTCACTGATATAGCCAAAAGCATGAGTAAACAAACCATATCTCTGGCCTTCGAGGATGTCGTTGAAAGGATAGGAATGTGGTGAGATCTTAGGCTGAAGCTGTTAACTGTCTGAGCCAGTGGTCCTCACTTGTGGTATCCTGACAGGAGTTAGTGGGGGCTTTCCGAGACAATGGGGCACGCAGTTTGGAAACTGAAGATTTATACTATCACATCAATGTTATAAAAATGGACAATTCTGAAAGACTTAAGAACTGATCAATGCAAAGCTCAACTGAGACTCCCAGGGACTGATGATGAGGAATGCTCCTCACCTCCTAACCTAAATATGGAGAATGGGACCCAAGTTTCTGGACTTGGCCAATAGGGAAGTTTGTTTTGTTTGACTATACTCACTTGTTTTGAGGGTTTTTTTCTTTTTCCGGTGAGAAAGAGATGGGAAGAAAAATTAATGTTTAATAATTGAATTTTTTAATTTCTAAAAAGTGATTTGAGAAGTCACATGGACAGAAAAATGTCTACCTCATTCATACCTTCCTACCCTTCTCTGTAAGTCAAGCTGGTATTTAATTGAGATGTACAACTGACAAAAGAAGTGGGTCAGTCAGTCAGAAAGAGTGAGAGGTGGCATATGGATGGCCCATGGGTTTCACTGGTGTCCCTGGTCTGGGCAGACTGAAGGTCCTGTGACTCTGTGTGTGGGGAAGGGATGGACACAGGTCAAGACAGATGAGTAAGGCATAGAAGGGTAGTGAGATCTAGGAACAGCTAGAGGGCAGGCAACATTGTTGAGATCACAGATTCACCAAGGTATTGGATGGAGGTGTGTTAGGGACCATTCCGTGGGCAGAGAGCCACCGAAGGAATTCTCTACGTGGAAGATGTTGGGACCCTGTTTTTAAGACAATTGTTATGATGCGTGATCAGTCATAGATCCTCAGAGAGACTCTGAAGCATGTGCAAACACTCTCACTGGTTCTGTCCTGCTAACAATAAGGCAGACTTGGTGCAGTTGTAGGACCGGAACCGAGATTGCCTTCCAGTGGTCTCGGTTGGGCTAGGCCGTTCTCTCCATTGTTTGATCCTCTTGCTTGGCTGGATTCATTCTGGTTACATCGGTGGTGCAAGGGGGAGATCTTTGACCTTCTCTCTCAGAGACTTACACTTGGCCCCCAGAATACTGACCTTGGTTTGGTATTTGCTCTTTTGTTTTAGGTGAGATCCATCACAAGCCTCCACCTTATGACCTTGTGAGTTTTGAAAGGCCAGGAAAGAAACCTCCAGATGTCACAGAGTGTGGGTGGCCAGGAGTCCGAGCGTTGAATCCATGCTAGATTTTACACCCATCCCCAAACGGATGGTCTGGGCGGCAGAGAGAAATCGTGAGTGATTTGGGGGCCAAAGATGAGTTGGGACTCATCAGCGGTAATGTTGTATTTGAGCATGAACCTGGGGAGACCAATGCCATGCAGTGTGAGGAAAGTGTACCCCTGAGGTGCTTGGGGAAAATGTTTGTACTTCTGTTCTAGCTAGAACCCTTTATAAAGGTTAATTGATGTTCTTTGGTTAAATGGAACTGGGGCATCCGTCACTGGTGGCTAACAGGGAAAAACTGTACCTGGAATGAGTCTGAGCTCTCTTTTTTTAAGAGAGAACAGTCAGGCCAACAAGCCAAGCACTTATTAAGCACCTACTATGTGCCAGGCCCTGTGCTAAGTCCCAGAGACACAAAGAAGGGCAGAAATGGTCTCTGCTCTCCAGGCGCTTACAGTCAAATGGAGAAAACAACATACAAGCAACACCGTACAAACAAGATAAGCTGAAGACTATGGGCAGAGGGAAAGGGCTAGCATTAAGCAGGATCGGGAAAGACTCCTTGTAGAAAGTGGTATTTTAGCTGGGACTTGAAGGAAACCAGAGAAGCCTCTGGGAGGCAGAGATGAGGAGGGAGGGCATTCCAGGCTTGGGAAAGCCAGTGAAAATGCACAGAATTCCCGGATCCCTCCAGGGTACCCCTAGAATCCTGAGGGTGGAGGGAGGCCTGTAGCTGGCTTGGCTGAGCAGAAAGTATCTGCTAGAGAGGTGAGAAAGGAAAATCACAATGAGCTCTTGCTTTCTTGGGGGCGAATTCCTTCATCGTCACTGTCTCTGAGGGTGGGAGAGGGTGTAAGGGGAGGAATTCTGCAGACCTGGGCCCCAGCTCTCCAACTCTTACATGAGCGTATGGCTTTGGGCCTCAGTTACCAGGGCTTGGACTGGATGGTCCCTGAGGACCCTTCCAGCTTCATCTACGATCCTATGAACCCATGATTTGGGGAACTGTGTGACCTTGGGTGGGTCCCTTCATTTGCTAGGTATTACTTTCTTCATCAGCAAAAGGGGTGATATCTAAGGTTCCCCCTCTCAGCTCTGAATCTATCCTATGATCAGATCACAGCCAAGGTTCCCTATAGCACTAACGTCCTATGAGTTAATTTCCAACAGGAAGATTCTTATGGGGACCAGGGGGAGGTTGTCCAGTAACTGTCCAGGTTCCCCTCCCCCTCCCAGTTCTCAGGCAACCCTGAGGAATGTGAACCAAGACCAAGAACAAACCCTCGGGCGGGACCTCATCCAAGGGGGGGGGGGGCGGAATGTCGTGTGGTCTGAGCTGGTGGAATCGAAAGCCCATTAACTGCCTCTCAGCAGCCTGGGAAGGCGAGCTCAGTTTTATAGGGATCCTCTTTCCTCCAGACTTGCATGTCTCCAGAAATGAAAGCCAACCACTATTAAATCATAAAATTAAAAAAAAATTCTAAGGATGTGTACTTTGATGTGTCCTCTCCTCTGTAATGGGAGAAGCTTCCTGGCCCCGGGGGGAGTCAGAGGGAAAAGCAAAATGAGCCGTGGGGCTCCTACCAACAGCGTTCAATGGCTCTGGCCTTGACTGACTCCAGGAGAGTCTGTAGCTTTCCCCTCATGGGAGCAGGGCCCTTCAATGTTCTAAGGGAACATTGGGAGGGAGACTTTGGGAAATGTAAAAAAAGGAAAAAACCCTAAAAATATCAGTGTTTTATCATAATTAAAGCGAAGCAATCTCTACCCTCAGAGAGTGTGCATCCAATTGGGATGGGGTGGGAGAATACGTTGGGCACAGATAAATCAATCCAACATATCTACAGAGTACTTTGGTGTGTGTGGGGGGGGGGAGAGGAGAGCACTCGGGACTGGGGGGAATGCTGGAAAGCCTTCACGCACCTGAAAAGGGTCCTGAAGGGAGCTGGTGGAAGTGAGGAAGGAGGGCATTGCAGGCCCAGGGTAGAGCTTGTGTGAACGTGTGGGCATGAGAGGCTTCACAGGCCAACGTGGCTAGAAGGAAGAGTGCACAAGAGGAATAATGTGTAATGAATCTAGAAAGGCAGGTCTGGAGACAGATCTTGGAGATAACAGGGCCCCACTGGGGCTCCTGAGGCAGGAATGTGACACAGTCTGGACTCCAGAGAGATCACTTAGGCAGCTGCGCAGAATGGATTTGAAGGTGTAGAGACTGGAGGCAGAAAAATCAACAAGGAGACTCATTTTTTTTTTCAAGGCAATCAGGGTTAAGTGACTTGCCCAGGGTCACACAGCTAGTAATTTCTTAACAACTCTCCAGGAAAGGGGATGGGGGTCTGAATTCTGAGTAGAGAAGAGGTCCAGCAAGACTCAACACTCCAGGTCCCTTAAGTGGAGGTGAAAAGGGAGAGCCTTCCAATGATGGGTCTGTCCTCTACAAACTGTCTTCGGCCACCATGAAGTTACTCAGGGTCACAGTCAAGACAAGACCGCTGGAGCTGTGTGATGGGACCCAGCCATCCTACCCCAGGATGCTTCACTGTGAGGTCTGTGATATGGAAAGTGCTGAAGCCCTTATCAGAGGCTGGAGCCTGGAGATAAGCTCAGAGCATGACCTTGTTCAGAGCCGGAGGCTTAATCACTCCTGTAGAGAGAGAAAGTGGGATCCCCCTCCTGTCCTTGTGCTAAGATGTAGGAAGGGACTTTTAGTCATTCAGTTCAACTTCAACAATTGCTTTCCCACTTCCCCTTCCCCTTACAATACAGGGCCCATGGAAAAGGAGGCAATCGGCAGGTGCTGGCTCCAGCCTGCCAAGGAGACATCAAGGAAAAGTGGAATAATCATTGTTAGGGAAAACACTCAAAAGCATCTGTAGCGGCAAGCACCCCAAGCGTCCCCGAGGTGGCCACCCGAACAGGTTCTTGGATCTGCTTTGATAAAGGAAAGCACCTCAAAATGGGTTAACAAGATTACTTTAATCAGTCAAATATGTATCATTTACCTAGTTCAGGGGAAAAAGGTCAGCACCCCGAACTTCAGAATATACAGACAGATTATCAAGACAGAAACAGATCAAGTAGACAGTTTCCAAACTGTCCAACCATTACATCCATACCAAATCAACATCTGGGTTTCAAAGCCGGGGGGCTCTGGACAACGGCTTCCCAGAGTTTCATCTGATCAAATCACAGAACACTTCTCAGAGTGAGCCCCAAAACAAAGCTACACATCAGGGCTTATATAGCCTTCTCCTGGCTCAGAGAATGTAACAACCTTATTGACTCACTGGCCAATCAAGAAGTATCTCCTGAAAAACAAGCCTTCCACCCCAGGCTCCAGGTGCACTTTAGCCTAGGGGCAGGGAAGATTTTTAAAATTTACATTCCCATTACAGCATCTTTGCACCTTCCTCATGCAGACACCTCAGAGCCCAGGGATGAATTAGCCTAGGCATGACAAATAGACAGGGCTGGAAAGGGCTAGAGAGAAAGAGAGGGAGAAGGAGAGAGACAGAGAGAAAGAGTGGGGCAGAGAGAGAGGAGGGGGCAGGAGGGAGAGAGAGAGACAGAGAGAACATTTATTAAGTGCTTATTATATTCCAGGCGATATGTACACCTTAGCAATACTGCTCCTCCCCTCAGGGAGCTTACATTCCAAACAAGAAAGAAAATTTCTAAAAGGGGTGGAGGGGGGAAGAGAAGACCTGGGTGAAGAGACTTCAGGAAGTATCATGGGGCTGGGTTCCTGACTGTATAAGGCAAAAGGCTCACATATCAGAGCTTGGTGAGGGCATAGGGGGATGAGGAACCAGAAGTGGGGTTCTAATTTCTGGCCCGAGGGGGAGGCCATGTTGGGGAGGCTGTAGGAAGTAAGTAGTTTAGCAAGTAGGAAATCATATGGAGGGAACATTGGAGTGAGAATCAGAGGGCTTGGGTCCTAGTTCTGCTACTGACTGCATGACCTTGGATAAGTCACTTACCACTTGCCCCCTCTAAGCCTCAGTTTCCTTTTTTGAAAAATGAGGGGGTTAGATAATCTCCCAGACTCCAAAGAACACTGGGTCTGGAGTCAGAAAACCTGGGTTCAGATTTCACTTCTGGTACTTAATGCCGGGTGACCTTAGGCAAATCACAGAACTCCTCTTTGCCTCAGTTTCCTCATCTGTCAAATGAGGGGCTTGGCTGAGACGGCCTCTGAGGTGCCTTCCAGTTCCAGATCTCAGATCTAGACGTATGAGTCTGTGAGTCATTGCTGCAAGTTTAGTGGATTTACCAAAACTGGGCTATGGTCTATGCTTCCTGTAGCCCATCCCTAACACCAACTACTGTGAAATTGGGTTTTTATTGAATCAGCAGAACCAACCACACTTTTCTTTTTCATCTCCTTTCCCCCCTTGTCCACCATCATTTTCTCATGGGATCCCAGGAGTTAGAGAGAGAGAATGTCCAGTGAAGCAACTCTTTTGTTTGACAGATGCAGAGACCAAGAGCAAGAAAGATGTGACTTGTCCTCGATAAGGAAGGAAGCAAGATTCAAACCCAGCACCTGTGGGGTGACCCAGGGAATGAGCACTGGGTTTGAGTCCTAAGGGAGGTCTCCTCCAGCACTCACCACAGTGCCTGGTATACAATAAGTGGCTACTTAATGCTTCCTGACGTCACTAGCCATGACCTGTTGACCTCTGACCTGAATTGTGTTGTCCTTTCTACAGTATCATAAGGATTACATTTGGTTTCAGTATCAGGCACGCTTGGTGACCTCTCCTTCACAATGGTAGGAAGGGCCAATATGGTCATCTCAGAGACAGTGTGGCCAAGTGGACATTCTGGAGTTAGTCTTGAAGCCAGGAAGATGTGGGTTTGAATTTTGCCTCTGACATGTACTGTGTGACCCCGAGGAAGGCATTTGACCTCTTAATTCCCCAGACATTTCTCTAAGACTACAAGTTGCAGAAAAGCTGTCCACCTGCAGTGATAGAGGGCGTTTCTTCACCTGGCATTTCTACCAATGGAATCACCCATCCAATCCTTGTCCCTATTAGATGCCCATGACCTATTTCACCACTTGGGGGCAGTGCTAGCAACTAACCTAATCCTATTCAACAGGAAAGCTGGAGCTCTGGGCCAGTGTCCGCCATGATCTTGAGGCTTATTCACTCTGCAGAAAAACTGGGGAATGTGGGGCTCTGGCCAGGTCCCAGAGAATAGATGACTCGCTCTCCTCCAGTTGCATCCTATCCAATGAGCCCCAGGCATCCCTATCTCCAGGATCCAACACAAAGTTCTCTGTTTACTTTCTCAAAACCTTCTTCATCTGGTCCTCTCTACCTTTCCCTTATGCTGACCTTTATCCCCCAATGGTACCCCACCCACTCTTCTGCTTCTCACCAAGCCTCTCCATCTCCAGACTTTAGGCATTTTCCCTGGCTGTGCACCATGCCAGGAATGCCCTCCCTCCTCATCTCCTCCTCCTGGCTTCTCTGGCTTCTTTCAAGCTTCCCATGTTTGTTCCTTTCCTCTGCTAGTCATTTCCTACTTATCCTGTCTAAAGCTGGTTGGTACATAATTGTTCACATACTCTCACCTCCTTTAGGCTGTGAGTTGAGGGCAGGGACTTAACACTGTGCTTGGCACATAGTGGGCACTCAATATGGTTAGTGTAGATTTGCCCAATCAAAATCCACTCTGAGCTCCCATCCAACCTCTCCTTTTCCTTCTTCTTATTTGTCTGGAGTCTAATGGAACTGCTTCATACAAGAACAGGTGGAACATACTTAACTGTTTGTTGTGTTTTGTTTCAGGTATAGGATAGCAAAAAATAACATATAATGAAACATTGGAGAGGGAAAGTGGCGTAGTTGACTAAGAGCCAACTTTGGAGGTAGGAAGGTTTCAAAGACCAGTCTTGACACATACTAGCCATGGGATTGTGGGCAAGTCACTTAGTCTGCAGAGCCCCGAGGGCTCCCTAAGATAGCAGGGTGTGTGCACTAATTAGCTTTGGGAGAGGGAGCTCTTCACTGGGCACTCCTTATAATAATGAAATCGAAGATCTAATCAAAATGAATGAATGAATGGACAAATAGATGAATATAAATGAATGAGTAAATAACTGGATGGAAAAGTGAATAAACAAATGAGTAAATAAATGAATGGATCAATAAACTGCTAAATGAATGAATGAACTGAGAGATAAATAAATGGATAGATAGATAGAGACATGGATGAAACACCGATTAAACATCTGGGTGCCCTCAGCTTCTCCTAGACCTAGTGGTCTCCAAGACTAAGCAGGAATTTTAGGTAAGGAACACTTCAACTTGCTCAGCTCTCCAGTCCTATGCCTACCTTCTTGTAGCAGCAAGCACCCAGGATGGCTACTAGCACAGGTTCTTCCATCTGCTAATGGAAAGCAACTCAAAAAGGGTTAACACTCTTACTTTAATCAATCAAACATATATCATTTACCTAGTTCAGGGAAAAAGTCAGCACCCTGAACTTCAGAGAATACAAAGTTACAAGAGAAAAATAACACAATTCTGCAGGCAGGGCCTCCAGCTGTCTGACCATTACATCCATACCTAGTTTGTCACCAGAGAGAGAAGCACCAGCATCTCGATTTTCAAAGCCAGGGGGCTCAATGGCTGCCCAGAGCCTCATCTGGCCAAATCACACAACTCTTCTCAAAGTGAGCCCCAAAGCAAAACCTGGCCTCAGAGGTATATACAGCCTTCTCCAGGGTCAGAGACCATCACAATCCTCATGACCCATTTGACTACAAAGTAACAAAAATCTGTGCCTTCCTGAAAAACAAGCCCCCCACCACAGGCTCCAGGTGAGCACATGCAGCTATTGGGGGCAGAGAATGTTTTCAAATCAGGAAAGGTCCTCAAGTTCAATTTGGGCTTATTAAGGGGCAGGGAAGATCTTCAAATTTCTATTACCAATACATTCCTAGGTTCACATGAAGGAATACAGACAATACAACAAAGCTTTCAGCTGATGTTTGAGTCAAGCACCCCAATATAGTGGTCTCAAGATTCCCAAGAAACAAGTGATCTCAGTGGTTAGAGCCTCACACTTGGATTTGCAATAGATCTTAGTTAAAATACTGCCTCAATTTGTAGCTATATGACCCTGGACAAGTCATTTCACTTCTCTCTCCCTTGGTTTCCCCATCTGTAAAATGGGAATAATAGTCTTCTGGGGTATTTATAAAGATAAAGAGATGCTATTTTTAGTGGCTTGCAGCACAGAGAGCATGAACTTGGGCTCTAATGGGAACTATGGTTCTTAATGCCTTGATGGCCTGGTACTTTTAGAGTCTTATGTCCCCAGGACCCCTCCTTTTCCCCACAGTTAGCTCTTCACCTGTGGCAGAGGGGCTGAGACCAAAGCACACCAGATGTGGAGAGAAAATCTCTCTGCCATGCCTTCCATATTGTGCCTGGCACCTAGCAAGCATGCAATTGTTAACTGATTCATTCATTCAATCCCTCTGTCTCTGAACTTGGCTCCAGTTCAGCCATGTTGAGCCCTTGCTTCCAGAGACTGAATGCTCTCCATCTCTTAGGTCCTTGATCTTATTGCCAATGTCTCTTCTCTCCCTTTCTACCAAGCCCCCCCCCACGACTGCTCACTTCCTGTCCTGACTCTCCCCACCCTGATGCCCACCAAAGCCAGGAGGGGCAGACAGGGCACGAGGGCCATGACATCCCAACCTTTGGCCAATATCATCATTATGGCTTCTTCCAGTTGCAGTAAGCACCCTATCCACAGCTCTCTATTTCCTCCCTTTTACACTTAAAGAGACCCTTTGAGGTCACTTTCAAGAGATGGCATGTTTTAATTTCTTGAATCAAGAGCTAGTTAGATCAGAATTCCTGGTGGAAGCATGCAGCTTCCAAAACAAAAGGAGGTCATTGAATTCGGTAGATGTCTGCCCCAAAGCCCAATAATGGGTAGGACTGGGGGGCTTCGGTTTTTCCCTCTGTAAAATGAGGGGGTTGGATTAGATGCCTCTGAGGGTCCTGCTTTCCAGCTGTAGATCTCTGATACAGTGAATAATTACATACAGAGCCCTCTTCCGGGCTGGGCTCTAGTTCACAGCTTTGAGAGCAATCTCTGTCTAGGTAGTCAGAAAGGAAATGAGATTTGCCCTAGGTGATGGAAAGGCTGCTGGTTTCTTTGAACTGAAGCCTTATGGGAGTGGCAAGCAGCGATGGAGATTCCAATCTCTGGGTTCTCCTGCAGTCCTGAGGGCAGCCAAGGAACTGGTGGGAAACAGAGGGGAAGAGGAAGAGGGAGGGGGAAGGGAAGCACTAAGAAGGAGGGAGATTTTCTTCGTGTGGCTCATTCTCCTGATGCTGCTAAGAATGGAGTTGATATGAATTTCTCTTCACAAAGGAAGCCCTTTTGTGTCTCTCATTTCATTATATGCTCAGAGGAAACCTGGGAGGTTTGAGCCTGGCAGCACTCCAACCCTAGAGAGGGAAGGAAGGCCCCTCAGAGGCCAGCTAACCCAAGAGGAAACTGAGGCCTGGGGAGTTCACCCAAGTAGGGAGTGGCCTGGGTAGGCTTTGGACCCAGGTCACCTGACTTTGTAGCCCCTTAATAGCAATTAGGGATAGGTGTGTGGACCTGAGATTTCAATGGTATTGGGAATATAGGACCAAGAGCCGACAGGGGCCTCAAAGGCCATTTAATGCAACCCTTTCTCTTTACAGATAGGTAAACTGAGGCCTAGAGAGGTTAAATGACTTAGGAAAAGTCAAGCATTTTCAGCAGAACATTTATTTGTTATTTTTCAGCCCTCTAGGACGTGGGTCCCATTCAACTCTGCAGATGGGTCTCATATGACTCCCCAATCTGCCAAACTGGCCAACACATGGTGCCAGCCACCCCCAAACTGGGCATTCCACCTTATCTTCTTACCTTTGCAGAAATTGTCTTCCAAGTTTGGAATGCCTTCCCTCCTCATCTCTGCCTCTCAGAATCCTTCCCAGCCTGGTTCAGCTCTGCTCAGCTTTCTAACTCTCCCTCTTCAAATGATCTTGCACCTGCTAATGAGGCAATGTATATCACATGAGATATTACAAGGTGCCCCAAAAGTGTTATGCAGCAATAGCTTCACAAGGTTCTAAGACCTGGAACACTCTGTATGTGTAAAGTGCTATCTCAGAAACGGTAACGTCTTATTATATAAATGTTGCAATTATTGTTATTACTATTTACTTGTCTGCTTGTGGTAGAACCCATTTAGAATGTAAGCCCGCTGAAGGCGGGGACTTCCTCGGTTTTGTGTAACCAGTCATGCATGATGTAGGTGTTTAATAAATGCTTGCCGGATTAAATTGGGCTGATAAATTGCCAAATTGTCCATGTAATGCTGCATCAGGGGAAGCCTCTCCCTAACGGCAGTCCCTGCTTGTGGTAAGCTGGCCGCGGATGCTTAAACACCTAGGGAGCAGCAGTCAGAAGGCGCCCTAGAATTCAGAGGAGGGAGGGCTCTCCCGAGCAGGGGTCCTTGGGGGATGACTTCAGGCTGGCAAGTCCCCTTCCTCATGGGGCTCAGGGTGCAGAATGGTTTGTTCCCACACTGCTGCTTGGATGCTAAGGTCCATTGCTCAGATTTCTCAATTTCATCCTCCCTAAATCTCAGAGCTGGAAAGGACCCCTAGTCCCCCCCCTCCACCCCACCCCCGTCCCCAGTCGCTTTGTAACACATATCCGAGAGATGGCCGTTCAGCCTTGGATGACTTAATGAAGTCCCTGGAAGGAGAGCCCCGCTATCATTAGGCAGCTCTAATGGATGGGAGGGTTTTTCCCGACTTCTGTCTCTGAAAAGTCAGCCCCTTTTGTTTAACTGTGCCCTCCGGGGACAAGCAGTTCAGAGGATGGGTGATTGGAGGCATCATAGCTTTAGTGGTTGGAGCTCTAGATGTGGAATCGCGAAGACCTAGGTTTGAAGCCTGCCTGGAATTCGATTGCCTCTGAAATTCTGAGCCCCTAATAAGTTGTGATTCTAGGTCAGCTGCAGTTTTAACGAGCCCATCTTAGTGTAGTCTGATCTAGACTAGGCACTGCCCTCAAAGCCTACGATAGACTTCTGGGGGCCACCTCCAGTCGTTCTGATCTGTATCTCAAAACTGGACCCAGATGGCTCCGGAGGAGAGTGAGACTGGGGACTTTGTACAGCCCTGCCTCACTTAAATCCAGTTCATTTGCAAGTCATGGTATCACCTTCCTGACATCATGGTCCTCTTTGACAATGAAGGACAATGAACAAGTATAGACTTCTGCACTTAGTAGGTAATTTAGTAAATATTTAACTTAGTAAATATTAAATATTTTTATAATTAAATATTAAATAAATAAATATTTTCAATAATAATAAATAATAAAAAATAAATAAATAAAATATTAAATAAATAAAGTTAAATATAAAAATATATTTAACTTAGTAAATATTAAAATATTTAACTTAGTAAATATTTAACTCCACAAATGATGAATAACAGATCTACATATTGAGCCTTCATCTCCAGTCATTACCATCTATCTGTCTATGTGTCTGTCCATCCATCCATCCACTGTCCGTCCGTCTGTCTGTCTGTCTGTCTGTCTATCTATCATCTACCTACCTACCTATCTAAACACACACACATATCTTACCATATGTCATTACCAATTACCATTTACAGTCTAAATATCTTACCTGGATATCCCATAGACACAGTGTTATCTAAATGACGAAGTGAGGTATTGCAATGACTAGTGTTAGCCTTGGAGTCAGGAAGACCAGAGTTCAAATCCTGCCTCAGACACTTACTATCAGTGTGACTTGGGTGAGTAACTTAATCTCTATTTACATTCATTTTCTCATCTGCAATATGAGGATAAGGGTAGCACCAGCCTCTTCTTAGCTCCATCATGAGGATCAAATGAAGCTATTTATACAGAGCTTTGCAAGCCCCAAATCATGACATATTTTTTCTGTTATTATATTAATACCATGTCCCAAATGGAACACAGTACCTTCCTTCTTAAGCCCCACCCTCGTTCAAACTCCCCTATTTTGTGGAGGGCACCATGACCCAGTCACGAAGATTGGGAATCTCAGAGTTCATTTGAGGTCCTCACTCTTCCACACCTCATGTGTCTAATCAGTTGCCAAGTCTTATTAATTCTACCTGCTGTTATTATGGATTAATAAACATACTAATACATTCTTGGTGGAGTTGTGAAACAGTAAAACCCTTTTGGAAAGCAATTTGGAATTATGCAAATAAAATGACTAAACTGTCCATAGTCTTTGAACCAGAGACACTGTCACTGGGCTGGTACCCCAAAGAGGCCATCGATAAGAAGAAAGAACCCTTACACACCAAAATATTTATAGCAGCCCTTTTTGTGATAATAAAAAAATTGGAAACAAAGCAGCTGATAACTTATTGAGGAATGGCTAAACATATGAATCATATGAACATATAATCATATGAACTGTGCAGTGAAGTGAGCAGAATCACGAGGACTACCTATGCAATAACTATTACAGTGTAAATGGAAAGAACACACACACAAATAAAAACGAATGTAACAAAGTAACAGTCAAGTGGGCTTCAAATGAAGAGGAAGAAGAGGACAGCCCAATTCACCCCTCTGAGGAGGCAGAAGGTCCCCTGCTGTTACACACTGCACATGATTTCAGACTTTCCCAGGGTACTGAGCAGTTTTGCTGATTTCCCCCCTATTCTTCTTTAAAAAAAATATTATGCCTTGGGCAGCTGGGTGGTGTAATAGATAGAGCACTCACTGGTTTTGGAGTCAGGAGGACCTGAGTGTAAATCTAGTCTCAGATGCTTACTAGCTGCATGACCCTGGGCAAGTCACTTAATCCTGTTTGCTCAAAAAAAAAAAACCCTTAAAATTATTTCTTATATGGGATGGCTTTCTGGGAGGGAGAGGGAGAGGGGGATCTATACTGGGGATAACTAAGAACATGTAAAAACAATAGACATCAATTAAAAAACTCATAAAAAATTCTACTGTAGCACACCCCATCCTTTCCACTCATGCAACTGCTGCCTCCATTTGGGCTCTGTCACTCTGCCTGGAGGGCTGATGCAGTCTCTTCACTGGTGTCTCCTCTCTAGCCCATCCTCACCATAGCTGCCAGGTTGATTTTCCTAAAGGACAAGACTGACTCCATCACTCCCCTGATCAAGAGGCTCCAATGGCTCCCTTTTGCTCCCTTGTTGGGAATTTCAAACCTTTCACAGTCTGGCTCCAGTTTTTCTTTCCAGGTTGACGACAGCAGCAGAGCCCCCACGAACTTTATGGTCCAACCAAACTGGCCTTTTCCTGTTTCCTGTCTGTAACATTCTATTTCCTGCCTTACCTGGATGCTCCCTCCTCACCTCTGCCCCTTGGAATCTTTGGTTTCAAGGTTCAGTTTAAGTATCACCTCCATCAACAAGACCTTCCTGAACCCCCTCTCCCCAGTTATTCGTGTCCCCTCCATGACATTACTTGGCATATGCATCATATTTACTGATCTGAGTATCTGTTGTCGTTGCCAGATAGAATATAAGCTTCCCAAGGGCAGGTACTGTTCCATACCCCCCACCCCTTGCACTTAGCACAATGCCTGGCACACAGTAAGGGTTCTAGATCTAGAAGAGACCTCAGCGGCCATCCAGTCCAGCCCCCCCCATTTTACAAAAGAGGGTTCCTTCTCAGAGTCATACAGTGTCTATCAGAGGTAGGTTTGAACCCGAGTCCTCCGATTCTCATGCCAGTTGAGTGAATAAATGAAGGGAACAATGTCTTTAAACATGTAATTACTCCTGCTTTGATTGAATTTGGCTACTTTGCCCAGGGTAACAGGGGTGTTCCCCACCCAGAGCTAAGTATGCTATGAGGAGAAGTTGACCAAACCACCTCTACTTCTAAGGAAACAGTCTTAAATGCCTCCCATTGTTTGCTGGAGAAGCACATTTTTTAACTGTTATGAGTAGGGAAAATCATAACTCGCCTTTCCAGTCATCAGTGGGCGGAGCTCCCCAGAGAATCCTGGGTGCACTCTCTTTGAATTTATCATCGTTCATAACAGTCTTTCTTTTGCTAACAACCACCACGACCACAATAATAATACTGGGGAGTTTTTAGGAGGACGACCCCCATCCCCCACCCAAGGTCATGGGACCATATTCTGCACAGAATACGAAATATGCCTATGGCAATAATTCAGCCCCTTACAAATAAGGGAAAGAAAATCCTCTGCCTCCACATTTATTTCACCCAGCTGACCCCCCTTCTCCCCTTTGTCTAAGACCACAAAAAGAACAAAGTCAACATTCTTTACTGGCCCCGGGCAAAGGGTTCTATTGGTGAGATTTAAAGCCAACACCAACGCTACGTGTGGAAAGTGTGGCAGGAAGAGGAATGGCAGATTCTTATATAATTCTTTCTATACGTTACTTCATGTGGTCCTGGGTGTTGTTAGCCCTATCTTAGGGAAACTGAAGCTCACTGAGAAGTGATTTGCCTGTGGTCATAGAGACAGGAAGTATATGAGGCTGGGCTGCAGGACCCCACTCAAGCCCAACTTCCTTTTCTTTAATCCTGCCCTTCTGGATTTTTGATGTGGAAGGACCGGAAGTTCAAATTTTAACTGTTACTTATTACTTATTTGACCTTGGGCAAGTCAAGAGCCATCCCAGGGTCCCCCTTTCAGTTTCCTCATTTGGGAAATAAACATGTTGGAGAAGATTAGTGATTCCCAAACTTTTCATGTAAAGGATGCCTTTTTTAACCTTCAAAACTTTCTTCTTCCCCACCCCCTTCTTCAAACCCACACTGTGATCTGTACTATTCGTATGCCTTGACTGAGAAATATATGACTGGATAGAAAGCCCTTGAAGTAACACTACAGAACATGGAGTCTTTGATCACCAGACAGGAGTCTAGGGCTATGTCGGAGCCCCGATGATTACATTCTGAGGGTTACCATTTATACCTCGGGTATTGGCAAATGCTACATATACACCAGGGCCTCATTTATTGTTTGGTTAATTATATAGACTTAAGCAAGTGATGGAGAAAATGCAAATAATACAAATACAAATTAAAAGTGTGTCATGGGTTTCAGAGAACTGATGGTTAAACATTTTATCAGTACACCTCTAGAGGAGACCCCCCAGGGCAAGATGAGCTCTTCAAGCCCCTTCCAGTTCCAACGCTTCTGATGCCTCAAAAAACTTGCACAGTGTAATGGAAAGACCACTGAAGCTGAAGACAGAAACCCTGGGGTAGGGTCTCCATGTTCCCCGGATTTGTCCTGCCACACAGACCTACGGCCCCAAACGTGACCTTCCATCCAGCCTCCAGGCCTTGGCAGAGGTAGCTCCCCCAAGCCTGGAAGTCACTCCTTCACCTGCCTCTTGGAACCCTAGCTTCCTTTAAGGCTGAGCTCTGGTACTTGGCCCTTCTCTATGCCCTCATCCATTGGGAAGTTCCTCTGTGCCTTTATTACTTTGCATTTACTACCGTGTTTCCCCGATAATAAGACACTGTCTTATTAATTTTTTTGGAAAGAAAAACACCAGAGGGCTTATTTTCAGTGGAGGGCTTATGTTGTCCTGCCTCAGCTCTCCTCCGTGGCACTGCTCTCAATGGCGCCAGCAAGCAAATCACTGGGGAAGAACAGGATGAGGCGCTCAGTGCTGCAGCTCTGATTGGATGCAGCTCGGAGCGCGGTATGCGTTTCACGGGGGGGGGGACGGTGCATACAGAGGGTACCATAATGTAGCGTGTAGCGCAGAGGATCACCTTCACTACAGTAGCAATCTCAATAGGGCTTATTTTCGGGGGAGGGCTTATTTTAGAGGAATCTTACACAGTAAGGGGAGGGCTTATTTTCGGGATAGGTCTTATTATCGGGGAAACACGGTAGGTATACAGCTTTCATTTCCTTGTCTTTGCCTATACAGCCTTCCCATTTCCCCTTCCCCCTAAGAGAATGTAAGCTCCTTGAAGGCAGTGAATATGTAATGGTTACTTTGTATGTACCTATCATCTTGTTGTTCTGTCATTTCAGTCAAGTCTGACTCTTCATGACCCCATGTGGGGTTTTCTTTGCCAAGATACTGGAGTGGTTTGCCATTTCCTTCTCCAACCCATTTTATAGATGAGGAAACTGAGGCAAACAGGGTTAAGTGACTTGCCCAGGGTCACACAGCTAGGAAGCATCTAATGCTAGATTTGAACCCAGATCTTCCTGACTCCAGGCCTGGTGCTCTACCCACTTTGCCACCAAGCTGCCTTCCCACCTATCACTGTATCTGCTTAATAAATACTTGTTGAATGAATGAATTAAAATATAGATCTGGACCAAGACAAACAATAATAATTGCTCCAATTTTTATACATAATTTTTGCTTGAGGTATTGAGTGTTGTTCTTGGAGCCAAGAAGGCTTGGGTCCAAGACCCACCTCTGACTCACACATTGTCCCCACATTCTCATCTCTAATTTTTAATAGCTAAGCTCTCTTAGTTGTATGACTCTGGCCAAGTCACTTACCCTCTCAATGTTAGACACACTGAACTGCAGAGGACAAGCTGACCTTGAGGGAATTTCTTCACCCAAGAATTTCCTAGAGCAATGAAATCACAGATCCTGTCCTTATCCCTATACTCAAGGTCACACAAGCAGCAGATTCAGGATTTGAACCCAGGCCCTCTGACACCAAATCCAGCATTCTTTCCATTGGACCACACTGCCTCACTTTGTTTTCCTCTCTGTAAATCTCTTAGGTTGCTTTCTGCTTTTCTATCCCTGCTCCTGTGACCCTTTCTCTGATACCTTGATCACATCAATAGATGAATGCTTCCCTCCTCCCTGAACCCCACAGACAGTCAGGTAGAACCCTGGAGGACCCCGCCCCCCACCCTTCACCCCATCCAGTGTCCAAGGGAAAACCAAAGGGTTATCTGATTGAGCAGTAGCTGACTTGCATTGGCTGGCGGTGGGGGGACAGTGACCCTGTAGTAGACTTAGTGCAAGGATCCCACAGCAGAATGCAGGGCACACAGTCAATGCCATCACAAGGAGACGCTGTGCTCTGAGACTGGCAAGAAGACAGCGAAGGCAGGCTTGCCCTTTTCCTTTGGCTTCAGCCAACCTGGAGATAGACGGCATCTCCTTGGGCAGCTCAGGCTCCTTTCCTTTCTAGACTCCATTTCAATAGCTTGGCTGGCCAGATGAAAGAAAAAAGCCTTGCCAGAGCCGATTGATCGATCGATCCTTGCAGGGGCTGTTTCCCCGTGGTCAGCAGGCTCTCCTCTGGTCCAGGTCTTCCTGCTGCTCCTTTGGGGTGTGGACCCTCCCCAGGCAGCATGCTTGCTGAGGAGCCTTCTGGTTTTCCGACTAAAGATGAGTTCTCCTCTCTGAGTAACCCCTGGTGAGACCTTGCTTTCAAGGACTATGCAATTTTCATTGCCTAAATTCCTTGGTGATGAAAGGAGTGACCCTGTGTTTGAATGAAGTTTAAAAAGGCCTGTCCCAGGGCAAACAGAACTGGATCTGTGGTCAAAGGACCTAGCAGCCCAGTAATGCAGTCTCCAGCACCACCTTTAAAACCTTGATCATTTGCCTCTCTGAACTGACTTCCTCCTCAGTAAAAAGTCATGACTCCCAGGTCCCTGCCAGCTGCAGAGTTAGGACTCTATGAACCCCTCTCTGCCATGTCTGCCCTCTCTGACAGTCATCTGGGTAACCTAGCCCCTTGGAAGGTCATCAGAGTTGGAAGAGACCTTTGAGATCATCAGTGAGCTCAGAGTTGGAAGGTCAGCTGGACAATGCTCTCATTTTACATTTTAGGAAAGTGAAGGGACTTACCTAAGGTCCCACAGCCAGGGAGAGAATTCAAACCCAGGTCCCCTGACTTCGAATTAGTGCTCACACATTCTGACAATGCCCGATAACTCAAAGGTAGATGGTATAAAAGAAATCTGAAACCATGACAGATTCTGGTATTAAATTTATAAATAAATTGGGCTTGAAAGGGGACAGGATCCAGGATGATGACTGTCTAGGTCTTGAAAAATTCTCATCTTTAAAATGAGGGGATTGGACTAAGTGATCAAAGTGGCCCCTCCATTGAGGTTACCTTCATTCTCCATCTGTGTGGATCTATTCCCCCTCCCCCCCCATTAGCAGTTGAGCTGCAGGAGGGTAGTTTTTGTTTTTCTTCTGTGTGTATGTGTGTTTATCTCCAGCACTTAGCACAGAGCCTCGAATGATGTTCAGATATTTTAGTCGTGTCCAATTCTCTGTGACCCCATTTGGAGTTTTCTTGGCAAAGATGCTGGCAAGCATTTCTCCAGCTCATTTTACATATGAGGAAACTGAGGTAAACAAGGTGAAGAGACTTGCCCAGGGTCATGTAGGGCCTTGCCAGCACTTACTAAATGCTTGTTCATAGACTTCTTGCTTTAAAGCAGGAAGGGACCATAGAGCTTGACTCTCCACCCTTCCATTTTTCTGGGGAGGAAACTAAGACTGAGAAAAGTTAAGTGACTTGCCTAAGGTCACACAGCTAGTGTCTAGATGTGATTTTTCTTTCTTTCTTTCTTTTTGGAGGGGGTGATTGCAAGGCAATTGGGGTTAAGTGACTTGCCCAAGGTCACACAGCCAGTAAATGTCAAATGCCTGAGGCTGGATTTGAACTCAGGTCCTCCTGACTCCAGGGCCAGTGCTCTATTCACTTCAATACCTAGCTGCCTCCTAGATGGGATTTTAAGGCATGTGTTGAATCCAAGGCTGGAACTCTAGCCCCTCAACTGATCCACCTTCTTAACATACTGTAGGTGATTGAAGATAAGATCTTAGGGATCTGACATTTCTAGTTTTAAGATCTCTCTCTCCTCTGTCTCTCTCTCTCTCTGTCTGTCTGTCTCTCTGTCTGTCTGTCTCTCTCTCTGTCTCTCTCTCTCTCTCCCCTCTCTGTCTCTGCTCTTCCTACCTCATCCCCATATATAGACTTCTGCTTGGGGAAATATCCCTCAAATCACCAAATATCTCCTGCCCAGGAGCCACAGTGCTTGAAATAATACAACACAGGAGAAGCTGCATAGCGTGGTGGGGAACCAGGCACACCTGGGTTTGAATCTCTGCTGATATATTTAGGAGCTGTGGGTCCCTGATCAAGTCATTGGCCAATCTAGACTTGGGTTTTCTCATTTATAAAATTAGGGGCTGGACTACCCGACCTCTAAAGAGGCATTGTCTGGCCTCTCTTCATCCAAGGCGCCCGGATGCACATACCCCTGGAAGGGCTGACACATTTGAGCCCCAGACCGCGGAGTGGGACTTTCTCAGATCATTCCCCCAAGTGGCCGTGGGAGGTAACACCAAGTGTGAAGCCGGCAAAGAGGCTCAGTCCCGGGTGGGAGGGGTCGAGGTGAGCCGCGATGATGGGGCAGGAGGGGGCCACAACGGGTGCCTTGCCAGACATGGGATGAGGGGCAAACTGTTGTCAGCCAAGCAAGCAACCATGCCAGCCATTGCATCTTTGGCCCTTCCCAAAAGGGGTTCTTGATCTGGAGTTCAGTGAACTTAGGAAAAAAAAAACCCACACCAACTGTATTTCCTTATTATAATTAGTATAAAATGCATTTTATTTTATACATTTAAACATGTGGTTCTTCACCAGACCACTCAGGACACACAAAAGGTTAAGAACTCTTTCTTGATAGCAAGGTTTTCTGCTTCTTTGGTTTTGTATTTTAAAGATAAAACATAAAGCAGGTTTGAATCTTGAGGCTGCCCCTCTCTACGTGTGACCTTGGGACAAATAACGTGGTGACCTTGGGACAAATAACGTGCCCTCTCTGGGTCTTAGTTTCTTCTTCAGTACAAAGGGGGTGGGTGCCAGGGATGTTCCCTAGGGTCCCTGGCCCGCTCGGCACCCAGGATCCCCCTATTGCTTCTAGCGACTTCGTTCAAGCCCTTTCTCCTCCTCCCAAGTAGACTCCCCTGAAGTTTGCCTCGAAAAGCCCACGGCCAAGGGAGCTCTCGGCCCGACGCAGTTCCGGAGGTACCAGAGGCAGAGTTGGAGGCGGACGTGGAGGAGGGGTCCCGAGCGCGACCCGGGGCTGGGCGAGGTGGCCTCGAGAATCCCCCCGCCCCCCAAAGCGGGAGCCGCGTGAGTGCTTGCTACCTCTCCATAGTGGTGTGTCCCCTCTCCCCCTCTCTTTCTCTCTCCGCTGCTGCAAAGGGAGGTGGGGGCTGCCAGGCAGCTTTCGGGAGCAGGACGCCTCCCGCCAGTCTGTCCTCTAGCCTCAGGGGACGTTGGGCCAGCGGAGCTGAGCTGAGGGACGCGCACAGCCCCACTTGGGCTCGGGCTCCAGCTCCGGCACCCCTAGCCAGCCTAAGGGCGCACCGGGAGCGAGTGCGGCTGCCCTTCCGAGTCCCCGCCATCTGCGCCCGAACCAGAGCCTGCGGCTAGCTCAGCAAAGGTAAGGCGGCTTCCGAAGTGCCTGGGGAGAAAGGGGTTGCCTCCTGCGCCCGCAGCGCCCCACCTCGCCTCCCTGCTTGCAGCCGCAGACCCCAGCTTTCGCAGAGCCCTCGCGGGGTCCTGGACTGGTAGTGGGGTCGCTTAGGCCAGCCTTGTGCGGTGCCCGTCTTGTGGCGGAGGGGGAAGGGGGCGCGCGCGAAGTTTGGGGGTCGTGGGGTGGGGGAAGGAGGGCATTGGGCCGGTGCTGCAGCCCAGCCCAGTGGCCGGAACTGCGCCGCACTCAGACACCCCCCCCCTTCCCCCCGGCCCCGACTAGTTCTCTGCTGCTCCTCTCGAAGCCAGGCTGGGTTGGGCTGGGCTGGGCTGGGGAGGTGGGGGCTGAACGCAGCAGGCAGGCGGGCAGCCCACTCTTCCTCCCTCCTTTCGCGCCCCCTGCCTTCCCCAGTCCTCTCCTGGGATGCAGGACCGCAAGCGCAGCATCCAGCCCGACCCGGGAAGCGGGGTGCGGCGGAAGGCGGGGAGTAGGAAAGAGCTGGGGGAAGGGGACTCCCAGCTCCCTGGAAATTCTTTCGCTAATCGTGCTCGCCTGAAACCCTTTTACTTCCGAAAAGCAAGCGTGCTACAAGGTCTTTAGGGGGGGGGGGAGGGAAGGGGAGACTGCATTAGCTGAGTCCTCCCTCCCCGCTACCGCCCCAGTCCGGGACTCCCCCCTACTCGTTCCCTCCGCAGTGGCTGGAAGCTCTTTGGTCCCGTCCTCTCCAAATGGGAGAGATGGGGTGGGGGAGGGGAGAACCCCCTGAGCCACTTGGTGAGTTCCTCTCCGGGACCCCCTCGCCTCCTGCCAGTTACCTCCTCCAAGGTCATAGCTTTGACCCCTTCCATTTTCCTTCTGTGGAGTGGTGGCGGTCTCTGGAGGGCGAGGGAAAGGAACTGGACTCGGTGATTTCATTGGCATTCCCAGAGGGAGAAGCTCCCTTTAGCAGTATAGGTTGGCCCCACTTCGGAAACTTACTGTCTTAGTTGTCTGAAGCTCTGAGAGGTAATGCATGTCCGGAGCAGGAATGGGACCCCCCCCCCCCCAGGGTCTTCTTTGATCCAGAGAGCCGCCCTCGGTTACACACACACCACCCCTCCCTCCTGAACAGACCCCCGAGAATCCTGAGGGTTCTCCCTGGGAGCGGCAAGATCACTAGGTGGAATGAATTCTATGGGGACTGATCCTGGTTTAAAAAAGAAAGGGGGGGAAAAGGCATATTTTCACTCTGAGATCCTGAGTTAGAAGGAGCTTGGGAAACCATGTAGCCAAGCCCACCACTGTACAGATGAGGAAACTGAGGCCCAGGCAAGGGAAAGCATACGTCCAAGGTTACACAGGGAGTAAGTGTGCCAGAGGTGCAAGTGAACCCAGGTTGTTTGGTACCAGTTAGTGACTAGTGAGTTCTTTGCACTAGAACACATGGCCCTGTGTGTGGGGCGGGTGGAAGAGGGACCACTCCAAAGGTGAAAGAACAAAGACAGTGGAAGGTGAGGATGTGGTCAAGGTCACAGACACAGCCCTTAACCCATCACAGTTGTAAGCCTAGCTGGGCCTGGGCTGGAAGTTTGGTTCTTTTTTTTTTTTTTCCTTTTAACTTATCCCTTGCAAAATGCTAGCACAATCTAATTGTAAATCTGGGGATGATATTTCTCACTGTATTCTGGGTAGTGTGCTATCTCCGAGGAGGGAGGCAGCTACTGGGTACTGTGGAAAGAAGGCTGGGTGGTTGGAGTGGAGAGCCTCTAGGGGCCCACCAGCTCCAAATGTGAGGGTCTGGGAGGAGCAGGGCTGGGAGGAAGATGATCAGTGTTTGGGATGCTGGTGGGACCAGACAGCTGGAGGCTTTTCAGTGTCAATTGGGGCTGGATATGAATGGAGAAAAGGTCTGGATTCCATTCCTGTCTTTGCCCTGTGCCCAAGCGAACTGAACTGGAGTTCTGACTCGTTCTGCCCTTTTTACCCAAGGTAACGTGGCTCCTAACCACCTTTGGTCTTAGTTTCCCCTTCTGTAAAATGGAGGGGTAGGCTGTTGGCCCAGATGACCCCTAGGTCATTGCTCCCTCTTCTCATCTACAAAAGGATAAGGTTAAATTATTTTTTTTAGCATAATACGATTTCCTCTATAACCTTATGTGCTGTATTTTGTGCATTTAAAAATATTAGTTTGAAAAGAGGTCTCCAGGCTTCCCCAGGCTGCCCAGCGGGTCCGTGCCCACTACAGAGATATAATCTATAGAGTTCTTTCAGGTTTACAAGCATCTCATTTGATCCTCACCAGAATCCGGGCTATTGTTCAATACTTTCAGTCATGTCTGAATCTTTGTGACCCCACTTGGGTTTTCTTGGAAAAGGTACTGGAGGGATTTGCCATTTCCTTCTCTAGATCATTTTACAGATGAGAAAACTGAGGCAAATGGGGTTAAATGACTTGCCCAGGGTCACACAGCTAGGAAGTGTCTGAGGCCGGATTTGAACTCAGGAAGATGAGCCTTCCTCCCCAGCTGTAGCACCCTCAGCTGCCCTACAACTGTGGGAAGTAGGTGCTGTTATTACCCTCATTTTACAGATTAGGAAACTGAGGCTGAAATTGGTTAAATGCCTTGCTTAAGGACACACAGCTAGTAAATGACTGAGGCTGGACTTCGGGATCTTGCTTCCCCAGTTCCAACATTCTTACCCCCAGCACCACCTCTCTGCACCCTGGTCCCTCCCTGTGACAAGTGATCTCTGAGGTCTTTTCCAGCCTCTGGCCTATTTCCTCCTCCTTCCCCAGCCCCCAGATCCTCTGACCTCCCCGCTATTAGCAAGGGGCTGTCAGGTTTCTAGAACTTGGAATCTGTTGATGTTTCTGCCTAGGTCATGCTGTTGATTGGAATTCCCAGGAGCCATCGATTCTAAGGTTTTATGTCACATGGCAGAGAAAGGGTTTGTAATGACCACCCCTGGTGGTCCACCAGCCTCTTCTACTTACTCTGAGACAAGAAGACCCGAGTTCAAATCTAGCCTCAGATGCTTATTGGCTCTGGACAAGTCACTTAACCCTACTTGGGCTTTGCCTTCCTCATCTGTAAAATAAGGGAGGGGGGTGGGATAAAGAGATTTCTGAGGTTCCTCTCAGCCCTAAAATTTACAATAATAGAGCTTTATTAATACATAATATATAATTAATATCTAATAATAGAGCATTTATATAGAGCTTTAAAATTTGCAAAGGGTTCTCACTTGAATAAGGTTTGAATTATTTTGGCTGGCATCCAAGGCCCTCAAAGGCTGGCCTGGAGCTGCCTTCTGGCTTCAATCTAATGTCAACATCACAGAATCTTGAAGTCAGCTGCCCTGAGTCCCCCTTCTCCAGGGAATCTGTGATCTCATTGTTGGGGATGGGGTGCCTCCTGAGGTGGTCCCTCATACTGCCTTGAGCCTGGTTTCTAGCTCTTACCAGACTGTAAGTTGCTTGAGGGCAGGCATCTTGTTTTGGCTTTATTTGGTATCCCAGCCTTGACACAGAGTAGGTGCTTCATAATTGTGGATGGTCAGTTGGGCATGAAGCACCGGGCCACAGCTGCCTCCCAGATAGACTGGTCTGTGCCTATGTGTCTGCTCTAACATCTGGAGGTAGGGGGAGGGAAGAGAATACTTGGATGCTGGAGCTGGAAGGAACTTGGAGAGAATAGAATTTTAGGCTGAGGGCAGAAAGGGATGAAGGGAGGGGCCGTCCACTTCCCACTGTTCCACACTGCCTTCCTGAGGTCATCTGGTCACCACACATCTTACTGATGGAGAAGCTGAGTCCGGAGAGGGGGAACACGGCGTGTCCATGGCCACACCGCCAGCTCGTGAGGGTTCAAAGTCCAACCCAAGTTTTGAGGTTCTCAGGTCCCACTGCTGCCCCTTTCCTTGGACTGAGGCTGGCCAGGTCACTCCTGGAAGCCAGCAGAAGCATGCCTTCATTTTGTTTCAGTTCAGTATTTGTCTAGACTGAGAAGTGGGGGTGGGGGAGGATGGTGCCGTTATTGGCAGAGGTGACAGTTAGGAAGACAGATGGCAATACCTGCTGACCTGCTCTCTGCTTGAAATGTCACGGAGGCTGTTGTTGCCGGGGGAGGCTCTGGCATGTTGGAATGGAAGGGCAGCTGAACTGGGGGCATTTGTTTCGAAGGCTCAGGCTCCTAGCCTCCTTGGCCAACTGCAAAGCCCAGGCTGGTGTGGGGAGAGTGGAGGGAGGCTGGTGCCAGCTGTTTCCTAATGATAAATAACAATAATTCACATTTCCATGGTGCCCTGAGGTTTGTCGAGGCAGTGGGACAAAGTGGGGTGTGTTGGGCCCAGCATCTGGAAGACTGGCTTCTGATCCAAGCTCTGACTCTGGCCTTGTGGTCCTGAGTACACCACATAAGCTTCACTTACCTGATTTGTCGAGTCCTCTCAGCCATGTCTGACTTGGGATTTTCTTGGCAAAGACACTGGACTGGCTTGCCATGTCCTTCTCCAGCTCATTTTACAGATGAGGAAACTGAGGCAAACAGGGGTCACACAGCTAGTAAGTGTCATAAAGGCTGAATTTGAATTCCAGTCCTCCTGACTCCAGGCCAGGCCCTCTATCCATTGCACAGCTTACCTATTAAGAAGTGAGAGCTAGAGAGAATTCCCCTTGGCATCTTTGCATGTTCAGATTTATGAAAGTCCTTCCTCATTGAAGCCTTGTGAGGAAGATGCTACAATAATTATCCCGATTTTACAGATGAGAAAATTTAGGTTAAGAACAGTTAAATGGTACCCATTAGGATATAACTGAAAGAACTCTTCTCTCTGCCTCAGTTTCTACAATACATCAATAATAAACTAACAATCATTAAACTCTTACTTTGTGCTAAGTGCTGGAGATTTTTTTAAAAAGTAAAAAAAAAATAGCTCCTCCCCTCAAAAACCTTACATTCTAATGGGGGAAGACAACATGAAAATTACTAAATACATCTAAGATACCTGCAGAGTAGATGAGGAAAGGGGAAGGGACCTGGAGAAAGGCCCGATACACATACACCCCCCACTAGGAGCCTTATTCTTGCCTGAACTGGAGGAAGAGATGCATGGAGAATGGGCTGGAATTTGGGGGAGATGGTTTAATTTAAAAAAAAAATACCTTCAGTTCAACCTGGAGTAAGGGAGATGAGGCAGGGAAGGATTGCTTCTCAGTGACTGGTTTTTAGAGAGGAAGCTTTGCTGGGTCTACCTGGTCCCGCTTTCACTTAAGACCCAGACTCTGCCCTCAGGGAGTTTGCAGTCAAACGGCAGAGACTTTGTCCCTGGGTCCTTCTTTGCTGTCTTCCCCCTCCTTCTCTCTCTCCCCTCTTTTTTTCTTTCCTCTTTATCCCCCCATTCTGTCTTCCCTCTCTCCTCTGTTTTCCTATATGTATGTCTCTCTGTTTCCCTCGTTTTCTCACTTCTCTGTTCCTTTTCCCCCTCTCACTCCTTCTCTTTCTCTCTTTCTTCCTCTCTTTCTCATGTACCTCACCTTTCCTCCCTCTCTTCTTCTCCCTCTCTCCCTTCCTCTTTCCATTCTCCTTCCTCTCTAACTTTCTCCCTCTTCCTTTCTCTCTCTCCTCTCCCCTTCTCTTCCTTCTCTCGGCCTCTTTCCTCTTCTGCTCTCTCCCCTCTCCCCCTTTCTCTCTCTTTCTCTTATATACACACAGAGCTCCAGGGAGAAAGGCACCAGTTAGGGCAGTTATGAGACCTCAGCTTTGTCTCAGCTCTTTCATTATTAACTCTTTGTCCTAGAGAAGTTGCCATATCAATGGGACTCATTTCCCCTTTTTGAAAAATAGAGATGATGATACCATGGATATCAAATTTGAGGGGTGCAAGTTCAGTGGAAAGGGGCCCACATACAGTGTCAGTTGAAAGACCTAGGTTAAATCTAGGCTCTGTAACTTAGCAGCTCTGGGCAAGTCAATGATCCTTATGGAAATTGTTTTCTGGTTGGGAGTGATAACCCTTGGACCACCCACCCTATAGGGCCATTGTGAGGAAAGCAGAAGGCTAACCGTTAAACCCCATATGAAGAAATCATGTTATGATAACAGCATGGAATATTGGCATGGAGACAGGTCCAAGTCAACCAACCAACTCTTGTTGGAGACCTTAGAGTCTGCTTTCCTTCCTCTCTCTTGCTGACTCGCTGCTTCTGTCTCTTTCTCTTGTCTCTGGCTTTCTGTCACTGTCTCTGTCTGTATGTCTCTCTGTCTCTGTCCTCCATCAGTTTGTTCTTATGAAATGTGGGGGGTGGCCAGACCCTTGCAGAGTCCCCTGCAGCTCTGCCACCCTCTGACTATAGACACATAAATGTGTGTGTAGAATACAGCCACACATCCACACACACACACACACGCAGTACTTGTGTATATACAGTCTTTATCTTGTGTATAAAATACTTCAAAGGAGTCAGAGCAATCTCTCTCCTTACAGAGGAGGATTAAGGAAAAGGCAGAGGGGGTTCTCTGGCTAAAAATAGACATACCACAACATTCCGAGTAAAATAAATGCAGTCTTGAGATTTGAAGTAGACTGTGAATGTGATATACAGGCAGATACAGAGTGGTTGTATCTGAAGGTTACTTAAAAGTCCCTTCTCCAAAAGGAGGGGTTGGGGAGGGCAGGGAAGCGTCTATTTTAAAAGAAATCCTCTAGTCTGTGTTCCCAGAAATGCTGTAAGCTCTTTTTCTCAAGCCCTTCTTCAACATAGTTGAAATGAAACACATTCCTTGCCAGGAAAAACCTAAATCATTAGTATGCATTTATCAATCAATCAGCCAGCATTTATTAGGCACCTTCTGTGTGCTAGACACTGTATACAGATCTCATTTGAGCTTCACAACAATCCTAAGAGGTAGGTATTTTTATATTTGTATTTCTTTTATCAATGTATTATTATAAAAATCCCCATTTTTCAGATTAGGAAGCTGAGGTGCAGAGAAATGACGTCACAAGCTAGTGTTGGAGAGAGAATGTACTTGGAGAGCTTTTTGACCCCAGGCTTATTATGCTGGGGACCACATACATCCCATTGTTGCTCAAATAACCATTGCTTATTGTTTGGGATTGTGGGTGGATTAGAAAAAAAAAAGTCCTTGCAGCTTCAACTTTCTGGTGAAATAATACTTTCTCTCTGCAAAGTGACTTTTTGTTTTTGTGAATAATAATAATTGATGATGAATAATTGATGTTCCTGCCTTACCTCTCTGAGCAAAGGCAACTATTGAGATGTCCTTCTTACAGGGGAAGAAACTGGGGCTTACCAGCACAAGTGACTTGTCCTTTGTCCCGAAACCAGGGAAGGAATCTTTCTGATTTGAAGCCCAGGCATATTTCTTTCTGGCCAAGTGGCCTCTCACATTATTGTGTGGGTGTTTCAAAAGCGTGCCCCAAGGGCTCCGAGAGATTTGGGGTGGAGGGCAAAGATTGCAGAAGATCCTTTCAGCCAAGTGTACTGGGCTCTGGCGTCAGCTGCTGACTCCCCAGCTGGGCCACCTAGGCTGGGTGACTGCCCCTCTCTCGGCCTCAGTTTCCTCATCTGTTGGACTGCTTTCAGTACCCCCTGCTCCATTTTGAAAAGGACACACTGGGGCATGCTCTGAGGACAGTCACAAGGGTGGTCCCTGAGACCTTGCTGTATAGGAAGGTCAACTAACTGAACTGAGCCTGGTCAGCCTGGAGGAGAGAAAAATCTGAACCCCTGAATCTAAAGGAGCCTCAGGGGCCGTCTAGCCCCAGCTGTGCTTGAAGAAGAAGCTTCTCTCCAGCATCTGGGCTAAGCCCTGGGGGGGAGAGAGATGTTAGATGAAGGGAGATGGGTTTTTGTTTTATTTTGGACTTTTTGATGGACTTTCCTATGGAAGGATTATCATATATGTCATACCATATAGATTATATATGTTTTGCTCTGTTCTCCAGGATAGGACCAGGAGTAATGGGTAGAAAGTGGACAGAGACCATTTTTAGCTCAATATAAAGAAAGCTTACAAATACTTAGAGCTGCCTCAAATAAGAAAAGACTGACCAAATTAATCAATTTATTAATTCTCCTGACACCGCCCCCCAATTCTAGATTCAAACTTCTTCCTTTTCCCTCAGTTTTCATAAGATCACGCATTTTGAGCTGAAAGGGAACTGTGGTCACCTCATCCTAGACAGCCGGGAGCACTTGTCAGGGATGTTGGCTGGGTGACCTCTGAAGTCCCTAATCACTCTGGGTTCTGTCCTCCTAGGACTAGTTATTCTAGCAAAATAGAAAACCTAGAACTTTAAGAACTTAGAACATCTTGTTTTCTAGATAGACTGGGAAATCAGGAAGATTTGGGTCCAAAATCCTGCCATTGTCCCTTCCTGGCTGTGGGACCCTGGGCAAATTATTTAACTTCTCAGTGCCCTAGGAAACTCTCCAAGACTATTGCAGAGCAGAAATTTCTCTTCAATGGAAGGAGAAATTCCCTCCCAAACAGTGATTAAAGCAATTGCATCATTCATCTGACACCCCCCTGCCAAAAAAATTCTAGATAAAAAGTTCTTCCCTGGGGCAGCTAGGTAGAGCAATGAATAGAGGACTGGCCTGGGAGTCAGGAGGACCTGAGTTCAAATCCAGCCTCAGACATTGAACGCTTACTAGCCGTGTGACCTTGGGCAAGTCACTTAACCCCAATTGCCCTACCCTCCCCCTTCCAAAAAGTAAAAAAAAAAAGTTCTTCCCTTCCCCTCAGTTTTCCTTAAGATCATAGATTTCCAGCTAAAGGGGAACTTAGGGGTTGGCTAGTACTAACTCCTCATTTAAAAATGAAAAAAAAAAACTTTGTAATGATATCTTATGTTTTTTGTTTAATTTCCAAATACATTCCTCTTCTCTTCCCTACTCAGTGAACCATCTCTTTTACCAGAGGATAAAAAAAAGTAAAAAAACCCTAAGGCAACATATCCGTATATGTGACAGGGTATGCCGTGTTCTAGTCTCATATTTCCACACCTCTGCAAAGAAGGGAGGAGAGGGATATTATCTCACTTCTTTTTCAGAGCCAGGCTTGTTGTAATTCATTTGCTTTTTGATCATGTCCAGCTCTTTGTGACCCCATTTAGAATTTTCTTGGTAAAGATACAGGAGGGGTTTTTCATTTCTTTTTCCAGCTCATTTTACAGTTGAAGAAACTGAGGCAAACATGGGTAAGTGACTTGGCCAGGGTCACCCAACTAGTATCTGAGGCCATTTTTGATCTTGGGAAGATGAGTCTTCTTGACTCCAGGTCCAGCGCTCTGTGCACTGTGGTGCCACCTGGCTGTCCATTATGATTACGTAGTGTTCTGTTGCCTTTGCTGTTGATGGTGGTGATGTTTACATTTGCCTTTTGTCCTCATTGTGTATTTCATTTTCCTGGTTCTTGTTTATTTCATTCTACCTCAGTTCCTGCAAATCTTCCCAAACTTCTTGGCCTTCATCATATTCTGTCTCCTTACAGCACAATAACATTCCATTCCATTCCTGTGCCCTTCACCAAATGATGGACATCTTTGTTTCCAGTTATTTACTGCTGCAAAAAATACTGCAATGAATATTTGGGCATATATAGCACCTTTCTGGCTTCGATCTACTTAGAGTGTATTTCTCACAATGGGATTTCTAGGTCAAAGAGCACGAATATTGTCTCACTTTCTTAGCATAAATCCAAATTGCTTTCCAGACTATTTGGACCAATTCACGGCAAAACCAATAGTCTATTAGTGTGCCAATCTTTCCAAAGTCTTTCCAACATTGGCTGTTTCTTGTCTTTTGTGTGATTTCCTAAAGTGCTGCCAGCTTCCTCATTTAATAGATTAATTTTATATTTTATGGCTTATTTGAATGGTTTGAGGTTCAGAAAGATCATACAGGTGGAAGGCAGAGTAATGACATAAAACTAGGTCCTGTGATTGCAAATGTAGTTCATGATTCACTAGACCAGTGTGTGCTGGGTTTAAGTGAGTGAGTCCTTGGTGGTAGTAGCTTGAGTGTAGACACCAAGCCAGGAGCCTGGGTACAATCATAAGCCTTGTTGGTAGATGTAGAATGTTCATCCTGCTCAGTCCTCCATTTTTTACTTGGAAAATGGAGCTAACATTGCTGTTTGGAGGGATTTTGAAACAAGTACTCCTTGAATTCTTAGATGGTAGGTAAATATAGGTCTTGTGTAGTAAAGTTTTGAATTTGTTGGTCATGGTGAAGTTGAAGAGATATTATATACTTTTTGTTGTTGTTGTTGTGGAACAGAATAGGGCAGTATGAAGGGCCTTGGCTCTGGAGGCAGAAGAATTGGGATTAGATCCTGTTTCTGCAGAGAGTGTATGACCTTGGGTAAGTCACTTAACCAGTGCAGCTTCCCTGGAACTTGGTTTCCTCCTGTGTAACATGAGGGGTTGGAACGGATGGCCTTGGGGGTTCCCTTCCAGCTCTAGATCTTTGAGGTGCTATGAGTAATACCCTAAGATCTTTCCTGTGAGTATATGTCTTTTTTGGAGTAGGCAGAAATGGAATAGTTAGAAATTTTGGTAACTTGAGTTTATGGTTTGGTTGAAAGGATTTCATCCTTTTATGAAAGGTTGAAAGAAGTTCATCAGAGTCAGATATACAAATTGTGGATATCTCTGACCAATTTGTTAGATAATCTGTGTAAGGTACACATGGTGCCACCAGTCCCAGCTTTGATTGCCATTTCAAATTATAGGTAGTTCAAGCAATTAAGAAAAAGTTTTATTGATACCTTTTGTTTTTTCATTATAGTCATTTCTGGATATCACTCTAACTCTTGCCACCACATGAATTGGACCTTTCTTTACAACAAAGAAATACAGTTAAGCAAAAGCAACCAATAGAGGCTGTGGCTAAACGTGTGTTCCATTCTGCCTCCATAGTCTTCTACTATTCTCACACCTTCAGGGAAATCCGTTTCATCACCTGTTGGATTGGCTATTACAGTTTCCTCAATTTGGGCTTCCTTTGATAGTTTATATTGTTGTGGTCACTGTGTTCCTTATTCTCCCGTTCCTGCTCACTTCACTCTGCATCAGTTAATGAAAATCTTTCCATGTTTCTCTAAATTCCTCATAGTCAACATGCCTTGTCATTCTTGTTATATGGATCATAGCAGAAAGGGACCTCAAAGGTCATCGAAGCTAATCCACCCCACCCCCAGTTTTACCAGTGAGGCTCAGAGGGGTTTGTAGGTGGCTTGTTCAGAGTCACAGAGTAAACAGCAGGGTTTGATCCTAGACCTTCTAGGATTCTGGAACTGGAGATAGAAGACGCCTCTAGATGCCAGTTAGTCCAAAGCCCTTATATTACCAATGAGGAATCTGAGTCTCAGAGAGGTGGAAGGTCACAAAATCCCATAGCTCATAAGTATCAGAGTCAGAGTTGGACTCTTGACTCTATAGGACCCTAGGGAATGTTTGCTGATGGAATGAATGAGCACACTGAATCCTTAGGGAAGGGAAGGAAAATAGGAAAAGGACCCCAGACGGGGAGTGCAAGACAGAGGTTGACTCCTTGACAGCTTCCTCAGGATCAGCCTTGCCGACTCCCAGAGCCTGAAATGTGGAGTCAGGCCGGGAGGGGAAGTGGAAGAGCTTCCCCTGGGTCTTGAAAAACTTGAGGGTGGGAAGCAGAGTGGGAGGGTGAGAGGCAGAGATCCAACATTCCTGGCTAGGAGAGAAGGCTCGCATAGATTGTGGAGGATAGTTGGGTAACCACATTTCTCAAGAGTCCTCAAAACTAGGAGAGGTTCCCTATGCCTGGGATGGTCTTTTATCCTGTCTAGTCTGTAGGCAGGGGGATGAACTAGATGCCCTCCTCCCCTCTTCCCATCCCCCCACCCTGAGGTTATTTTTAGTCAGGTGTGGATTACCCCCCTCTGCCTCACTGGTTGGGTTTTTGGGGGGCAGGTGTCCTCAGTCAGGTAAATGAAACCACCTCATGAAGGATTCACCCGTCAGGCTGGCTGAACTCTGAGAACTTTCAGTGCTATTCCATGGCATCCCCCCTGCAGAGTTCAAGGCACGTAGTAATAATATTAGTAGAAGCTAACATTTAGTAAATAGCATTATGCAGCTAGGATGTATAGAGCACAGGTTCTGGAGTCTGGAGGACCCAAATTCAAATCCTACCTTGGACATTTGCTACCTGTAGCTGTGTGACCCTGGGCAAATCATGCAACCTCTGCGTGTCTGGTTTTCTCATCTGTAAAATGGGAAAAATAATACCACCTGTGTTCCAGGGTTTGAGAAGCACTTTACACAGGTGATGTCATCTGATCCTCACAAGAACCCTGGGAGTTAGGTGTTTGCTATTCTCTCCACTTTACAGAGGAGAAAACTGAGGCAGATGATAGTGGTTAAGTACCACAGCCAGCTAGTGTGGAGGATTTGAACCCTGAGCCTTCCTTCCCTCGATTCTGGGTCACAGACTTTGTTCCCCCAACAATCAGCACAGTTCCTGGCACATGGGGAGAGCTTGCTTCATAGATGCCTTTTCATCATTTCAGCCCCAGGATTGGGTCAGGTCGGGACTGCCAGTGAACAGGCCTCCAGCTGCCAACTTTGAGGCGCCTCTGAAATAGGATCCAGCCCCTCCCCCATTTCCTGACTGGTGTTTACCATGGAGCCCTTTCTTGGATCTGGAAAGCCCGTTGCTGACGGGGCCAGCTGCAGGGAGGCAGTGGCTGTGGGGATTGGAGGGCCTTTCATCCTGCTGTGGTCCGCCTGAGCTCCCCCACCCTCCTCTCCTGCCTGGGAACTGGGAGGAGGGGGCTGCAGGCGGCTCAGGACTGATGGGAAGCCTGGCCCCCACACAGCCTCCACCAGGGATCCAGCACTGACTCATTTAGAAAAGATAAACCTGATGTGGACAGTCCCTCTTCCCCAGCTTCCCCGCCCCCTTCCCCCAGAGGGTGGGTAAATGCCCTGGATCCGTGTCTGGGTAACCCATTAACAGGGCAGTAAAGGCTGCCTTGGACAGGGGCCAGGCTTCTCGGGCTCCCTGCTGCCCTGAGGTTGGGCGGGGGCCAGGGGACCTCCCTTTCCTGTTGGGCCTCCTCCTTCGGGGACAGCTAGTGACCCCACCTCTGGACCACCAAGGTATCCTTGGTGCAGCTTTCTGGCCCCCATTCTCCTGAAGGTCAAGAGAGGCACTCTGGAACCTTAGAATCACTCTTAGCCAGCTAGCATTTCTGAAAGGGCTGCCATGTTCCAGGCACTGGGGCTTAAAGGACAAGAGGAATCCCATCCTGTGCTTACATTTATATTACAAAATGAACAATGACTTTGGAGTGAGGCCATGCGGGTTCAGATCCTGCCTCAGAAACTTTCTACCTGAATAACCTTTGGCCAGTCACTTAATCTTTCTTGGCCTCAGTTTCCCCATGTGTAAGATAAGGGGGTTAGACTAAACGAAGTCTCAGGGTTCCTTTTCATGCTAAATCATGAGCTTGTGCTCTGCTGTCATGCTAATTTTCTCTGTGCTATATATAATATGTCATACATTATGTAATAGCTAGATATGTTCATTTCCCCCTTTTCATTAAAAATCTTTATGTATAGTTATATAATTTATATACTTATATTTATATATTTAAGTATATTTACATATTATAGAAAAGTCAATTTATAGAATTAATTATATTTATATATATGTTTAAATAAGTATATTTATATTTCATATAGCTACAATAAGCCATCTTTAAATATATTCATATAATTTATGCATTTATATTTTATATATTTAAGCACATTTGTATAATTTCTATTTTGTATTTATATAATTTATATGTTTATATTTTATATATTTAGGTATATTTCTATAACTTATATTTTTATGTTATATTTAAGTATACTTACATAATTTTATATTTTATATAGTGCTTTAAAGTTGGCAGAACTCTTGACAAATATCTCTTCTTACTCTGGGAAATAGGTGATATTATTATCCCATTATTTAGATAACAAAACTGAGACTGGTAGAAGTTCAAAGAAGGCAGTTCTTCAGGACTCCAGGGCCAGAGCTCTAGCCATCACACCACTTGGCAGCCTTGTCTGCTTAGTAAAGTTTGAATGCCTAGATGCCTGGCTTGTGTAGTGAGTGGCTAATCTGCTGGGAGACCTGTGTTCAAATCCTGCCTTGAGTACTTACTAGCTCTGTGACCATGGGCAGATCAGATAGCATCACCCCCTGTGAGCCTCAGAGTTCTCATCTCTAATGGAGATAACCATATTAGTGGATTTGTCCCCAGGGTTGTCATGGGGCTCCAATGGCACAGAATGGACAGACCTTGTCTGGAGAGCTGTGTTCAATCCTGGGTGCCATAGTTTAGGAGGGACATTGATGACCTGAGAGTGCCCAGAGGAAGGGATGCAGCACAGGGGAAGGACATTGAATCTGTGCCATATGAGGCTGAAGGCCCGGAGGAGAGGAGACTTCAGGCAAATGTGATCATTGTTTTTAAGCATCTGAAAGGTTGTCACCAGAAAAAAGAATGTGCCTTGTTGTGATGAGTGTCAGATATCTATTGTGTCAGTGAGCATTTTTAAGCGCCTTTTTTGGGGCAAGCAGTGTAATAAGTACTGGGAATACAAACATAAGCCAGGGAAAAAAAGATGGGGTCTGCCCTCAAGAAGCTTATGTTCTAATGGGAGAAGACTGAGTATGGAAGGAAACTGGAAAGCAGGGTGGAGTAGAGAGAGGGAGAGAGATGGAAAGCACACAAGTCTGGAGAGTTGGGAGAGGTGTGAAAGAGTGAACGGGGCCTGTCTGGCCACAGGAGGAACCTACCAGCCCAAAATGATGACTGGAGGTGACAAGAAAATTCAGGCTTGTCATCCGGGAAATCCTCCAGGTAATTAGAGCTGCCAAAAAGTGGGATGGAGTAGGGGGCAGTGTTTGGGGGAAGGTGTAGCAGCAAGCACCTCAGCATCCCCAGGGTGGCTGCTCACACTGCGCTTTAATAAAGGAAAGCAACTCAAAATGGGTTAACAAGTTTACTTTAATCAGTCAAACATGTATCGTTTACCTAGTTCAGGGGAAAGAGGTCAGCACCCCGAACTTCAGGATATACAGACAGAATTATCAAGACAGAAACAGATCAAGTAGACAGATTTCAAACTGTCCAACCATTACATCCATACCAAATCAACATCTGGGTTTCAAAGCTGGGGGCGGGGCTCTGGACAACGGCTTTCCATAGTTTCATCTGATCAAATCACAGAACACTTCTCAAAGTGAGCCCCAAAACAAAGCTACACATCAGGGCTTATATAGCCTTCTCCTGGGTCAGAGAATGTAACAACCTTATTGACTCACTGCCCAATCAAGAAGTATCTCCTGAAAAACCAGCCTCCCACCCCAGGCTCCAGGTGCACTTTAGCCTAGGGGCAGGGAAGATCTTAAAAATTTACATTCCCATTACAGTTAGCTTTACTATTGTATTGTAATCAATTGAGATCAATACAAGTCAATACTTGTGGGTCCATTTCCCATTTCTTTGATCCCTTTTGGGATTCAGACCTAGTAGTAGTATTGCAGGGAAACTAGGTGGCACAGTGGGTAGAGTGCCAGACCTGGAATTAGGAAGATTGGTCTATTGAATTCATATCTGGCCTCAGACACTTCCTAAGCAAGTTTGACCCTAAAAAAGTCACTTTACCCTGTTTGCCTTGATTTCCTCATCTGTAAAATGAGCTGGAGAAGGAAATGGCAAACCACTCCAGTATCTCTGCCAAGAAAACCCCAAATGGGGTCACAGAGAGTTGGACATGACTGAAACAAAAGTGGCATTGCTGTGTTAAAGGATATGTATGTACAGTTTTTATAGCCCTTTGGGTATAGTTCTAAATTGTTCTCCAGAATGGTGGGACCAGTTCATAACTCCATCAACAATGCATTAGTGTTCCAATTTTTCTACATTGCCTCCAGCATTTGTCATTTTCCTTTCCAAATGACCTTTCTTTTTTTTTCTTTTCCTTCTTTTTCACCAACTCTGTGTCCATGCCTTTCTTACTCCCAGAAAAATAAAATCCCTGCAACAAATAGGCATAATAAAGCAAAATAGATTTGGACACATTGGCCATGTCCATAATGTCTTTTATTCTGCATCTTGCGTTCATCACCTCTCTTTCAGAAGGTGGGTGGCATGCTTCATTGATTCTCTGGAATTGTAATTAGTCATTGCCTGGATCAGAGATCTGAAGTCTCTCAGGGTTGTTTATAATATTGTTACTGTATAAATTGTCCTCTGGTTCTGCTCACTTTACTCTGTACTGGCTCATAGAAGTCTCCCCAAGTTTCTCTGAAATGGTCCTTTTCATTATTTTTAATGACATGACAGTATTCACTTATATTCATGTTCCATCATTGTTTACCCATTCCCTATTTGACGGGCACCCCTTCAGTGTTCAGTCCTTTGGTTCTACAGAAAGAGCTGCAAGTGATCTTTTTGTAGGCATAGGACCTTTTTCTCTTTGATTTCTTTGGGGATATAAGCACAGGCACAGATTATTATTGTGGCAGAGAGAATGGCCGTGCTGAGTGTCACCAGCTGTTGGGAGGGGGGGGGGCCTGTTCTCCTTGGAGTTCATCCAGCAATCATCCTTTTCCTTTTTTTTCTCAACTTTGCTGATCTCATGGGGGAGGGTTGGACTTCAGAGCTGTTTGCATTTCTCTAATTATTGGCGATTTAGGACAGCTTTTCATAACGCTGTTGATAGCTTGGATTTGTTCCTTTGAAAAATGCCTGTTCAAAGCTTGTGACTATTTATGTACTGGGGATAGATCCTAAGGTAAGCTTAGTCTCTGTCTTTCTGTCTCTCTCCCTCTCTGTCTGTCTCTGTCTCCCTCTGCTCTCTTCTCCCTCTCCTCCCTTTCCTCTCTTCTCTTTTCTTCTGTCTCTCTTTTCTCTCTTCTCCTCCTCCATTTCATCTCTTTTATTCTCTATCTCTGTCCCCTTCCTCTGTCATCTCTCCGTATATCCCTCCCCTTTCTCCCTCTCCTCTCCTCCCTTCCCCTCTCTTCTCCTCTCCCCTCACCTGCCCCTCCTCCCATCCCTCGTCCTTTAAGTCCTAATTTAGGTGCCATGTTCCCCATGAAACCTACTCTCCTTCCTTCTTGCAGGAAGTGAGCTCCTTCTTTCCTCTAGAACACTTTGAACTTCCCCTGGATTTGGCATGTCTGCTTTGTATCATAAGAATTTGTGTCTATTTCTTTTTATTCCCTGTTAGACTGCAGGGACTTTCATTTTTGTCCCAAGCACCTACCACAGTCCTTTGCACATATAGTAGGCACTTAATAAATGATTATTGGTTGATTTTCATTTTTTGGATTAGATCTTCAATTTCATTGATGAGGAACTCCCAGGTGAGAAACTCCTTCCACCAGAACAGCCCTGCACCTGTGGCATTGAGAGAGACTTGCCCTAGGTCACACAGCTGGTGTCAGAGGCATTACCTGAACCCCATTCTCCCTGATTCTTCCCCATTATCCCCTGAAGCTTCTTGGCTTACATAGAGTTGGCTTTTTTTTATTGGGTAATTTTGTTTGATTCGAAGGATTGGAAGAATTAAATTCAATTTCTCAACAAATCCTTATTAAAAGCCTAGAAAGGCAGGCCTCTAATCAGCTTTTAATAAGAGTTTGTGGTTAAATTGAATTTGATTCCACTAATCCACCCCACACATTTCTGCCAGATGAGGATATAGTTTTTGAAGCTGGTCTCTCTCTCTTGCCCAGGCTGCTGATTGGCAGGGAAGCTTTGCCAATCTCTGTTTCCAGCCTGGGCTGCTTCCTCTATGCCTTTGGAAGCCTGATGGCCTCCCTTCTGGGTATTCATGCCATTGGTATTGGAATTAGTGTGGACTCCTGACCTGCTTGAGTTTTCCTGCAGCTCAAAACTCCTGAGCTCAGGTGATCCTTCCTGCCTCTGGGATTGAAGGCTGGGCCTCTACATACACCACAGAGTCAGATTTGTCTTCCTGACGCAGGAGTTCTGACTTCACTACTTCCCTGCTCAGAGACCTCCAGTGCCCATTGCCTCCCAAGGAATGCCTGGACTAAGCTAAGGGCCTCATGTCATGCTTACACCTATCATATGCTCTAGCCAAAATGGATTGCTCATCCTTCCCTGGTCATGTCTTCAGTCCTCCAGGTCATGGCCCTTGTCTTCCTCATTCTTTGTGGCTGCCTCTCCCACCATCTTGATCTGATGAGTTTCTACCTGTCTTTCTTTCCAAGACCCTGATCAAGTGGCTCCTCTTCCATGGACTCTACCTTGATCTCCCAGCTGGAAGTGGCCCCTTCCTCCCTGGGCTGGCTGCCCTTTTGTTTCTGCCCCTCCTGTGAACTCATTGCACTGTCTTTGGGTTATACTTATTCATACTTTAGCTCACCACCTTGACTGTTGCTGTAGCCTTCACAGTGCCTGCCTTGCATATAGTAGGTCTTCAGCAAATGTTTCTGGAGTAAATGGATATTAGCATTGGAAAGAATAGTTGAGGTCATCTGGGCCAAATGTCTCACCTGACAAAAAAGGAAATTGAAACCCATAGAGATTAGGTGACTTCATCCTTGCTGCATGACTGCCTAGGGTCAGAACCTAGACTTAAAAGTCTTGAAATTCAGACTATATATAGAATAGTTTTTAAAAATTATTTTATTGGAAATTTAGCTATAGAACAGCTGGTCAGCATTCTTTTGAATTTATGGGACTTCCTCTCTGCCCATGCTTAAAGGAAGGAAAGGGCTGTGGCTCAATTCAACCCAGATTCAACTCAAACATTTATTAAGCACCTACTGCATACTCTCATAGTTTGGTGTTTGGTTAGTACTTTGTAGTAAAGGGTAAGAAGACTGTTGGGTTTGATGTCAGAGGACCCGGGTTTGGGTTCCAGCTCCATCACTTTTTAGTTATGTTATCTTGGACACATTATTCAAGATGTTTGAATCAGTTCCTCTGCTCTGAAATGAGGAGGCTGGCTTTCCTAGATCACAATCCTGCAGATTCTGTGTCCAGGTCTCTCTCTGTTTTTCCTTTGGTGTCTCTGTGTTCCTCTCACTAGCTTATATTAAGTATGTGCTGGAGATACATAGACCCAAATGAAACTCTCCTCACCTCGGGAGGCTTGCATTCTCTGAGTGGAGAGCAGGCATTGGTTTTCACTCTTTCTCTCTGACTGTATGGTTCCCCTGTTCCGTTCCCATTCTGTTTCCAATGCTTCCTGTGTCCAGGTGGGTGCCCCCCTTCCTCACTCCCCAGCCTGAGTCAGGAGAGGTGGCTGGCTGTCAGCCATCACCGGGAGCCCAGGCATCACTGTGCTGCTCAAATGTGCCGCCATGACTCCTGACCATTTTCCCTCCCCCACAATTCATGAGGCCTTCCTGAAAGAAAAAAGAGAAAAATCTGGGTTGAATTATAGCCTTCTGTAAGAGGACTTTACATGCTTTCCCCCTTTTTAAACATGCAGACTAGCATTACAATTGCAAGCAGTTCATTAGCTGAGGCATCCGTCCAAGCCTTGTTTGATAACTTCCCTTGACCCGCTGTTATTTATACAGCTGCAGGGGAAGGTCGACAAAACCAGGTACATGTCTTTTCTCACGTAGAAAGTCTCATGTGTCAGCATTTTGGATGACTCTTGGTCTGGGTCTGTTTAGAGTTGATGCAATGTGGTGAAAAGAGTATTAGTTTTGGAGGACCTGGATTCAGATCCTGGCTCGGGTAGTGACCGCTGTGTGACTTAGGGCTGTCACTGCTCCTCTGTGGGCTTCGGTTTCCCCTTTGTCCCATAAGAAGCTTAGAGGAGATGCTTTCCAAATTCCCTGACAGCTTTACACCCTATAACCCCGAGGCAAGCTATACGTCAGTTTTTTTTTTTTTAATGGAAATAATAAAAGTTATACTCCTTCCCTCCTAGGAATGTGAGGAAAGTGCTTTGTAAAACTTTTAAGTGCTATGGAAATGTGAGTGGGAGCCCAGGATGCCTCACTGTGGGGTCCTGGTAGAGCTGACCATCTAGGGGCCATACATTGGATTATTCCTTTTTCTCTTAATCCCATCAGAACTTCTCAGTTTTGTGACCCAGTCTCCTAGGATCTCGCTAAAGCTAGCTTAATAAATAGCTCAAGAGTAAGAGGAAGCATCAGTTAGGGGCCCGGTGACTGTCTTTGAGAGAAATGATTCTATCTCTCTTATATTTAATAGCTAATTATTGAATGAGGACCAGGGTTTTTCCCCTTTTCTACTGCCTCATCCAAAAATCAACTAGTGTGGGAAATCTTGCTCAAAGACTTCCCCAGTCAGGAAAGCTAACATCTAATTAAAGACAGTGAAGAAATTCTTAAGTTTAGATGAATGCAGGGATCCTGCTCGTGTTTACTCAGACAGATATGGGGAAATGTGGATCCTTCCTTTTGTCAGACAGGTGATATGGAAATTGACAGATCTCTGACCAAGATTTGGGTGACCCAAGCCACATACCCCAAGACCCTCATTGTAATATAGCCCACCCCTCATTTTAATATTTATTCTCCCATTAATTGTTAACCAATCAGAGTTGACTGCCATTCTCAGGAGCGCCCACTCTTCCAAGGGCATATCAGCTATGAGATGAGCCCACTGCTATAATTGGTCTTTGGCATTCAAAGGCATCACTGACCCTTTTATTGGTAAAATGCCAGCATTGTTCATAAAATGATTAACTATGTGTCTCAAACTCTTTAAATGTCACAGTCTTCAAGCTTTTGAAGGGTTGTTAGGTTGGAAGACAGAGGAGACATGTTACTTGGACCCAGAGGGCAATGAATAGAAGGAACAGAGAGGCAGATTTAGGAAGCGGGAGGGGCTGCCCATAAGGTAGTGAGATCCCCATCCCTGGAGTGCTCAGAGGGGACTCATTGACTGCTTGGAGCCATGCTGCACATTTGGTTTGATGGTTCATCAGGACCAGATAACCTGTGATAGCCCTTGTCCAACTCTCTGATAATGAAGAAATGCATGGAGTGGCAGGAAAAATGGCTTCACAATTAGAGGTTCACCTCCTACCCAGTGACCTTGTCCATAAAATGGGTTGGATGAGAATGATCAAGGAAAGTACCTTCCAGCTCTAAATGTGTGATCTCTCCTATAATGGTGCTATTACTACTACTACCACTACTACTACTACTACTACCACCACCACTCTTGACCTGTTGAATCATTTTTCAGTCTGGTCTGAGACTCTGGACTGGCACCACACCAGCCTGGCCAAGGGCAGTGAATGCATGGCACCAAAATAAAGAGACCAAAGCTGCTAAGGCTGCTAGGTGTGGACAGAGCACTGGTCTGGGAGTCAGGAAGCCCTGAGTTCAAATCCAGCTTCAGACACTTAATAGCTGACTTGCTTGACTCTGGGCAAGTAACTTCACCTCTGCCTCAGTTTCCACTGTAAAGTGGAGATAATAATAAGACCTCCCTCTCAGGGACCAAAGGAGGTAATATTTGTAAAACACTTAGCACAGAGGCTGGCATATAGTAAGTGCTATGTAAATGCTAGTTTATAGTAAGTATTGTTATTTCAAAAGGGGATTGTTGCAGCTGACCATTTCCCCATAGCTCTGGTAGCTTGTTTCCTGGTGCAGTGAGGACCTCTTTGGCTTGAGAATCTCCATCTCCTGGCCCCCTCCTCTCTACCCTGCTCATTCCATTTCTGACATTCCTGGGCAGGCCTGGCTCCTGACCCAGCCTGACTTGGATGGTTTAACCTCCTGCTACAATCTCCAGAACCTACCATGCCAGGGGATTTGTTCTGTGAAGTTTGGATTCAGTCAAAGGGCTGCACTTGAGGGCCCAGCCAGCCATGTGTGGCCTGGAGGGCCCAGGTTGTCCAGTGCTGTACAAAGCCCTGCCTACCCTTGAGAGCAGCCCATTGGTGTCAGCCCTCATCGGCCCATGCTAGGACAGAAGGCACACAGCTTCTGCTGGTCCTGGTCTGTGACCCTTTCCAAGAGGCTGCCCCTCTTCTTTCTGGCTGACCTGCTTTTCTTACTTGCTTCCTTCATGTTTGGCTTGAATCTTGAACCTTGACCTGGGCCTGGACACTCAGATCCATTTCCTGTTTGTGCCTTTTCCTTGAGACCCCTTGGAGCTCATGCCGCTGACCTGTCCATTCAGACCGTTCCTCCCTGAATCCTCTGCCCAACCTGGACCTGCCAGATCTCAGCATATCAACAGAAGGGGCTGTGTCAGACTGATCTAATCCCAGAATTTGGAAGCATTCCTCTCCTTTTTGTGTGTCCTGGACCCCTGTGGCAAGCCAGGGAAGCCAAAGACCCTTTTTCAGAAGAATGTTTTTAAATATACGAGACAACAAAGAAACCCCATTGCTGGTTCCGTGTTCTCTCCCCCATTAGACTGTGAGCTCTTTGGGGCAGGGACTGTCTTGCAGCTTTCTTTGTATCCTCAGTGCTTAGCATTGCACCTGGTACACAGTAGGTGTTTAATTGGTGCTTGTTGACTTGACTGTTGAAATTTAGCTATTAAAATATTCTTGAAAACAAATTCATTGGGATGGCTAGGTGGTGCAGTGAATAGAGCACTGGCCCTGGAGTCAGGAGGAGCTAAGTTCAAATGTGGCCTCAAACACTTAACATAAAAATCTAGCCATGTGACCTTGGGCAAGTCACTTAACCCAAATTGCCCTGCCCTCCCCCTCCAAAAAAAATTCATTGGCTCCAGGTAAAGAACTCCTGACCTAGTCCAAATTCATGAAGCATCTCAACTGACACCTCTCACTTCAACCGCTTGTGTGACCTTGGGTATGTCACTCCCCTCCTTTCAGCCTCTGTAGAATGGGCTAGCTGGCCTGGAGGTCCCTTTGCCAAGTCCATGATCTTGTGATTCCATGTGTTTTTCTTTCCCATTCCATTCTTCAAGAGATGAACACCATTATCAAAAGAAGCAACAATCATAATAACTGGACTTCATGTAGTACTTAAAAGCTTAGAAAGTGCTTTGCATGAATTATTGTTTTTAATTCTCACAAAAATGCTGTAAGATTATCATCCCCATTTTACAGTTGAGGAACCTGAGTCCCAGATATGTTATGTATCTGGACCCTGCCCCAAACTAGTCAGTCAGAGCCTAGATTCAAAACCAGGGCCCTTCAAGGCCAGCTGCCTTTACAGGAGCAGGGGTGGGAAACCTGCAGCCTTGAGGCTACATGTGGTCCTCTAGGTCCTGAAGTGCCACCCTTTGATTGAATCCAAACTTCACAAAACAAATCCTTTTACACTGATAGTTAAAGTGTCTTAGCCTGGGGGCGGCTCGGTGGTGGTGCAATGCACTGGCCCTGGAGTCAGGAGGACCTGAGTTCAAATGTGGCCTCAGACACTTAACACAAAAATCAGTGTCCTTGGGCAAGTCACTTAACCCCAATTACCCTCCAAATAGCAAAAAAACAAAAAACAACAACAACAAAAAAGTGTCTGAGCCTGGATTTGAATTGAGGTCTTTCCAGGCCCACAGTTCCGCTGAGACAGTTAGCTGCTTCATATATAATCAATCAATTAATAAACATTTGTTAAGCACATACCATAAAACAGTCCCCGTGTTAAGTGTTAGAGATAAAGAAGACAAAAACGAAGTTCTTCTTGCCTTCAAAGAGCTCACATTCTATTGGGGGAAATAAAAAGTACACAGAGAGATAAATATAAAAAAAATACAAAGTTCCTACAGTGTAATTTGGGAGAAGCACTAGAAGCTAGGGGAGGGGCATTCAAGAAAGGCCTCATGTAGGTGGTAAAGGTGAGAAGGGAGTACATTTAGTCACTGGGAACAGCCAAAGCAAAGAGCCAGAGATGGGAGATGGAGTATCATGTGTAAGGCTCAGTAAGAAGGCCACCTTCACAAGAATGGAGAATCCTAGGCATTGGCACCTAGGCAGTACAGTTCACAGAGCACTGGACCTGGAGTCAGGAAGTCCTGAGTTCAAATTTAGGCTCAAACACTTTCTAGCTATGTGACCCTGGGCAAATAAGTTCTCTGCTGTCTGCCTCAGTTTCCTCATCTATAAAAGGTGAATATGAGATAATATTTGTAAAGCACTTCTCAAACCTTAATGCGCCATATAAATGTTAGCCATTGTTATTATTATCCAGTGGATTCCACCAAATCACAGAGGAGAAGCTGGCAATTCAGTAAGACCTTGAATAGTACCATACCACCCACCCACATATCCCATGCACACACAAAATTGTCTTTTCCCCAAGAAATAGGAAGCAACTGGTTATTAATGTGGACATCATTTCAGAGTCAGCAGTCTGTGTGCAATCAGATTCTGTACGACTTAAAACAAAGGTCATAATCAGCAACAAATTTAGGAAATGATTAGAAAAACGCTTTAGAGGAAATGAGGAAGATTAAATGCTTCCTGGCCTCTTTCATAACCTTGATGGAACTGAAAAGATGCCAGCCCCAAAGTTGTAGTCAGAATGGGAGGTGGGCAAGGGGGAGGGGTCCAGATGGGCAGCCCTGGGCTTGCCTTAGTGCCCAGGTTAAAAAAAAAGTAAAAAAAATATCAAGAAAACCTTTGGTGGGTTGAGGCCATTTCTAGAGGGTGGACAGGATGGGATGTTATGGGAGGGAGTAGTAACATTGAGAAGCTCAGAACCAGCAAAGTAGGATCAACAATTCAGAGCTTGAAGGGGCCTTCCTTGGCTTTTCTCTTCCTTTATATTTTGGCGATAGCATTCCAATATGACTAATTACCTTTATCCTATATATTTTATTTTGTATATTTAAAATATTATTCTGAGGGCTCCATAAGCTTCGCCAGGCTGTCAAAGGGGTGCTTGATGCAAAAAGACATTTAAGAGTCCCTGATCTAATACAGCCCTGTTCCACAGATGAGGAGACTGAGGCCCCTCAGTGGGTGATGTAGCCTGCCCAGGTGCACACAGGTAACCTCAAGGTGATTTTGATTTATGTGTCTCATTGTTAGTGACTTGGCACATTTTTCATATTGTTAATAATTTACACGTCTCCACTTATGAACTATGTGTTCCTCTCCTCTGACTCTTTCTTGAGAAATTATTTTCAAAAACATAAATGTTCTATTGATATTTTAAAAATCCTCTTATTCCCAGTGATTTCCCCACCTTCCCTAATTGAAGGAGATATGTTCCATCATCTGCCATCTGGAATTGTCAGTGGACAAGGATTTTTTTTAAGTGCCTTCTATGTGTTAGGCACTGTGGGAGGCTGGGGGATAGGAAGGTAATGAAGGAATCCCTGCTTACATTCTGCAGGGTAGACCACAGAATCACAACAAACACAAGATTGATCATTGCACGGCTAGAGTTCTGGTGGTTTACAGGTCATGCAACTCATTCTTCTGCCTCTGTTAGCTTTGTTCAGACGAGTCTTCTCAAATTTCTCTGAATTCTCTTCATGCTCTACCGATTGGAAATCTGGCATTGGGACATTGAGTCAATCATCAATCAACCAACAGGCATTTATTAAGCGCTATGTGTGCGAAATCCTAGGAATTTAGAGATGAAACCGAAACTCTCTCTTCCCTCTTGGAGTTTATATAAATACCTTATATTGGAAATACAAGCAAAAAATGTTTCTGATTTTGTTGCAAAAGCTCTGTCGACTGCAGTTTTTTTTTTTCCTGGCCCAGACCTATGATTTTATTAAGATAGGAGAGTCCTGTTAGGAAAGCTCCTGCCACCAAATGTAGACCAAGCGTTTAGGAATAATTTATAATTAAAGCGTTACCTCGGCTCACCAAGATGTTAAGGGACTCAGCATAGACAGTGTGTGTAAGAGGCAAGACTTGAATCCAGGATTTCTGCCTCTCTCTGAGAGCTACCATGAGATCTCAAAAAAACCGAGCTGTGAGAGTGTGTGTGCAGTGATGCAGACATTCGGCTTGTTAGGGCCCTGGAAAAGCCCGACTCCCTGGCACTCTGGACCCAGCCTTGTCTGGTTCTCTTTTGTTCCTTGGATACCCATTCCTGTGCCCAGTGAAATCCTAGCCGCCAGGCACGGAAAGAGCCGCAGAGAGTTCGTTGGAAATTGATTTTTCGGGGACAGTGAAGTCCAGAATTCAAAGCTGCTCTGAACAAAGTGGCTGAGTGCTTATCAGCTGTTTGCATTCAGGGCTGCAGGTCAGCTGCAGGCGATGGAGAATGTCTGATTCCCCAAGGGGGCTCTATCTTTGGCCAGCGTGGGGTGGAGCGGGACCAGGAAAATGCCGTGGCTCCTTCCTCCTGAACTAGGAGAGCTGGAGGAGACAGGAGCATGTGATGTGGGAGAATCTGGGGCCAAGCTTTCATCTTAATAGTGTGTGTGTGTGTGGTGTGTGTGTGTGCATGTGTGTGGTGTATGTGTGCGTGTGTGGTGTGTGTGGCATGTGCGCACGCATGTGTGCGCATATGCATGCGTGTGTGGTGTGTGCGTATGCATGTGTGTGTGGTGTATGGTGTGGTATGGTGTGTGTGGTGCGCGCGTGTGTGTGGTGTGTGTGCATGCGTGTGGTGTGTGTGTGATGTGTGTGCTGTGCGTGTGTGGTATGTGCATGCACGTGTGTGCGCGTATGCATGTGTGTGGTGTGTGCGTGTGTGGTGTGGTGTGCATGCATGTGTGTGGTGTGTGCGTGTGGTGTGTGGTATGGTATGGTATGTGTGCATGTGTGTGGTGTGTGTGCATGTGTGTGGTGTATGGTGTGGTGTGTGTGGTGCATGCGCACAAACAGACCCTACCCTCCAGAAGTGGGCCGTCTACTGGGAGCAAAACCACATGTACACAGATTTGTGTAGTAGCTAAACTGTAATCCACAAAACATAAAAAATAAAGCAATTTTGCCTGGATTCCGGTTGCTTTGAATTTTGCTTCAGCCACTTGTTAGCTGTGTGATCCTGGTCAATTCTCTTAACCTTTGGATGCCTCAGATTTTGCCTCATGCTCTCCCTATCCCCCAGAGGATTAAAATGGAAACTAAGTCCCATATTGTCCCAAATCAGAGTGTGAATGACATTGTCAGACTTGTGCTTTAGGAAAATTATTTGGCAAACTGTATGGAGAAAGGACTAGAGGGTCGAAGCTTCCTTCCGGTACCAGTTAGGAAGCAATTGCAATAGTCTAGACCAGAAAGAGGTGAGTGGGGCCTGAACTAGGGAGGTGTCTGGATGAACAGAAAGGAGGAATGACGTCACTTGGCCCGACCACTGATTGGACAGGAGGGCTGGAGCTGAAGATGTCTCCAAGGTTGTGAAGGCTGGTGGTGCCTTGGTCCCAAATAGAGGAGAAAAGGTTTAAGCAAATAGTTGGCAAATTCATCATTTAAGGACCAGGTCACACTTTTGTTGTTAGGCAAATCATTGTCTGATTGAAGAACTTCTTCCTTCTTCTGTTACAGCTTTGTCCCTTCTGTGATGTGTAGGAGATAGAAAATTCAAGAACATTTGTGGAAATTCAAACACATTGGTGACTCATGAGTACTGATTATAATTAAATAAGACTTCTGAAACAGGGTGAAGAGTTCCGAGAAGGACTGACTCTGCCACTTATGTGACCTTGGGCAAGTCACTTGCTTCATCTCTGAAGGCCTCAGTTTCCTTTTCTGTAAAATGGGGGTGAGGGACTAGGCCTCTGAGGTCCCTCTCCCCCAGACTTAACTCTGAGATCCTATTATCCAAAACATTTCATTAAACATCATTGCGTTGAAGTAAAAAATGTACAATTAAAAACAGCACTCCCCTTTGTGAATTTGCTAATCGTCCGTACTCGATCCCATCCTTAGACAATGATTGAACACCATGTCACCCTTCCGAGGAAACAAGGCCTGAGAAAGTTTTTCTGAGCTCCACCTTTCTTCCTTCTGTTTTTAGAGGGGATAAATTAGATATTTAGAGAACACACCTACAATCAGTCAGACAGTCCATCGACCAGCATTTATTAACTTTTCTGGAAGGTACTGTGCTAGGTGCTACAGAGAATAGTCCCTGCCCTCAAGGGGCTTACTGTTTTCTGGTGCCCTCCACCCTAGCCACCACAAAATCCCAACAAGGAGATCTAGCTGGTGCTGGAAGACTCCCACTGACAGGGAGCTCACTACCTGTTTGAGCACCGTTCCATCTTTAGATGGACTCTGCTACGAAGTGCTTCCTTATCCAGCACTGAATTGTGCCTGAACTCTGAGACTGGAGAATCAAAACAAGTCAGTCCTTCAGATACTGGAAGAGAGATCTTGTCTCTCCCAAGACTTTTTGTTTTCCTTCAGCCTAAGCATCCCCTGTTCCTACCTGTCTCCCTCCAGGCTGCTTTGCTAGCAAATAATTGATGCTCTGTAAACAAAAGCTTCTGTGGGATCCAGGTGGGCTTCTATTTAAGGGAACCCCGAGGGGACTCCTTTTTATAAACTCTGGGTTTTTGTGCCTGTGGAGGGGGTTCAGGGATGCACCCTTCCCACCCCCCTCACAAATGAGCTTCAGAGGGGCAGTGAGCAAGGGTTAAAACAAATCTTAAATCCCTTTGCTGTCCTGGCATTTAATTCGTGGGATAATGGGATTTAGGGCTGAAGGAGGCTTACTCCTAGCTCCCTTGGACAGTGATGCTTTAACTCTAGAGCCTGTATTAAATTTCACGGCAGAGAATTTTATTTACCCATGGCCAGCAGATGGGGGAGATATTTTTGGTCTACTGGGTCCTCAAATCATGTCCAGTATCCACGTGCCAGACAGGTCCTGCATTCCACTCAACAACCATTTGTCATTCACTCTCTGCCCTGTGTCCCCACCTCCCCACTTCTTTATCCTTCCCCCCCCATTTTTTTAGTGCTGTTTTGACAATAGGATTGGAGACTTATTACTGGAAGGGACCTCAGAGGCCATTTATTCTACCCCCTTCATTTTACAGATGAGGTAACTGAGTCTCAAGGATATTACGTCCTTGTCCAAGGTCTCACAAGTAGTGAGAATGAGGAAGGATTTAAAGCCAGGAGGTCTTTTGACTCAAGAGTCAGTGATTTCTCCACTGTGCCATCCATCCATCCTTCCTTCCTTCCTTCCTTCCTTCCTTCCTTCCTTCCTTCCTTCC
>NW_027185850.1:13304293-13320977 GCF_028583685.1 Petaurus breviceps papuanus
CCTTCCTTCCTTCCTTCCTTCCTTCCTTCCTTCCTTCCTTCCTTCCTCTTTCTCTTGCTTTCTTATTTTCTTTCCAATCTTTTCACTTTCCAATGACTCAGGAATCTCTCCATCTTCTTTTTGGTTGACACCTACCAATAGTCTAGATGTGAGGTGAGGAGTCTGCACCAGGGTGGGGTTGATGGACCTGAGAGAACTTGGCAACAAGTTCTGGATCTGTGGGGTAAGCGAGTATGAGAAGTGAAATAGGATGAATCCCTCTTCTGCTCCTGAAGCCAAGACGGCACCAAAGGGGACTAGGAGGGTGGGGGTTCTCTCAACCAAACAGGAGAATTTGGAAGTGGGGAGGCTTGGGGGAAAGATGAGGGGTTCGGTTTTGGACATGTTGAGCTTAAGATATCTGCGGGCCATCCAGGTCAAGATGTGCCATAATCTAGTGATATAATGATGATTATAATGATAATCGTGATTAATGATTAGTTTATAAATGATGATTTATAAGGAGGGCGAACTCCTTGAGGGCAGGGTTTTGCCACCTTTTGTATGCCCAGTGCTTAGCACAATGCCTGGCACACAGGAAGTCTTTAATAAATGTTTTTTGACTGACTTACTGATGTTACTGAATACTGGGACTGGATATACAGGGACATTTGATGGTGCAATAAACGATGAGAAAAGAAGTCATCACAAATCTGAGAGATCGCCAATCAGCCTTTGGTTCCAGCAGGCTTCCCTTTCCTCTCCCCAGAACTCCTCTGCAGAAGGAGCCAGGGTGGGGATGCAGGAGTGGCAGGATGAAAGGAGCCCCGCCCATGCAGGGCTCTGGAGGCAGGGCTGTGCAGTCCTTAGGTGGGGGGGGGGGGGGGGCCTGGGGCCGTTTCTCCCAGTCAGTTGGAGTTGCACATGCCAGCCTGAGTGGGTGTGAAGGAGGCATTTGTGTGAAGCTTGGCACGGGGGCAGCCTTTGTGCTCCGGGGCCGCAATCAGTTGGGCAAGCGTGTTCAGTAGCTGCCACCAGGCTGCACGTACATGCCGGGTGGCTGCTCCCCAAGAATCCTCTTGCCCTGGAAGAAAAGGAGGCATTGTGCATGCTTCAGCTTTCCTAAGGAAATACCTGAGTTGCTTTTCCTGCTGGGTTTTTTCCCTTTCCTCATTCCACTCCATTTTTTTAAGAGAAGAAACTAGTTGATCTGATGGGCACCTTCTCCCCCAGTTCACTGGGATGGATCTAATCAAAGTTTAACTTTCACTGTGTTCCTCCCCTGCTTATAAACTCATGGTGGCTTCCAAATCCAACCCAAGGAGCGTTCATGAAGCTCTTTTCCTGTTCAAGGTACTGGGACTACAAAACCACCACCAAATTGTGCCCTCAGAGAACTTCCCTTCTGCTGGGAGGAGACACCAAGTTCTTTCTGATCTCCAACATTCTCTACAGAGCAGCCCCGGCCGTCTTTGGCAATCCTCTGTTGGGGCCCTTCCTTTGCCTGGGTGACTTACCCGCTTCTCCTCTCCTGTCCAGATCCTGCCATCCACAAGGCCCAGCTGGTGGAGTGGAAGCCAAGAGACCTGGGGGACACATCCGGGCTTTGCAGCCGACTCTTAGTCACATGTTTGGTGAGTCTCTGGCTTTCCCTGAGCCTGGGTTTCTTCATCTGTATAACATGAGGGGAGTGGGACTGGATGACTGACAAGCTGCCTCCCAGCCCTAAACCCTCTGCAGGTGTCCCATGTCTGAGAAGCCTGTCTGGAGTATTCACACTGATCTCTGCCCTTGGTGAATCCCTGATCTGCTCCTGGAACCAAGATGGCAGAGCCATTCACTCAACATTTTTTGTGCTGGCATCTTCTCTCTCCAGCTTTGTATTTTTCTTCTTATGAACCTGACAAACATGTAGACGTGAATGTTTCCATATACAAAGAAAGGAAAAGAAAACCACATGGGAAATAGTGAATCTCTGCTAAGTATAGCTTGTGTTTAAATTAATAACAGCCATTCCCCAATTGATGGGAACACACTTTGCTTCCCGTAGCCGCCATAATGTTCACAACTAGATTTAAGGTCCCTTTCTCACTTTGCAGCAATGTCATTGGCTAACTCAGTCAGCATCATTTCTGATGGAGCCAGGTGATGGCATCATCATCTAGCCTGGTTTTGATTGACAGCTCATCCAGCAAATTAGAAACTCAGGAGGATGCTAAATGGACTTGTCCCTTCCTTTCTTTACCCCTCATTCAAAACAAAAAGAAAGTCTCGGACTTTTCCAGAAATGCTGGAACAAAGCTAGGTTTTACCAGGCCTTAGACCGAACTGACCTTTTATATGCCTGGGAGGGAAAGGATTGATCTGGCTGAGGCCCCACATACCCCCCAGAGTTGCTGGTCCATGACAGAAAGCTCTTAATACATGGCAACCCTGAGAAAGTAGCGAAGGAGAAGGGCTGTATGGTTTTTCATCTTGTAGCTCTGACATCTAATATGGTACCTTGTACATAGGGCTATGGATACAGGAGGTGATTAATAAATGCCCGTTCCTTATAAGAGCACAGATTTAGAGCAGAAAGAGACCTCAGAGGCCATAGAGTTCAACCAGCCAATTTTACTGATGAGGAAACTGAGGCTTAGAGAGGTTAATTGGCTTATGTCACACAAAATAAGTAGTAGAGATGAGATTTAAATCCAGACAATAAGTCAGGCATTTATTAAGGGCTTACAGTATTCTGGGTATTGCTCTAAGCCCTGGGGATAGAAAAAAAAAAGCAAACAAAAAGTGCTGGACCTTGAGGACCTTCCTTGGTTTATTTTAGGACCTTACATTCTAAGGAGAAAGACAGTGTTATTTAGATAGGTCACACAGTCAATCAGTGGGCATTTATTGAGTGCCAACTACTGCCGGGCACGGAGCTGGGCACTGGGGATAAGCGGGGGGGAAAGAGCAGTCCCTGTCCTCAAAGAGGTTACTCTCTAATGGCAAAGATGGTATGTATGCAAATGATTACATATATGTTATATATGTGTGTGTAGTTTAATCATATGACATACGATATCATGTATTTGTTGTTGTCTAGTCCTGACTCTTCCTGACTCCATTTGGGGTTTTCTTCAAAGATACTGCAGTGGTTGCCATTTCCTCCTCCAGCTCATTTTACAGATGAAGAAATTGAAGCAAGCAAGGTTAAGTGACTTGCCCAGAGTCACATGGCTAATAAGTATCTGAGGGTGGATTTGAACTCATGGAGATGAGTTTTCCCGACTCTGTGCATGAAACTCTATCCACTATGGCACCTAGCTGCCCTGGAATATATATAAATGTATGTTGACTTGAGACAGAGACCACAGGCATTAAGAGGCACTGAGAAGATAATTGAGAAACCAGTGACTTTTGCACTAGTTAGCAAAGGGCAGCAAAGAAATACCCAAGGCAGGGTCTGGAGTATGGCCAGTCCATCCCAATCCCACTCCAGTGGGTGGGGAAGCTGGTAGAATGGAGCTGTGGCAAAGTGGTGCCTGAGACCTTGGCATTTGTATTGATTACCTCCTGGGCAGGCAAGAGTTGTTAAGTAGGAAGCTGGGATCCTGAGATGTCTGGGGTACCCAGAGACTAGGAGGCAAAACAAATGAATCAGGTGACAGCAAAGGCAGACTGCGAGTCTGGTCTAAAGCTATCGATCTCAAGCCATTGGAGCTATGGGAGCCTTGGGAGCCTGCCAGCTCCTCAGGGCCAGGGGAGGGCAGAGACAGCTCTCCTCAGGGCTGGTGATGGGGCACACACTTGAGCATGGGGGTTCCCACTGAATCTGGCTGCAGGAGAGTCAGAGGGCTCAGAACCTGGGGGGTGGGTAGGAGAGGGTGAGTTGGGGAACCACATGGCCACATCCAGGAAGAAGGAAGAATATGGTCTGATTTCCAGGTGGCTTTAGTCAGCTTCACGTCCCCTACTCAGATGCTGTTGGGATCTGATAATGTTGACTGGTATTCATGAAATCTCAGAGTCTCAGAGTTGGAAGAAACCTCAGAGATCTAACCCTATGAGAATACAAGCCAGTGGTTTAGTGGGTAGAGCACTGAGGCTGGAAGATCTGAGTTCAAATGACAAGGTGTCCATCCACCTTTTCTAGAAATGGGCACTTTGGGCCTTGTTTTGTCCAATGTCTAACAGTGCCTGGCACAAAGGAGGAGCTTGGTATATGTTTGTGGACTGACTGAGAGTTTAGCAAGATGGCCTAGACTCGTTAGCCTTTTTGGTTGCCATGTCACCCTGTTTACACCTGACTACTCAGACCCTCAGATCTTTATCAGGCTGATCTCCAGAAGCTGGTTGTTTAAATTCGAACGAGAAATATAATGTGGGTAGATTAAGCAGGAGAGTAAGTTTGAGAGATAGAAGTAAGCAGGGAATAGCCAGCCAGAGGCTAGTTATAGACTGAGAGATCTTTTGGATTGAATGCCTTTTGGCAGGTGGTAAGGACCTGGGGGTCCTACAGCAGTATCCTCTTCAAGGGTCTGGACCATTACTTGGGCATTCAACAGATGTTGAGTAATTCAGTTTTGATTTAATTACAGCCAAGAGTAACCATTCTTGAAGATGGAAAGTTCGGGTGTGACTTGTCACATTTGTATGTGTGTGTGCGTGTGTGCCTGCGTGCATTTTTTGACTCACTGAAGATGAACAGAGTATAACTATAAAGTCTTAAGCTTTTTTTTTTTTGAAAAAAGAATCTAAGATGACAAAACAGGAAAATGATAAATACTGGAGAGGATGTGGAAAAATTGGAACACTAACGCATTGTTGGCGGAGTTGTGAACTGATCCAAATCATTTTGGAGAGCAATTTGGAACTATGCCCAAAGGGCTACAAAAATGTGCATACCCTTTGACCCAGCAATACCACTTCTAAGGCTGTATCCCAAAGAGATCATACAAGTGGGAGGAAGACCCTTATGTACAAAAATATTTATAGCAGCTCTTTTTGTGGTAGTCAAGAACTGGAAATCAGGGGATGCCCATCAATTGGGAATGGCTAAACAAGTTGTGGTATATGGATGTTATGACATAGTATTGTGCTATAAGAAATGAGGAGCAGATGGACTTCATAACCTAGAGAGACTTATACAAACTGATGCTGAGTGAGGGGAGCAGAACCAGGAGAACATTGTACACAATGACAGACACACAATATCTGTGAGGACTGACTTTGATAGACTGGGCTCCTCTCAGCAATGCCAGGCTATAAGAAAACTCCAAAAGACTCATGATAGAAAGGGCTATCCACATCCAGAGAAAGAACTACAGAGTCTGAATGCAGATCAAAGCAAGCTGCCTGCTCTCTCTCTTTTGTGTTTTGTTTCGTTCCTTCTTTCTCATTCACTCCATTGGTTAGAATTCTTCTTTACCACTTGACTAATGTGTAATGCAAAGGTATTTGTGGAACCTATATTGGACTGCATGTCATCATGGCGAGGAGGGAAGAGGAGAGGGAGGGGGAAAAAATTTGGAACTCAAAGGATTGTGGAACTGAATGTTGTAAACTAAATAAATGTAAAAATAATATTTTTTTTTGTGCTTTTTGGAGGGCAATTGGGGTTAAATGTCTTGCCCAAGGTCACACGGCTAGTTTTTGTGTTAAATGTCTGAGGCTGGATTTGAACTCAGGTCCTCCTGACTCCAGGGCTCTCTATTCACTGTGCCACCTAGCTGCCCTGTAAATAAATAATTTTTTTTAAAGCAATTGGGGTTAAGTAACTTGCCTAAGGTTACAACGGCCAGTTTTTTTGTGTGGGTGTTAAGTATCTTAGGCCAGAACTGATGCCCGGTCCTCCTGACTCTGGGGCTGGCACTCTTACTCATTGTGCCATCTAGGCCCCAATAAATAAATTTTTAAAAAAAGAATCTGTCTCAAATTCAGGGTGGGGGAGGCATGGTTAGTTTGTCCAAAACAGATCTTGGGATTTTAGTGGATTACAAAGTCAACAGAAGTCAGAAGTGGCAATGAAAAAAAAAACTAACACCATCTTGGTCTGCATTAAGAGGGGGCATATTTAGGAATAGGAAGGTAATGGTGCCTCCATATCATGTTCAATTAGTTCTAGGCATCACAGCTTAAAAACTGATAAGCGAGAGAGAATCTGGAGGGAAATAACCAGCAGAATGTGAAGGACTTTGAGGGTGGGAAGACTGGGATATGTGTGTGTGTGTGTGCATGCATGCGCACGCTCACTCATGTGCTGGTAGACTTTATCTTACAATTAGAGGCAACCTAAATTAGAACAGGTCACCTTGGGATGGATGTTGGTGCATTTCTCTTTACTTGGAAATTCCCCAACTTCTCTCCTTGCGGAGCTGGACCTGAATGCTGGACTGCACTCATGCCCCTTTCGACTTTCTTGTTAATTTGCATCCATGATCCTAACTGATGAATTTCTTTTGAATATTACTGATTCCTTCACCCAACACCTTGGCTCAGCTTTGGGTCATGGTTGCACAGCAGTGACATCTTCATTCAAGCCGTTCATTTCCATGTTGGAAAGAATGTGGCTGAAGACAAAGCCTGGAATAGCATGAATCTCAATCAGTTAAGTTCACTTTGCACCCAAGTTCTCTAGAGGCAGAGCCAGAGTTACCTGGGTTCAAATCACAGCTCTGTGTCACTGAAGGTGTGGTCTAGAGCAGTAGTCAAGACTCATTTTCCTTCGCTGTAAAATAGTTTTGGATTAGATGACCCTTATGGACTAAGTTTCCTTCTTAAAAAAAAAACCCAAACATTTTATTTTTTCCAATTTTATGTAAAAACAATTTTTAACCTTTGTGCTTTACAATTCTGAGTTCTAGATTCTGTCCTACCCTCCTTTCCCTCCCCCGTCATCGAGAAGACAAGCAATTTGATAAAGGTTATACATGTGCAGTCATGCAAAACATATTTCCATATTAGTCATGTTGTGAAAGAAGACACAGACCAAAAACCCCCAAGAAAAATAAAGAAAGTAAAAAAAAACAAACTAGTATACTTTGATCTGCATTCAGATTCTATCAATTCTTTCTCCGGAGGTGGATAATATTTTTCTTTCTGCATCCTTCAGAATTGTCTCCATTTTTTCTGTTACTGAGAATAGCTACGTTATTCACAGTTGATCATTGTACAATATTACTGTTACTGGGTACAATGTTCTCCTGCTTCAACTCACTTTATTTTTTATCAGTTCTTGTAAGTATTCCAGGTTTTTTCTGAAAGCGTCCTGCTTATTCTTTTTTTTTTTAAATAGTGCAATAGTATTTCCATCACAATCATGTACTACAGTCTGTTCAGTGGTTCCCCAATTGATGGGCATCCGCTCAGTTTCCAGTTCTTGGCCACTACAAAAAGAGCTGCTATAAATGTTTGTAAAGCAGGTCCTTTTCCCTTTTGGGGGATATCTTTGGATTATAGACCTAGAAGTGGTATTGCTGGATCAAAGGGCATGCACAATTTTATAGCACTTTGGGCATAGTTCCAAATTGCTCTCCAGAAGGGTTGGATCATTTCACAACTCCACCAACAATGCATTAGTGTGCCAATTTTCCCACATCCTCTCCAACATTTATCATTCTCCTTTTCTCTAATATTAGCCAATTTGTTGGGTGTGAGGTGGTACCTCAGAGTTGTTTTAATTTTCATTTCTCTAATCAATAGTGAATTAGAGTATTTTTCTATAACTATATATATATATACATATAAACTATAGATAGCTTTGATTACTTTGTCTGAAAACTGTCTGTTCATATCCTTTGACCTTTTATCAATTGGGGAATGACTCATATTCTTATAAATTTGACTCAGTTCTCTATATATTTGAGGAATGAGGCCTTTGTCAGAGAAAGACTAACTCTACATATTGGAAGTTATTGACAAACTGTTTATATATTTACTCTGTTAGAATGTGAATTCCTTGAGAACAGAGTCTGTTTTTACCTTTCTTTGTACCTCCAGTCTTTAGCATGGTGCCTGGACATTGGAAGTGCTTAATAACAGTAACAGCTAACATTTATACACACACACACACACACACACACACACACACATCAGTTACTTTGTGTCAGGCCCTGTGCCCAGCATTTTACAAATATTATCTCATTTGATTAAATTCTTGCCATTCAGTGACTTCATCTGTGATCCTAATATGACCTGAATGTTATGTGGACCAGGCATTAGGGATAGAAAGACAGAAAGTAAACAGTCCCAGCCCTCAAGGAGTTTACATTCTGTTGGGAGAATTGAACATGGACACAGATAAGGAAATACAAAGGAAGACAAAGTAATTGTCTGAAGGAGAGGGGATCAGGAGGGGCCTCTTCTATGAGGGGTACCAAGCTGGTTTTGGAAGGAAGGAAGCCAGGGATTCTTGCAAAAGGAGGAGAGAAGGGAGGACGTTCCACACTTCAGTCAGTACATTAATCAACATTTTTAAGCTATGATTGCTCAACCCTCTTGCCGATGCCTGTACCATTCCCCCACATTTCCCCATATTGTCCAGGAGAATGTTATCAGAAGACTTGCTGGAATCTAGACACTTTCTGTATCTCCCAGTCTGGTAACCATATCTAGCAAGGGCCTTACTGGTCTCTTTTCACCTTTCTAAATCTTTACAAATCATCTTTTGAAAAATTTCCTCTTGGATTTTGCTGGCTTTGACGTCAAGTGTTCCTCTCTGTAGTTTCTGGAAGTGACCAATTTCCCCCCATTTTTGAAAACTGGGGTAATATTTGCCCATCTCCTGCCTTGGGCTGTCTCTCTTATTCTTTATCTTTCTTTAAAGATTACTGAAGGCCTGCTCCATAATCATTTCAGCAGATGTCATATGTCTGGGCCTGGGGATTTAAGCTCCTTGAGCAGGGCTGGGTCTGTTCTTCTATCTTCTTTCCCATCTCAGACTTCATTGCTGTTCTAGCTGTGTTTACCCAGATCTTTTCAATTTGGAGATCGTTTTCTTTGATAGAAGAGATGAAGCAAAATAGCAGCTGAATAGCCTTGCCTTCCCTCTGCTATCTGCTCAAATTATTCGGTCTGCCCCGAGCAGCAAGGCTTTCTTCTATTTGCACCGTTATTTTGTCCTGGGGAGCCATCAGGGGAAATTCAGACCTAACTCGTGCAGAACAGCCTGAACTCCTTATAAGGAAGGTTGAACCCAGATTTCTATATTTCCAACATCATTCCTCTACACACGTGCCTCCACAGGCAAGGGAGGGAGTCAAGGTGGGAGCTGGAAGGTGGCAGCTGCTGCCAACAGCCCTGCTCAGGGCACCAGCTCGTCTCCCATTCTGCAGGCGTCTGGAGGCCGCATGTAAAAGCAGAGGAAGCTTCCAAACTGGGCTGATCTTTGGTTAGCTGGAGCTTATGCTCTGACTCTAAAACTGATGGTGTCTGGGAAGGGAAAAGCAAGAGAAACAGGTGAGATGTCAGCTCGATGCATTCTGGGTGGGTGGGTGGCTTAACCTGGGTGGCTGTGTCTATACTTTGGGCTGTGCTCATGAGAATTCTGAGCAGCTAGGACTCCAATGGCAGCTGTTTCTCGGACAAATCCTTGTGTTCTCAGATGTGCCCAGGCCAGAGGTCAAGGGACCTTGGCAGTCTGTGGTTGCGAGACCTTGACTTGTGACAAGAAGGGACTTCTGCTTGCTGCGTCACTATAAGGCAGGACAAGTAAGTGTTTGGCATGAGCTAATTCTGTCCACTCCTTTCCTGTCTTAGTGAATGCTAGAACAAAGAAATTAGCTAAATACTCCACCCCCCTGGATTCTGCTCTTCCATTTGTCCTTCTAATGGAAATGCTGACAGAATGTTCATTCTGCAATAAACATTTTTAGGAGAATTGATATCTGTGTAACATTACCCCTGCTGCCGGATGAAATGGCGATTAAATACCTAAAGACTCTTTGGAAGTTTCAACGATTATTTGGAAAGTAATTGTGTTTTATTGATGAAATCATTTTCAGTTAATTAGAAAGCAACTCAATTTTTAAAAAGTTAATTCTTTGGCAAAAAAATAAATTGATCCTGTTTGTAGACCTATTAAGTTATCCCCAAATGTTGTTTTAATAATCAGCTGATTTTAATGAAATGCCAAGGATGGAATTTCGGCTTCTTTTGGGTGGCGCGAGAGAGTTTAATGATCTGAAAAACAGGGTTGGCTCCTTGTAGCGGTAAATCTTGGCGCATGGGTCCTACTCTCCCTCAAAGGCCATACTGGTAACTCATGGCCAGACATGCTGCTCATTTGAACTGGGAAAGAGCCAGTGAAGAATTTTAACACCTTCATGCATGGTGTTCTCTCCAGCTGACTCTTTAGAAACCTGTTTTCCTCATGTAATTCAATTAATAAGCATTTCTTAAGGGACCGATGTGGGCCAGACACTACCTAATACATTCAAAATGAATACAAGATTGTTTTGGGAAGCCAATGGGAGAATCAGGGAAGGCTTCAGGGAGGAGGTGGCATTTGAGCAGGGATGCAGATGGGAGAAGGGAGAACATTCCAGCCATAGGGATGGAAATGGGGTTTATGTGTATGGAGAATACCTTGGGGCCAGGATGGTTGAACCATTGAGTCTTTGGAGGGGAGAGATGTGTGAAAAGGCTGGAGAGATAGAAAGAGGCCAGGTTGGGAAGAACTTGAGATGATTGTACAGCCTTTAGCTGCAGCTTTTCCTTTTTCATCTGGTTGGTTGATTTCTTGATCCTGCTTTCTTCACTTTGCTTCCTATTTTCCCACAGGTCTCTGAATTCTGTCACCCATGATATCACTAGTTCTCTTAGAAAATGAAGGATGAACAAGCTTTATCTCTGTCTCCAAATTTATGCTGAGGACTAGTGAGAAGGAAGGATTACCAGAGAATCAGTTTGCACAGGGCTTAGTACCTGAGCTGGGTAGAGTCTGGACTTTTCTCCTCAGGAGAGTGGGAACCATAGGTGGTTTCTGAGCAGAAGAGTAATACAACTTTCTGACTTTATAGGGATAGCCCTGCTTACCTCCTTCGGGTGTGGTTCTGTCTCATTACCTATGCCTTCCTGTTGAACATATGAACTTCCCTTGTTCTATAAGTTTAGGGAAATATAGTAATATAGAGCTGGAGTTCTTACTTGGTGTCCGCAAACCCACCACTGGGTCTGTTAACTTGCATAAGAAAAAGAATTACATCTTAATTGTTTTTAAAAAATAATTATACTTTATTTTGAGGTTCATTTTTTTAAAATTTGAGTTCCAAATTCTCTCCCTCCCTCTCCACCTCCCCCACTCATTGAGAAGGCAAGCAATATATCAATTATACATGTGAAGTCATGCAAAACATAGCACATCTTTATTTTCACTAACTTTTGGTTTCCTTTGTAATTCTATGCATTTATTTTATGTATTTTAAAACATGACTCTGAGAAAGGGTCCCTAGGCTTTACCAGTCTTCCAGAAAGGACCCAACACACACACACACACACACACACACACACACAGAGATTAAAAATCCTTGGTATAGTGGATGGAGTTTTAGAGCTCATTAGAAGGACATAGGTTCAAATCTCACATTTGATACTTAATAGCTATGTGACCCTGGGCAAGTCACTTAACCTATCTGTGCCTTAGTTTCCTCATCTGTAAAATAGAGGTAGTAATCACAGCTACCTCACAGGGTGGTTGTAAAGATCCAGGGAATGATGGGTATAAAGGACTTTTTACTGTGCTTATGTAAATGGTGGCTATTTTTATTGTCTCCAGCTCTCAGCATCTTAACACCATCAAAAGCTCCCTCAGTAGATAAGAAGGACAAAGGATATTAGAACCAGCAAGGCTGCTTTAGAGAATCTTGTCCAGACCAGGAAGCTGGGCCCCAGAGAGGACTGACTCTCCTGACACTGCCAAGCTGCCCCATAAGGTTCTGACCCTCGATGGGGGCATTTCCCCTTTGAAGCTCCCCTCCCCTCAGTGGCATTGCTGGTCTCATGTTTTTGCACCAATGCTTTATATTCCGAGGGGTTTTGCAGCTTTTTTTTATCTGGCCTTGACTAGGTCCCTCATAGATAATAATAGTTTGAATATTAATATTTACTCTCACATTTGAGTATTTGTGGCATGATCAGGGCATTGGCCCTGATGTTACAAGGCCCATGGTCTGGGTCCAAGGCTCACGGGCTGGGTTACCTTCAGCAAGGTGGCTAATGTCTCAGCCTCGGTGGGGTAGCCAAACCTCCTCCACCTGGCTCCTGGGCTCTGAAGACCAGGTGAGATCATTTACAGAAGGTTCTATTCAGAGTAGAAGGGAGAGGAGAGGCTGCTTTGGAGTCAGGAAAACTTGGGATCAAGTCCCTCCTTCGACCCGTACTGACTGTCAGGCAGTCAGTAATTGTTTATTAAATGCCTACTATGTGTCAGTCCCTCTTCTGAGTACAAAGAAAGGCAAAAACATCCCCTGCCCTCCAGAAGCTTGCAGTCTGATGAGGGAGGTAGTATGCATACAGGCAGACCATCGACAGCATTCCTTGCATTAAGGGGAAGTCAGGAAAGGCTTTGGATAGAAGGTGGGATTTTAACTGGGACATTTGGGGGTGCCATGACCCTGGGCAAAGCTTGATGATCCAGTGGCCCAGGTGGCTCCCAAGACTTTAAGTGCTCCTAGAACAACTGCACTGGTAGAGAGAGGGTTCTCACTGGGACTTCCCTACCCTAATGAAATCAGTTATGTGGTCTTGGGACTAAAAAAGGCAGAGAAAAGTAGAGAGGATGTTGGCAAAGTCATTACAGGGCTGGGGCTGAAAGCAGGGAGACATGGGTTCAAATTCTGCCTAGCTGTGTGACTCTGGGCAAGTCACCCCACTGAACTGTGCCTTAGTTTCCTCATCTGTAAAAGGGGGATAATGAAAGCACCTGCCTCCCGGGAAGATTATGAAGATAAAGTGAGATAATTTTTAAAGCATTTTGCAGACCTTAAAGTGCCATTTAAATGCTAGTTATTATCATCAAAGGCCCTTCCCGACCTGCCTCCCTCCCCTACCAACCCAAGCTCTGAAATCTTCTCAGGGCCCTCCCAGGACAGTTTGCTGTAGGTTCTAAGGACTCTCCCAGCTGGGGCATTCCACGTTCTAAGGTCTCTGCCAGGGCTGACCTTCTCTGTGCTAGAGACCCTCTCAGCTGTGACTCTCTGTGCTTCTTTGATTAATCTTTGTCCCCTCTGCTAGCATGGGCCCAAGGTTGAGCAACCGTTAAACATGGGTTCCTTGGGGAAGAAGATGCTATTTCTGAACTAACAGACTAAGTCCTGAGTTAATAGGCTGCTTATGCCTCCCCCTCAATGTGCAGGTGTTCTCCTCTGTGCCCAATAAATTAACTTTCCAGCTGCAAAATCTCTGTCATTAATTTTTAAAAGCACAAAATGCTCTCGTTGCCCCGCACTCCCCAGCCTCCCTGGGCTAAAGGCTTGGTTTCTTCGTGGGTTCCTTCCCAGCCTGCTTTCACCTATTGTATAAATGGTCAACATTATTAAATGGAATTTTCCCCAACTTGACAGGTTTTAGATAAATATTATTGCAAAGCATTCAGTGCAAATGTTGGATTGTCTATTTCTGATGGCTGTTGTGCTTTAAAAGGGGGGGAAGGGGACTTGTTATAAATGGTTTCAAAAATAGAAGCCAATTCTCACTCCGATGGAGGGGGACTGACCTATTTGAAAGCTGGACAGTGCCTTTAGTCAGTCCAACAAGAGACATTAAGCACCTACTATGTGCCAGGCCCTGAGATTAATACTGGAGCGGGGGGTACAGTGAAAGGCAAAAACAATTCCTGTTCATAGGCTAAGTGGGTCATAATCAATGGGGGGGCACCAAAATTCAAGGCAAATGAGGAAAGGTTTCCTGTCAAAGGTGGCATTTAGCACCCAGGGAAACCCGGAGGCCAAATTGAGGAGGGAGAACATTCCAGGGTTGGGGCATAGTCAGTGCAAAAGCCCAGAGTCACTGGGGGAGGCTGGGTGGCATGGTGAATAGAACACTGACCCTGGAGTCAGGAGGACCTGAGTTCAAATCCAACATCAGACTCTTAACACTTACTAGCCATGTGACCTTGGGCAAGTCACTTAACCCCAGTTGCCCTGCTTCCCCCCTCCAAAAAGCAAAAAAAAAAAAAAAAAGCCCAGAGTAGGGAGTCACTGAGGAGTGATCTGTAAGGGGCCAGAGGAATCCTTTCTTATAGTAGCCCAATGTAAGAATGTGGCAATTTCTTAATATTCCTCCTTGGCATGATTCAGTTACTCCCTTGTGAGGAGAATGCATGAATAAAATGTAATGGGTTCTGTGTTTGGAGCTGGAGGATTTGGGTTCGAATCCTGGCTTGATATCTCCAGGTTTCTGTCTCTTCATCTATAAAAGTGGAGAGTTGAATCTAAGCTCCTCCCCCTCCCCCCATTTCCTCCAGTGGAAGTCAGGAGACTAAGGCCCCACCCCAGGGCAGGGGTGAGGAAAGTGGAAGGGGGGCTCTCTCACAAGTAACTTTGTGTCCTTGACCCCCAGACAGTTTGCATATGAACTGCTAGGCCTGGGGATGGTTTTCGGTACCTGACAGATTTGCAGAATGTTTCCCCCTTGTCCCTCCCAGTTTCAGGAGGATTCAGGCAGAAATGGCCACAACGATAAGGAATATTCCCAGAGAGTTTTGATTTGTTGATTGCTCGGGGCGTGCTTGCACTTCGTTGGGCCCACCGGGCTTTCAGGGTAATCTCACAGACCTCCTGGGTGGCTGATCTTTCCCCCAACTCAGTAAAAGCCTATGGGAATTCACTAACAGAGAAGCCTGTTCGTCCTGAGGTTGCTTCTTCCCCCCTCCCTCCTTCTCTCTTGGACGGACTGGTGGCTTCCTTTTTCCAGAGTGATATATGGACCCACAGTGAGCATTTATTAAGCCCTGTTATGTACCAGGCATTCAGGGCTGGTGTACAAAGACCAAAGGAATGTACATTGTGATGGTGCATGTACACAGCTGCAGGTAGACTGACGTACACAGAATGTAGCTAAACCAAATGCAAAGTGTCATATGGGAACCTCTGACATCTGGGGGAAGGCAGATCAGAAGGAAGAGGGTGAGGGGCAGTTCAGGTTGCTTGTGAGAAAGCCCCCCCTTTCCCCTTTCCTCACCCCTGCCTGGGGGCCCCTTAGTCTCCTGACTTCCCCTGGAGGAGATGGGGCCAGGGGGATGAGCTTAGATTCAGGTCTTTACTTTTACAGATGAAGAGACAGAAACCTGGAGATATCAAGCCTTGTAGAAGAGGTGATGCTTGAGCTGAACCTCGAAGGAAATGCTGGGAGGAGAGAGGGCATTGTAGCCATGGGGTACAGCCTATGTAAAGACCCTGAGATGGGACAAGTCAGCCAGTTTGACTGGAATGTAGAGTGTGAGAAATGGAGTCATATATAGCAAGCTTAGAAAGGGAAAGGAATTCTTTGCCCTATAGGTCTGGGGTAAGTAGAGTCCAAGAGTAAAATAAATTTCAGACTCCTTAGCACAACATTCAGGGCCTTCTATCGACTCGTGCCTTTCCAGGCTGATCTCCTCTTTCTTCCCAGAGTGTGCTCCCTATTCTGGCTGCACTGGCCTCTCCGTTCACTGTCTTAGCTTTTCTCTTCACCAGCTTTGTGACCTTGGACAAGTCCCTTTCTGAGCTTCAGTTTCTTCAGTTGTAAAATGAGCCAGTTGGACCAGAAGCCTTCTGAGAGCCCTTCTAGTTCTAAATTCTGATCTCATGTTCTTCCACCCAACAATTCAGCAAGCACTTACTGAGTGCCTGCTGTATGCCAAGGACTGTCCTAGCTGCAAATACAAGAAGGAAGTCTGGCTTCAAGGAGATTGCATTCAGCAGGTGTCAAGATGCAGAAACAGGAAGTGATCATTGGATGGGGGGATGGTGGTGGAGGAGAAGAACTTGGGTGATTCTGAAAGGTCTTGGGTGGGAGGTGGAAGCTGAACTAAGCTTTGATGGAGACGAGGAAGAATGAGAGGGAGAGGTGAGCAGGGAGAGTGTTCCAGGTATGGGGGAAAGTCTTCGAAAGGTTCTGACATTCAGTGTTCTAAGGTCTATCCTAGCTCTGCTCTTCTGGGTCCTAAGGAAACTCCCATCTCTGAAAATCTGGTTCCTAAGCTCTCTCCCAGATGTGGCATTATGTTCTAAGGTCCCTCTCAGCTCTGACACCCTCTGTTCTAAGGTCTCTTTATTTATTTATTTTAAGCAATCAGGGTTAAGTAACTTGCTCAAGGTTACATGGCCAGTTATTTCTGGGTGTGGTGCTAAGTATCTGAGCCTGGATTTGATCCCCAGGTCATCCTGACACTGGAGCTGGTGCTCTTACTCGCTGAGCCACCTGGCCGCCCCTTCTAAGGTCTCTTTAGCATCTAATATTCTGTCCCTCCCAATTCTAAGATTCTATGACCTCTGTTCCTCTGGAAGAAAGATTTTGCAGACAAATATTTAGTGAAAACTGAAGTGTTTTTTCCCCTGTTCTTAACAGTCATGAACCTCTCTCTGTCTCTGTCTCTCTCTCTGTCTCTGTCTCTCACTCTCTGTCTCTCTCTCTCTGTCTCTCTCTCTGTCTCTCTGTCTGTCTGTCTGTCTCTCTCTCTCTCTGTCTCTCTCTCTCTGTCTCTCTCTCTCTCTCTCTCTCTGTTTCTCTGTCTCCCTCTCTGTCT
>NW_027185850.1:13322235-13330404 GCF_028583685.1 Petaurus breviceps papuanus
AGAGAGAGAGAGAGAGAGAGAGAGAGAGAGAGAGAGAGAGAGAGAGATTTAGTAACTAAAAGTGCACTAAGAATTTTGGAACATTCCATATTTTAGATTTCAGTTTCTTGATCTGTGAATTGAGGGGGTCAGAGTAGATCATTCCTGAGATCTCATTAGGAAAGAAATGGGAAGGAGGAAGGAGAGAAAGGGAGAAAAGAGCAAAGGCTGAAGGAGGAGAGGAAGAGGGAGAGGAAAAGGAGAGAGCAGGCCTTTAGATTTCTCACATCACATTAAAAGATGGTGACAGTAGAAAGAGAACCCGAATGGGAGCCCCAAATCGGGGTTCTCACTCTGCACCCACCATACTTAACTATACTGCTACTTTGTGACTAAGATTCCTAATGTGGAGGATTTGGGCAGTCATGACATCCGCTTTACAGGGATTTTTGGTTTTTCTTGAGATCATGGACTTGGACAAGCAAGAGTCCTACAAAGGTGTCAGGTATGATAACTATAGGTGCTATTTCCCCAAATCGGGGTTCTCCCCTCTGGAGCCCATCAGACTCATAGTTGACCATGGTTTTGATTTAGCTCAGCAAAGATTGCCAAGAAATCTGACCTTTGGAACAACATCCTGAGGGCTAATGGCTGTGAATGGCAGATACATTTTTATTTTTAGTTTTCAATTTTATTTTTATTGATGTCTTTTGGGGTTACATCACCTTCCTTTCAAAAAAAAATCTTCTCGTCTCTTCTACACAGTGAGCCAAACTGTGTAATAAAGGTTATGAAAAGGGGAGGGGGGAATTCGGAAAACCCAACTCAGATATCTTCTGGACAACTTTCGCATCTAGTGTTCCGACCCATACTTCTCTACTCACCAGTGAGGTCTGGGAGGCAGAGTGCTAGACACTGAAGGATACAAGGATGAAGATGAAGGGACCCCAGCCTCGAAGGAGTCTACAATTTAATAGCAACAGGGAAGGCATTCTCCTAGACAGAGGGGTTACAAGTCATCCATATAGAAGATGAGTTACGAGTAAACCAGAGAAGCACTTCAGATCACTTCTGGATGGGGGAATCTAAGAAGGCTTGTAGGCTGGGAGGGATCTTAGAAACAGCTACTTCCTCCTTCCTTCCATTCAACCAAAGAGAAAACCGAGACCCACAGAGCTGGCAAGGGGCAAAGCTGAGACTTGAACCTAGGTTGTGATCTAAGAAGAGGCAGAATGGTCCAGTGGCTAGAGAGCCCTGGCTGTGTTGGCAGAAAACCCGAGTTCCAACCCTACTGGAATGATTTGTCTGTGTGACCTTGAGGGACCATCATTCCTGACGTTTAATTTCCTCTTCAACAAAATGAGGTTAGATTTAGAGGGCTTCTGAAGTCCCTTTCATTGCTAGATCACTGTTCCTGAAATGTGAGCATTATTTCATTATTTAACATAATTATTTCATCAAATGTAAAATCTTTGGGTGTCTTTGGGTGGGAAGAAGTTTCTTTAAAATCCCAAGTTGTACAAGTGAAACTTCTCAACGTGCCCTTGAGAGCAGGGACTATATTGGTTTTTGTCAGTATTCTCAACTCCTGGCACATAGTGAGTGCTTAGTAAATGTTTGCTTGCTTGATATAGTATAGTAGGTGCTTAATAAATGTTTGATTGATTGACACAATAAGATGTGTCACAAATGCTTTCTTGGCTATTGAATAAATGAGGACAGGCATGGATTTGTTTTTGTCTTTGTGTCCACAGCACTTAACATGGTGCCTGGCCCATAGTAGTTGCTTGATAAATGCTTGATTTAGGGTTAGGTACATAGTAAGTGCTTAATAAATGCTTGATTGATTGATATAATGTGTGCTTAATAAATGATTTCTTGGCTAGTGAATAAATGAGGGAAGGCATGGATTTATTTTTGTCTTTGTTTTCACAGCATTTAACAGAGTGTCTGGCATATAGTAGTTGTGTGGTAAATGCTTGATTTAGGGTTAGACACATAGTAGGCACTTAATAAATACTTGATTGGTTGACAAAGCAGGTACTTAATAACTGCTCTCTTGATTATTGCATGATTGAGGGCAGGCACGGCATGGATTTATTTTTGACTCTATGCCTAGCACTTAGCACAGTGGCTAGCACTTAGTAAATACTGGTTGTTCGTTGAATGGGATATTTTGTAGTCTTATAATGCGACACTCCAGGTCACAGTTCAGCATGCATTTATTAAACGCCCAGTGTTTGGGGGGGCCATGCTTACAAATGTCTCCATAGCTGTTCCCCATCCATGGGGGCCCGTTGACCGGCCCCCATTTTGCTCTCCACACTTTTGCCCTCCCAGAGGCGGAGGGGACAGTCCTAGGCTCCTGGAAGCGGAGCTTGGGTGGTGGGAGCCCGCATGGGCTCCACCCTCTCCCCCATTTAGCGGCTGAGTCCTGGGGATGGCCAAGGCCGGGCAGGTAGCGGAAAGTTCAGGAGACTCTTCTTGCTGAGTATGCAGAAGGCCCCTCCGCGGCTGTTCTTTCCCACTGTTGATCATACCTTGGTTCCCCCGCCCCCGCCCAGGTTCACTAGGAGCGGCTGCTCGGTCCCCTGGACAGCCACCGCCTGTCTGCCCGCCTGCGACTGTCACTTACTTGGAAGGCTGCCGCGGCGCTGCCGAGGGAGCTGACAGAAAGCCTGAGATGGATGAGTAGCCGCACGCACCTCCTTCCCAGCCTCCAGAAATCTCTCCTCCCTGGCCGGTACCCCGCCTCCCTCCGGCCCCGCGTCCTCCAGAAGGCTCCGGGCTGAGCGGCACTCGGGAGCTGTCCCCGAGATGGGTCAATAGTCTGATCCGGTCCCCCTTCCAGCGGCTCCGTTCTCCTTCTCCTTCTCTCCTTGCCCGTCAGGACTCGACTCGCTCCTTTCGGCTCCCAGGGACGGCAGATTGATGGGCTAGCAGCAGGTACAGCCTCCCTGAATTCACGATGCCATGTTTCCCCCGGGCACTGGGGCTGGGATTCTGAATCCCGCTGGCGATGTCCGCGATCGCTAACAAAGGCTTGCTCGTTAAGGCACCGCTGTCTTTGGGTGGGAAGAAGTTTCTTAAAAAGTCTAAGTTGTACAAGTGAAACTTCTTAACTAATCTTCCTTGGAGAGGAAGAATGTAATTAATGAGCTCCGTCATTTGTACAGGAAGAACGGGAGGAAGGGAGAGCTGCCTGAAGGCTTAGTTTATTAGGGACGACCTCAAAGGACGCCACAGCTTTTGGAGAGACAGACAAGGGTGAGGCGCTGAGGATCTGGAGTTCACAGGGCCTGGGTTCGAATCCTAGGAAACCCTTTTACCACCCTTGAGATATTGGGCAACTCCCTTCTGGATCCTGTGATCCTATAACAATGACCTTTTCTGGGCCTCAGTTTCCTCTTCAGGAAGATGAGGAGATTGCACTAGATAAACAGATAAAGAACTAGAGCATAGGGAAGTGTAGCATTTAGTAAGTGCTTGCTGTGTGCCAGGCACTGAGCTGAGTGTGGGGGACCTGCCCTCATCCTAATAGGGGAAGAACACATATGAGTCTGAGAGGTGAGAAGGGGGAGGTGAGCGAAGGTTCCTCCAGTGTGTGATTTTAGGATAGATTATTGACATGTGTCCTAGAAGTGGGTCTCTTTCAGTACACTTGCTAGGTCTAAATGGGGTTACTGGATTTTAACTTTTCCCCACCTCCCCCAAGGGAAGGGCTTTGATTCTGGTGGCAAGGGTTCCGAGGAAGCAAGCATTTATTAAGCTTCTCCTACGTGCTGGGCGCTGTGCTCAGCACTTTGACACATTATCTCATTGCTGGACAGTGAATGGATTTTGATCTGCTTTGTCTGTTTGGGGGTGGGGTACAAAGGAGTGCGGGATCTGTTTGTCCAGCAAGGGCTCCAGTCACTTTGAACAGCCAGGACACGCATCTGTTGGCATTCGGAGCCCCAGGGCTTTCAGGCAGCAACGCAAAGCAGCGTTCCTGGAAGGAACTCGGTCCTGAGTCTGGGCCACCTGCCTTGGCTGCAGGAAGGCGAGAAGGTAGCCAGCCTCTGCTCCGTTTCCCTGACCTCCAGCTTCCCTTTCCTTCCCAATTGTTAAAAAATCCAGTTGCTGCTGCAATGCAGAAGAAAGTGGTAGGCGCTTGTAGAAAGTGTTGGGATGGACTTAATGAGATTTGTGTTAATGTGGCATTTATTGGAAATGAGTTATCTCCTGGCTTGCCGACCAGAGAGGGCTCAGGATCTTGGTGGGGAACGTTGGGGGAGGTTCCACTTTCAGCGCCCTTGGCGGGGGGAGGGGAGGGGGGGTCCTCTGGTCATCAGGGCTGAACATCATACAATTCTCTGCCATCTCCCCCGTGTGCCAGGAACGTGTTTAGGTCCTTGGCGCCTGAATTCTTGGGGGAGGATGTGTGTGTGTGTGTGTGGGGGGGGAACCTGCCAAAGGTAAATGAGAAACGAGCTTCCTCTTGGCCTGCTCTGTGCACAGGGTGGGGTGATTTAGGCTTTTTAAAGTGTGTGTGTGTGTGGGGGGGGCGATACTTGGTCTCTGCAGGCAGCAGCCAAAGGGAATAAAAGTGCTTCGGCTTTGGTGCAGTACCTGGGCTAATATTTGACTTTGTGATGTCGGCGGCTGTGAGGGTTTTTCAGGGCGATGAGGCTGCGTTCCAAGCCAGGCTTTCTTTAAAAGAAAATCAAAGACGCTGTTTGTTTTGGCATGCTGCCTGCCTCAGAACGAAATACGGCATTTTTAATAATTGCCTAATAAAGGAGAAAGCACGGAGGGAAAGAAATTGCTGCGGGGGGAGGGGCTGGTTTTCAGTAGAGGTTGGATCTGGGGAGAAGTGGCAGTCTTGGCATGTATATAGATTTACATACATACACACATATATTATACACATACACACCAGGGTTTGTAGTGAAACTGTTTTGGAAAATGGAAATAATTACAGGAGGACACCCCCCACTTGAGTAGCCCTAATGGAACCATCTCTGGGATGGTTGGGAGAGGTCAAGACTCTCTTGCTGCCCTTCCTGTGACCATGGAGTGGACTACAGTTGAGTAGGGGGTCTCATTCCCCATTCCTGCACGTATTTTGGCCACGAGGCTAATGACTAGTGTTCATTTCCATGAAGAGTCTTGTGAGTGCAGTAGAACCCGAGATGATTCTGCTTTTGGAGGAGATAAGGAAAACCATGGTCTGAACGTGCTGGTTTATAGGGAAGTGGAGTGAGAATGATGCTGGCAGATTCTGTGAAAGGCCAGTCAGGTGGTATGTATTCTTGGAGTGAGGAAGACCTCAGGCGCTTCCTAGCTGTGGAACCCTGCACAGATTACTCGGCCTATGTCTGCCTTAGTTTCCACAACCGTAAAATGGGGATAACCACAGCACCTACTTTCCATTGCTGTCATCAGTGGAGATCGTTGTGAGATGCTTAGCCCAGTCCCTGACACATAGGAGGGACTTAATAGAGATTTATTCTCTTCTTTCCCTTCCTCAGGAAGATCTGTCTCTAACACTTATTAGCTGTGTCACTCTGGGCAAGTCACTTGACCCTGTTGGCCTCAGTTTCCTCATCTGTAAAATGAGCTGGAGAAGGAAATGATGAACCAGTTCTGTGTCTTTGCCAAGAAAATCCCAAATGGGGTCACAGAGAATCAGATGTGACTGAAATGACTGAACAACAATAATGTGCCAGCTAATCCAACAACCAACCCCATCGTGAGGAAAGAGGCTTGTTCAGTGTTCAACAGGTGCCAAGTTACAAAGCAGAATTCGAACCTGGGTCCTCTGGCACGAAGTCCCATGCTATAAGTCATCTCGGCACGGCGGCTAGAGTAAAGAGGACCTGGGTTCAGATTCTGCCTCAGATATGTATTGGCCCTATGACCCTGGGAGAGTCACTTAAACTTTAGGTGTCTCCGGCCACTCCCTATGACTGCCAGATACCGAGGAGGTACCTACTGCACCAGTAGAGGGACTTTCCTCACCTGGGAGTTCCTTAGGCCAGCGAACTCTCTGGTCTAGTCCTAATCACCTACTGTCCCTCTCCGTGCCAGGGGTACTGCCCAGAAGAAGGGAGAGCATTCTGAAATGGAACAGAAGGTCAGGGTCAGCATTCAGCTTCTCCCCGGCTCTTGGCCCTGCCAGCACTGTGGAAAGGGCCGTGTTACTGGCACCTGGCTCCATCCCCTCATTTGAAGGGAAATGCCCTGTCTTTACTTGGTGCTGTAAGACTCTACATACATCATCCCATCTGATCCAGTAGGTACTTCATTCTGTCTACCCATTCTATGGATGAGGACACTGAGGCTCAGAATTAAACCCAAGGTAGAGTTGAGATGAGAGCCTGGGTCTCAGCTTTCTTTCTTTGTTCTCTTTCTGCTGCTGAGAGAACGTCAGGTCTTTGAGGGCCATCCATTCGAGCCAGCTTATCCGTCGCTAGCTTGTTCATGCCTAGTGTGCCTGTCGTCTTCCTACCAGGCCGGGGGTTCTGAAGGGCAGGGACTGGCTTTTTCCTTCCTTTGTATCCCTAGCTCTTAGCGCACAGCTTGGCACACAGTAGGTGCATGTTGACTGAGGATCCTTTTTCTTTTTAGTCTTTACACCTGGCTGTGTGCATAGTAAGGGCTTAACAAATACTTGCATCTTGAGTGGAGTTGAATTGAATGAGGTTGGCACTGAGCTGAGCTTTGAGGGCAGCTCAGGATTCAAAGGGGCAGAGATGAGGAGGGAGGGCATTCCAGGTATGGAAGATGGCCTTGGAATCTCTTCCTACTCCCCTTCAAAACATCCTTGTAAAAGAAGAAAACAGAAAAATTGCACCTGGACTCGTCCCTTCCAGTCAGGTCCTAAATGATGCTGATTATTAATTATTAAAGATAATTATTCAGTTCTGCAAAATCTCTAGTGGACAGATAGTTCTAGAGCAAGGGCGTGGCCCAATAGGTGATGGCTGTCCTTATGAGGGTAAGAACATAACCATGATGGTGTGAAATTATAAGAAAAAGCCTTAATATTCTCCCCCTATGCTCTGCCAAAGGCACAGAAACATTGATTTGGCTTCCAGTGGCCGGGGTGAGCTCTGAGCTGTTTCTCAGTCATGGGTGGCTGTCATTGGAGCCCAGCAAATGCCTGAGCAGTACCGCAAAGGATGAACTTATCTTGGGCATTGCCCACAGAGTCCGTGCTCCCCAGAGGCAGGGTGGTACAGTGGGAAGAGGTGGAAGAGTGAGCTGCAGTGGTCATATCTGCTACTTAGTATCTGAGTAACTCCTACTAGACCATAAGCTCCTTGAGGGCAGGAAGCATCTTATTTTTACCTTTATATCCCCAGTGCCTGGCACATAATAGGTGTATCATAAATTTGTTTTGTTGCTTTATTTAAGTTGATCTGCTTGTTGATCTACACTCAGTTTCCTTCCCTGAAAAATGAAGGGTTTAGATCCAAGGTTCTTAATCTGTGATTTGTGAACTTGTCTTTCTAATTATTTTGATAACTACATTTGAATTTTTACAAGTTTCCCTGGTATTACAGTGCATTTTATTTTATGGTTTTAAAAACATTCTTCAAAGGGCCTGTGGGCTTTGTCAGAGCCTCTCCTGCCTTCCATGAAGAGGTCACCCTTCTCCTTGCCGAGGCAAACCCCTCTATGTGCTCAAGTGTTCCCGTCCTATCCTGTCTTCTGCAGCAGTTTGCTCACACTCCCACTAATCTTCCATCTCTTCCTATCTACTACTGGCTGCCTCCCTGCTGCCTACAGACATGCCCATTTATCCCCCATCCTCCAAAAACCCTCACTCGATCCTTCCATCCCCTCTGAGTAGTGTCCTACATCTCTCCTCCCTTTCTTGGTATCTACAATGCTAACACACTCTTCTAAATCCTCTGGCTGGAAATCGAGGACAGTCTGGCTTCCAACCTCATCATTCGGCTGAAACTTTGCTCTCCCATTCAGTGATCTCTTAATGGCCATTTTGAATGGTCTTCCCCCCCCCCCCCCCCCCAGTCTTCACCCTTCTTGACCTCTTGAAGCCTTTGATACTGTGGATCACCATGTACTCCTAGACAGTCTCTCCTTTCTGGGTTTTCCTGGCTGCTTTCTCCTGGCTCTCCTCCCCCTCCCTCTCCCCCTCTCTTCCTCCTCCCTCTCCTCCTCCTCCTCTTCCTCCTCCCC
>NW_027185850.1:13330504-13336828 GCF_028583685.1 Petaurus breviceps papuanus
TCTCCTCCCCCTCCTCCCCTTCCCCTCCTCCTCTTCCTCCTCCCCTCCTCCCTCTTCTCCTCCCTCTCCTCTTCCTCCTCCTCCTTCCCTCTTCCTCCTCTCTCTCCTCCTCCTCCCCCTCCTCCTCCCCTCTTGCTCTCCCTCCTCCTCCTCCCTTCCTCCTCTTCCTTCTCCTCCTCCTCCTCCCTCTCCTCCTCCTCCATCTCTTTTGTTGGATCTTCCAGGTCATGTCTATTTACTGTGGCTTTTCCCCATTCTATGTGTTCTCAGCCCCCGTGGAGTCAATAATCACGTCTGTGCGGGTGATTCCAGCCCTAACTTCTCTCTTGAATTCCAGTTTCACATCTGCCTATTGAATATTGAGACCTGGATGTCCTGTAGATATCTTAAACTAAACATGTCTAAAATTGACCTTGTCATCTTCCCCCTCACCCCTAAGCGTTCCGTTCTGCCTACTTCCCTATTACTAATATTTATTTTTGGTGAATCTATTATATAGAGCTTGATTTTTCCCTCCCCCCATTATTCTTGAGGGCACTACCATCCTACCCATTGCCCGGTTGGCATCCTCGACTCATCGTCAGTATGTGACCACATCCTGTCACTTCTCTCTAAGTCCCCTTGTTCTCCACAGCCACCATATCGGGCTGTAATCATCCTACCCCTGGGCCATTGCACTACCTTTCTGGGTGGTCTCCCTGTGCCAAGTCTGTCTCTGCTTCAGACCATCCACCCTCTACTCAGCTGTCAAATCGGTCTTCCTCAAGGGCACTTCTGACCATGTCAATCAATCAGTCAGTAAATATTTATTAAGACCTACTGTGTGCATAAGTTCTGGAGAAACAACCACAAAAAAGGCAAAAGATAATCCCTGCCCTCAAGGAGCTCACAGTCTATATCACCATCTAGTTGATAAACTCCAGTGGCCGCCTATTACCACTAGGATCAAATAGTATCCCCTGTTTGGCGTTTAAAGTCTTTCACAACCCAGAGCCTTCCTCCCTTGCCATTCTTCTTACATTTTACTCCCCACCACATACTCCGAGATCAAACAATACTGATTTCCTCAAACATGACACGCCCATCTACCAGCTCCATGCTTTTTTACTGGCTGTGTCCCATACCTGGAACGCTCCCTTCTTCAGTGCCACTTCCCAGATTCCCTGGCTTACTTCAAGTTTCATTATGCCAGAGGGCTCTCTCAATCCTTCCCCCAGCCCTTTCCTTCAGCCTGCCCTCTATGTACGTATCCTGCTTGCTTGAGGTGGTTTGCGTTAAAAAGTGAGCTCCTTGAGAGTAGTGACCATCTTTTGCCTTGCTTTATCCCTATGTGTCTAATAAAAATTTTAATGAATATCTTTTGTTTATACATTATAGGAATTTCTTCTAGTATTTCCCCTCCCCTTTTCTTCCAGAGAGCCATCCATATAACAAATATTTTCAAGTAAAATAAAAAGAGGGAAAAATGGGGGAAAATCAGCAAAATTAATGGAGACATCAATGAAGTCTGAAACTATGTGCAGTGTTCCACATGTGTGATCCTCCTGCCCCTGCAAAGGAACCCAAGGGAGAGATCTCCTCTAGCTCTTCCTTGTGGCCCTGGTTTTTCTCTGGAGTTTTGCAGCATTCACTTTTTATTGTTTTGTGGTGGTTCTTTCCATTCACTTGGTTACAGGCATCGCATAGAATGTTGCTTGGCTTTGCCTGCTTCACTTTGCATCAGATGGTGTCAACCTTCCCATGCTTCTCTTACTCATTGAATTTGTCATTTTTTATGGTACAGTAATATTTCATTTCATTCATGTACCATGGTTTCTATAGCCACCTCCCAACTGATGGGTGTCACTTTGTTTCCAATTCTTTGCTATCATCAAAGTGCTGCTACAAATATTATTATCTATATAGTGGCTTTGTTATTATCAATGACTCTGTGTGTGTGTGTGTGAGAGAGAGAGAGAGACAGAGAGAGAGAGAAAGAGACAGAGACAGAGAGACAGAGAGCACGAATGTGTGTGTGTGTGTGTGTGAGTGAGAGAGAGAGAGAGACAGAGAGAGACAGAGACAGAGAGACAGAGAGCACGAATGTGTGTGTGTGTGTGAGTGAGAGAGACAGAGAAAGAGAGAGACAGAGACAGAGAGACAGAGAGCACGAATGTGTGTGTGTGTGAGTGAGAGAGAGAGAGAGACAGAGAGAGAAAGAGAGAGACAGAGACAGAGAGACAGAGAGCACGAATGTGTGTGTGAGTGAGTGAGAGAGAGACAGAGAGAGACAGAGAAAGAGAGAGAGACAGAGAGAGCACGAATGTGTGTGTATGTGTGTGTGTGTGTGTGTGTGTGTGTGTGTGTGTGGGGTGTGTTTTGATGAGATGATGGTGCAGAAAGAAGGTGGATGTTCCTGAATTGAAATTTGAGGCTCTTGTCCACTGTGAAGAGGAGGAGCCCCAAGATCATGCCACATGAGGACTGGTTGAAGTTGAAGATTTAGGGGCGGAACACCCTTGCTATCATGCCCCCTAACTCTGGGTTTTCCCTAGGTCATTATTCAGTCTCTTACACTCTCTTCATCATTCTGTCATCTCACATGGGTTTAATTATAACTGTTTTGCAAATGACTTTCAAGTCTCCGTTTCCAGCCACAGTTGGGTAGATTGAGTCCAACATCACCAGCTGCTTTTTGAACACCTAAAGCTGGCCGTCATGTCAACATCTCAAGATCGATATGTCCAAAGTCTATTCCTAGAGCACTCCCCTATGAAGCCCAGGGGAGGTAGCTTTGGGGCTTCATAGGGGAAGGCATCTATCAGGCCATTTGGGAAGGGGGAGGGCTGGCCAGCTCCCAGAGGGACATTTCTTCTGAGCCCACACTCAAAGATGGAGTATTAAATGGACTCAGTTATCACCTCTCCCAGTTTGGAGGGGCACCGGATCAGCTCTCCTGGCTGTGGAATGTAGGCAGGAAGAGCAAAGGAGAATGGACAGGAGTGGGAGCTGGGGTCAAGCTCTAAGGAGCTTTGTCAGCTGCAAACTGGTTTTGTGGTGAAATGGATGCTACAGGACCAAGTTCAGATCTTGGCACTGCAAGGACGTTGGTGTCTTATTTAGCAGCTAGATGGCACAGCAGATAGAGTACTGGCCTTGAAGGAAAGACTTGTTCAGATTGTGTCTCCCACACCAGACACTTACTAAAATTGTCATCCTGGGCAAGTCATTTAACCTGTACCTCCATTTTGCCATCTGCAAAATGGGAGGGATAATTGCATAGAATTATTGTGAGTATAACATGTAAGGTGCTTTATAGATTTTAAGTGCCATATAAATGTAGCCATCATCATTATTATTTGTAAAATGAGAGGGCTAGACAAGGTGATTCCTTCATTTTCTTCTGTGATCCATGGACCCTTTCCTCATTTCTCCCCTTGACTCATCAGGGAAGGCCAGCAACTAAGCAGGTGTAAACCTCAAAGGATGATAGAGAATTAGCGTTGTCATTGTCACTGCTCTAGCACCTCTCACAGGGTTTGATGCCCAGCAGACTCTCAGTCAATAATTCCTGAGTGGTCACACAAATCATGTAGTCATTGATTTATTCAGCTAGCATTTATGAAGGACTTATCCCATGCAAAAGCCTGCTAGATACTGGAGAGACAGAGACAGTGATGACCAGGGCTCTGTTTATTGATAAGCCAGACTTATCAGCTCAGTAAAGATTTATTGTCCTTTCAGTAATTCTTAGCATTGTGTGCCCATAAGAGGGTTTTGAGCAGGCCATCTAGCCCAACTCCCTAATCTTAGAGATGAGGAAACTGAGGGCTAGAGAGGGAGAAGATGACATGTCCAAGGTCACCAAGGTAGTAAGTAATAGAGATGGGAATTTTTTAAACTTAATTTTTTTCAGTTATTAAGCATTTTTTGGTCTTTCTTCTATACTCACTCTCCTACTAGGAAAAAAAAGAAAACACTTGTAACAAATAAATATAGTCAAGGAAAACAAGTTCCCATCTTGACTACATTAAAAAATGTGGGTCTCCTTTCTGTCGGGAAGGGGCTGGTATTTTTCTTCATTTGGTCCTCTGGGATCATCATTGAACCTTGTGTTGATCAGCATTTTTAAGTCTTTCAAAACTGTTCTGATATGAGATACCATACATTCTTTACTATTTTTCAATCTTCTGACTTTGTTTTGCTATTTCTTCTTCTCTCCTGAGTCATTAACTTCTGTTTTGGTCCATTTTAGGGAGTTTGTTGTTTGAGAGGGGCACTAAGTCTCTTGTCCCAAGCGGTTCATTCTTTTTCCAGGTTTTTCCTCCACAGGTCTCATTTCTTTTCCAATTCTTTCTTCTAACTCTCATGTCATTTACAATATCATTTTAAGTTTTTTTCCTTTAACCACATGTATCTTTTCTTCTAGAAATTCTAGTTATGTTTTTGGTGGTTTTGGGGTGGGGGTAAGCTGTGTTTTTCTTAGGTTCTGGGTTCTTTGAATTGTTCTCTTCTGTTTGTGTCTTGGGCATCCTTGGTATAGGGACAGAATAGTGCTTTAAACATTTTTGTGAACTCATTCTTCTAGTGATCTGCCCAGTGTTATTGATCTAGCTGAAAGCTCTGGGGGCTGGGTTTGTGATCCAGTCTCCTTCAGGATATGACTCCGCTTTTTTCCTCCTCTCTCCTCCCTGTTGCCATGAAGACTGAGTCCAGGATCAGCTCTGAGTGTTGCTAAATTCTGGATCCAGCTGGGAGCTCTGGGGGCAGCATCAGTCTATGCTCTTGGCTCCTCTGGAAGACACATCCTCCCACTCACTGATCTGAGTCTGCAACCCCAGCCCATTCCTTTTCCAGAGCACCTGCTCTGGGCACTTGGCTACAGGCCAAATTCGTTATCTTGGGCTGGAAAGGGCACTGTCCACCGTCCACTCCTTTGACTTCCTAGACACTACCCCATTGGGCATTTGTGGGAGGAATGGAGCTGCCCTGGTTCCTTTGACACCACCATCTTGCCTCAGTTTCCCAGAGCTGGGATTTAAAACCAAGAGCTAAAAAACAAAGAAACAACCCAAGAGCTCTGACTGTGAAATGGCATGATATAGTCAAAAGGGTACCAATCCTCGAGTCACAGAACCTGGAAACAAATCCTGACTTGGTCAGATTGCCTGTGTGATCTCTCCAGGATCTCCTGTAAAATGAGGATGTTGGACTTAAATTCCAAGTTCCTTCTAGGTCTAAATCTATGATTCCTTTACTTTAGATAAAATCCTCTTTTCATGCACCAAATTCTAGAGAGATTTAGACCCCACCCACCTTCCCAATGAAATCATGCCACAAGCATTGGCTTTTTCCACCCATTTCTACATTCCAAGATTAGTCAGTGTCCTGGTTCTTCAGGCTGTCCTTCCTACTTGTCAGAAGCAGTTGTCTTATCTGGACTTTGGTTTACCCTCCTCCTGTTTTCCATGCTGTTGTAGGGCCTGTCCATAGCCTTTCCTCTCCCTTTCCCATCCCTTATGCCTCCTGTTTGGCCCACTTGGGTTCAGAAGCCATAGATCCAAGAATTGTAGAGTTGGAAGGGACCTGAGTTCAGTAGAATTCCACAAACAGTTCTCCTTCTGCTGGGGAGCCATTGATAGTAAATGTGTCTAGTGTATGTGGGGTTGCAATAATAAACAGCCAATTTGTGTATGACCTATGGTGAGAGGGACCTTCACTGAGTTGTTTATGATTGGGAAGAGGATGGGGAATCGATTTGAACTTTTGGGGAAATTTACAGTCAAAGCTTGAGACACATGAATTCAGCCTCAAGGACAGTGTGAATCATAACCAATATCTGCTGGCCTTCGAGGCTGGGCTTCTCTGTTTTGAGCCCAGCAGGTAAAAGTCACTCCAAGCTGCACTGGCTGCTTTCTCTGCAGGACTGGCCATCATCTGGTCTCCATCGTGTAAGTGATTGGGATATTGCTGCCTGTTTTGCAGATGCTTGCCTTCCAGCTCTTTTAAAAAATGTCCATTTGACTTGTTATTTTCTTACCTGGGTAGACATTTTCCTCACAAAGAGAGTGGTCATCATTACTGATATTGGTAGAGTTTTCCAGTTAATAGGAATGCTGACTTTGGGTCTCTCCAGTTTGGTTATCATAAATCAGAGAGTTGCAGAATGTTAGACCTTGGAGGGACCTTAGTATCTAGTCAAACTCCCCCATTTTACAGATAAAGGAAATAGAGCCCAGAAAGATGCAGGATATTGAAGATTCTGTAGATAGAAAGGGGGGAGAATAAAGAGGGGAGAGAGAGAGAGAGAGAGAGAGAGAGAGAGAGAGAGAGAGAGAGAGAGAG
>NW_027185850.1:13336838-13391917 GCF_028583685.1 Petaurus breviceps papuanus
GAGAGAGAGAGAGAGAGAGAGAGAGAGAGAGAGAGAGAGAGAGAGAGGAGAGAGGAGGGAAAGAGAAATAGAGAGGAGAGAAAGAGAAATAGAGAGAGAGAGGAGGGAGAGAGAGACAGAGAGCGAGAGAGAGAGAAATAGAGAGAGGGAGGAGAGAGGAGGGAGAGAGAGAAAAATAGGAGAGAGAGAGAGAGAGAGAGAGAGAGAGAGAGAGAGAGATGGGGACTTTGGATGAGATGTGCGTTCACATTCTGCCCAGGTGGGTGCTTAATTTCTCCGTTTTCTGAGCCCTTCTTGAAGTCTGTACATAGCAGAGAAGCTGCACTGGTAAAGGGCATTTCCTCACTGGTTAGCTCCCTCTCTCACTAGAGTCACAGGACTTGTGTCAATTCCTACTGAACCACTAGAATTGTGATAAGATCGTGTAAACTGACGTTGCCTCCATCCTGGTCATTCTCATCCTCTTCCTCCTCATTAGCACCCTATGGTTTAGAATTATTATTATTATCAGCATAGAACTGTCCCAGGCACAGGCACCACAGCAGAGACGAGAAGTCTAAGAAACTGCCCCATCCTTAGACTTAGAGTCGGGATTGGGAGGAAAAAGGGGATATACCGAGCTATTAGAGAACAGTATCAGACCCGTGGATACAAATATAGAATGGAACACTGGGATCATTGAGGGCGCTGGGAACCTCCAGCCTGATGGGGGCTGACAGGTGGTCCGAGATGGGAGCTTCGATCTCACTTTAGGAGCAAATTCAGAGATTCTTTAGTCCAGCCTCCTTCCTTTTACAGACAAGGAAAGTGATTCCCAGAGAGGTTGTGACTTGCCTGATGTCATACAGGTAGTATCAAAGGTAGATCCTAGCCCAGATCTCCTCTCTCCTGGGTCAGTGATATTTTGATAAAATCAAGCACTAAATACTTAATATATTCTGGGCATAGCATTGAGTAGTAGGGACCCTGTGCTCAGGAAGTTTACATTGTATCAGAGAAGACCATGAATATGTACAAGCATATTCAGAATAAAATACAAAGTGATTAAATATCAGCTGGCAGGGAGGGCACTGGCAGTTGGTAGAGGGGCATCAACATGGACCCTGGGCCCTTCCCTGTCCTGGTTGACCCTCTGTGGCCACTGTCCATTTCATCAATGTCCTTCATAAATGGTGGTGCACAGACCTAAGCCTGGATGGCCAGATGTGGTCTGAGAAGGGCAGAGTCCCATGGGAAGGTCTCCTCCCTGTTCCTGGAGGTTCTGCCTCACCTTATACAGCCCAAGGTTGTAGGTCACTGTTTTTGGTTCTCCATGGGCCTTCCCAATCCCCTCTAGATGTAATAAACACACAGTATGGTATCCCACCTTTGCACCATCCCTACATGGGAGGCAACAAAGCTGCTTTTCTGTGTACACACCTATAAATTTCTCGGGCTGGGATGTAAACTCCTGAGAAAACGAGGTCTCTCAGGAGTCATATGCAAAACACCCAGGCAGTGAGCAGTCCAGTACAGAATCAAGCCGATGGCAGTCTAAACTCTGGAAGACCCTTATTCTGGGCCTCTAGCTGCATTTCCAAAGCAATGATTGAGTCGACATTTAAGTTCAGTAGCTTATGTTTTTCTGATGTTGGTTTTTTGTTTTTTTAAAAGCCTTCTAATCATTCAGTTCAGCCACCAGTCAGCAAGCATTTCTTATCAGCTAGTAAACATTTATTAAGCACGTACTATATGCTATGCACCATGCAAATACCCTCAAGAAGCTTACATTCTAATGGGGGAAGAAATGGGTGGGGGTGGGGGGGCAGAGACATTCTCCAGAAGAAGGAGACCTGGTTGGCCTGAGTGACTGTCCAAGAAGTGAAGGGGATCAGGAAACCGTCCTGAGGATGGTGGGTCTTTAGCTGGGACTGGAAAGGAGAAGATTCCAGGCAGAGGGTGGAGGGGGGCACAGCATGTGAAAATGTCTGCAGTTGGCAGCTGGAGGGTCTTGTTGGAGGAATGGCCGGGAGGTTGGTGTCACTGGATCCGATTATGTGGGGGTAGGGTGCGAGGCATGGAAGGTTTAGTAAGAAGACTGGAAAGGAGGTCAGACGTGCTAGGAAAATTGGAGTGGCAGCCGTGTGGAAGATGATTTGGAATGCTGGGAGACTTGAAGTAGGGAGGGACACCAAGCATCCAGAACTTTGGCAGTACTAGGGTCACCGCTGCTTGATTATTGGAGGGAATATAGGCTGAGATGGGACGGGAGGGCTCTTCCTGGCCATTCTAAACCTCCTCATCCCTCTCCTACTGAACCATGGACTTTGTCCCCCTGCACCCATCCCAGGCTCCCATAGGGGAGCTCTCACCTCATCTTGCCCAGAATTAGGTATATGTGTCCCTTAAGGCTACTTCCAAACCATGTCACCATGTCATGTCCCTCATTCCCTTTTCTAGCTTCTGTTATTTTCCTTCACAATTAGAATGGATGCTCCTTGAGGGCAGGGACTGTCTTGCTTTCTTGTATTATTATATCATTGTGCCTGACACATATTAAGTGCTTAATTAATGGGGAAGGGAATAAACATTTATTATTTTTTAAATTTATTTATTTTTATATATTTTTATTTTTTAATTAATTTGTTTGTTTTCTTTTAGTTTATAGGATTCAATTCCACAATTCCTTGAGTTTCACATTTTGTCCCCTTCCTCCCCTTCCTCCCCTCCCCACCATGGTGGCATATAGTCAAGTACAGGATCTGTAAATACTTTCACATTATACATTAGTCAGGTTATAAAGACGGATTGTATCAGATGGAATGAAAAATGGTAAAGAGGACATAAAACCAAATAAGAAGGGGAATAAACATTTATTAAGCTGTGTGCCAGCCATATGCTAAGCACTTTTTATAATTATTATCTCATTTAATCCTCACAACAACCCTTAGGAGGTAGGTGCTGTTATTATCCTCATTTTAGAGTTGAAGGAAACTGAGGCAAACAGAAGTTAAGTGACTTGCTCAAGGTCACACAGCTAGTCAACTTCTGAGGTCATATTTGAATTCAGGTCTTCCTGATTTCACGCGTATTGCTCTATCCTCTAAGCCACCAGCTGCCTTTTTACCCTTCATTCATTTGTGCTGTGGACATGGAAATAATTAAATTTGGCTACTGATTAAATGTAGGCGGGGGGGGGGGGGGAGGGGGAGGATGGGTGAGGAGTTAGACGATGTTAAAGTGGTGAATCTGGGTGTGTTGAAGGATGATGACATCCTCAACGGTAACAGAGAAATTTGGAAGAGTGTTGGGTTTGGGGAAAAGATAACGCCTTGTTTTGAATATATTGAATGTTAGATCTCTATAGGATTTCCCACTAATAAGAGAGAAAAGATCATTAATAAGAGGTGAGTAAAAGAATTGTCATGCCACGGTGGCTCCCACCTCCGTGTCTTTGCACATGTCCCACACAAGGCTGGCTCAGAGCTTCCTCCTCCAAATAACCACACTTGGACTTGTCTCTCACGGCTTACAGAGCTTGGTGACCACACCCCGTGGACTCAGCCGATGAAGTGACCAAGACTGCCCTTCGAAGCCCCCCAGGATGGAGAAGACAGACGGTAGGTGGTCTGTTTTCTCACTGACTTCAAGGAGAGTGTTCAAGCCACTGTGGGAAGGTGTCTGGCTTACCCTGAGTGTGGGGGCAGATCTCAGGGTAACCAGCGTTCCCCCAGCTCCATCTCCATTGTCACGACGAGAATATCAGCTTACATGTGTTCAAAGTGTTTTCATAGACAGTTTAGTACAGTGGCAGGGGAGATAAATGTGGAGTCGGGGGACCTGAGCTCACATCCCTCCTCTCCCTTGGCTTCAGTGTCTTCATCTGTAAAATGAGCAGAGGCTCTGAAGCCTCTTCCAGGTCTAGAATCCTGTATGTGACCTTGGCTAAGTCACATTCCATGCCTCAGTTTCCCCATTAGTAAAATAAGGGAATTGTAGTAGATGGCCTTTGAGTTCTTCCAGTTCTGGAGCTATGTATGGACTTCTGACTATTGGAGTTAGAAAGGACCTTAGCAATGATTTAGGCCAGTCCCTTGATTTTTGGGCAGCTAGGTGGCAGAGTGGACAGAGCGCTGGGCTTGGAATCAGACTCATTTTCATGAGTTCAAATCTGGCCTCAGATACTTCCTAGCTGTGTGACCCTGGGCAAGTCACTTCACGCAGATAACCACAGAGTCCTCATCTGTAAAGTGAGTGGAGAAGGAAATGGAAAACCACTCTAGTGTCTTTACCAAGAAAATTCCAAATGGGTTACCCTGGACAAGTCACTTAACCCTGTTTTACTCAGTTTCCTCATCTGTAAAAGGAGCTAGAATAGGAAATGACAAATCACTCCAGTGTCTTTGCCCAAAAAAAAACCCCAAAATAGGGTCATGAAGAGTTGAACACAAATGAAAAATGATCTATTCACAAAAACCCTCAATTTTTGGAAGCTGCAGCCCAGTTATTTAGTGGGTGAGTGGTGCTCAGCGGGGCTGGCCTGGCTCCTTGCTCAGTGCCCCTTCTGCCCTGAGGGGCTGTCTGCTAAAGAAGTAAGAGGAGTTCCCATAATTTTCCTCACCCCAGATGGCCTCTCACCAGCCCTAGCCCCCTCCAGGCCTGGTCCTCTGCCATCTTCCAAAGGCTGTCAATCACCATGTCTCACATGTGCCCAACACATCCATGGCCTAGCCCTGAGACATCATGGGTCTTCCCCTTCCCATCTGTTCAGTCGTGTTGGACTTCTTGAGTTCTGTAGCCTCTGGTTTACGAGGGTTCCCTGGGCCTGCCTGGGGAAAGGCCCCAGCTCTCCTTTCCTCCGTGAATTTCCCATCTTCCTTTTGGGGCAGATGAGGACAAGGGATTAACAGGTCCGATCTCTCTCCTGGCTTCTTCCTGAAAGAGACTTAATTCACCTTCGATTTGACTTTTTTCTTTTTGATTCCTCTCTGGTATTTGTTTTTCAGATCATTTTGGAAAAAATCCATCTAAATCCATTCTCCTCTTCTCCCTCCCATTCAAGGCTTCTTGGGTCTGGCACCTTTCACCCTTGTGGCTGTTTCCTCCTCAGAATCTGTGTGGCCACTGTCTCCCTTAGGGTTCACTATCCCAGCGTGATTCTGTTGTAGTCATAGTTTGAGAGCTGAGAGACCACAGAGGCCAAGCCCTTCATTTTGCAGAAGGGTTAAGTAACCCACCCAGTAAGTGACTGAGTCAGGCTTTGAACCCAGGCCTTTTGTCCCATGCCCAGGGTCGCTTCACTGCAGGGAGGCCAGTAGGGCTGAATTGTAGGCTGAGTGGAGGAGCTGATGTGTGAGGAGAGCAGGAAAGCAAGAAGGGCCAGGCTCTGAAGGGCCAGGCACAGGGTTTATGCTTGCCCCTGCATGTAAGAGGGTGATATGAAGCCCTGTGATTGGGCCTAGGCTTTCATAAAATCTCTTTGGCTGCTGTGTGGGGAATAGATTGGTGAACGGAGACACACAGACCAATTCAAAGGCCATTGCAGTAGGATTAGAACTTAATCAGAACTGAACATGTACCAGGTCTCACAGCATGTCTGACCAGGCTTGCTTGGGAGGGCCATTATTCATTGGGGGAGTGGCAATTCAGGATTCTATCGAGAATTCAGGAAAGCATAAGCTGATACCACAGCTGGATGGCTGCTTTAAAAAAATAAAATTAAAATGCCCTAGCGGCAGAGCATATATATTAAACCCATATTTCTGACTTCTCGTTCCAGTGAGGCCTCTTGCTTTCCTTGCTTTTCTCATGGGTAAATTTGCCTTTGAATTGTCTCCACTTTTTTTTTTAATATCATAGATATATATTCATGTTTTTACCCTTTTTTCTGGGGTCCTGGGTGTAAATCAGGACTGTTTCATTAAACTGAAGCCGTAAGAAGATACATAACACAATTTCCCCATTCGCTGAGTCTTTGCCGTCTGGTCCTCTCCTTAACTTCTGCCTCCTTCATTTGGCTCTGTCAATCCCAAGACTTCTGGGTGGAGTGAGCTCTCCAAGAGTTCAGTACAACGTGATTTATGAAAGTAGGGAGCTGGCAAGAGGTAGGTGTGGCACACTGGCATGGACTAGATTCAGAGTCAGAAGATCTGAGTTTGACTCTTAGCTGTGTTATTTACTAGCTAGGTGACCTTGGGCCAAGAATTTAGCCTCTTGTCTTCAATTTCCCAATTTATAAACTGAAGAAGTTGGAGGAGATGGTCTCTAAGGGTGGCTTGTAGCTCTTGATGCCCCTGGGGTAGGACATAGGGCCAAAAGGGTTGTTCAAGGTTATTGCATCCAATTCCCTCTTTTAATGAGGAGACTGAAAACCAGACAGATGAAATCGCTTGTCTAAAGTCCCATAGGTACTAAATGGCAAAGCTTGGATTTGAACTGAGGCCCTCCAACCAACTGCTAACCCAGCCCTGTTTCCACTCTCCCATGCTGCCCAGTCCAGTGATGGACACTGATTGGACCAGCCTAACTAATTTGGAAGAAGCTCCTTGAATGGTTGGTTGATTTTTTTTTTTTTTACCACAGAAGTTCTTAAAGGTCTTGAGTTGCAGAGAGTTTGTCTCTCTTAAAAACATGGAGAAAATACAACCTTGGTCTATTGGGATGAGATTTTTGTAAGTCAAGGCAGGAACAATGACCCCAGAGCTGGTCCTCCACAGGATATGCACTGGAGATTCATTTTCCTGCACAGGTGATGAGTTAGCACTGAACCCTTTGAACTTGAATGGTCCCACCCTTCTTCAAACAGCACATGTTCAAGGTGGCCACATGGGGCTCAGAATGTGCAGCCTCTGGCTGGGGACCAGAGAGAAGTCAGTTGACCCATGTCAAGCTACGATCATGCCCGGACAAGAATGGAGTTTTTGGACTTGATCTGTAATTCCTTTGGAGTGAGGCGCCATCCTCTAGCAGCACAGGTGGGCAAGTGCTCTACAGTTCAGAGTCTTAGAGTGTGACCTGATGCCCTCGGAAGGTCAAATATCCAGCATTTGCAGAGTTAAGGTCAGGCAGTATTCATTATATCACACTGTGTCTCAGCCTTCTGTAGAATAACTGCTATCATCATTACTTCATATACGTGTTGATCTTATCACTTCTTCAAAAAAACTCAACAATGAAAAACAAAAAACCCAACAATGGCTAATAGAGGTGTCCCGGCTACTGTTCCCTTCTGGCACCTTTGCCCGCAAAGCCAATGCCAAGCCTTGTCCAGAAGGAGAGAATTGCTGTGTGCTAGCAGAGGGCAGGCATCTCAGGACCAGCCAGTGAAGTCCCACGAGCCCATGACCAGAGACCCTGGTGAGGTTTTTTCAACCATAGGAACTCACAAAGACCTTACTAAGGTTTTTCTTTACATCAGTGGCTACTTTAATAATATATCTAATCATGGAATATGGCCTGTGATAGTATTAGTAAAGGGAACTTCCAGCGGATTCTCCCTCTACCCCTGCAAAACTGTACTTGGTACACATTTTATGGCATTGGAGGTGTCGGGGGCACAGAGAGGTTGATTTGAGCAGGGTCATGCAGCAGTCTGTGCCAGACGCCATCTTTCTCTCCACTATCCCATGCTTTCTTTCATATTTAAACATGTTATATTTAATCATCCTGCATGCATATTATGACCTCATATCCATATACACACAATTATATATTTGATGACTACATATTTTGACTGTATATAGACACATGGGACAGCTAGGTGGCACAGTGGATAGAGCACCAGGCTTGGAATCAGGGAGACCCAAGTTCAAATCCAACCTCAGATACTTACTAGCTGTGTGACCTTAGGGAAGTATCTTAACTCTGCTTACCTCAGTTTCCTCATTTGTAAAATGAGCTAGAGAAGAAAATGGCAAACCATTCCAGTATCTTTGCCAAGAAAACCCCATCTGGGGTCATGAAGAATTGGGCACTGTTGAACAACAACATTTTATATATATATACTCACAATTATACATTTTATTGCTATGTATTTTGACTCTGTGTATACATATATACACAATTATATTTATGATTGTATATAGGGCTATTCATGTATACATAGTCATGATATATAAAAATGCACAATTGCTGCTTATACATGTACACACATGTATAAACATACATGTATACATGCATGTGTGTATATAGCCATGCACACCCATAATACACACATATGGTATTAGAATCCACATTAGAGTTAGAAGGGTCCCCAGTGATAATCATATTCATTTTATAGGTCAGGAAGCTAAGGCCCAGAGAGGACCAACAAACTTTTGGCTGGATGGAGGGTCTTCCCTTTGCTCATGGGGCCTCCCTCCCCTGGCCCCCTCCAAAGAGGCACTCTTGGATTTCTCAGGGATAGGTCTGGGCATTTTCCTGGCATTCCCTGAACTGGCCTTGTGGGAAGGCTGACTAGAGGAGCTCCTTGTTCCCAGGTGTTTTTTGCCAGGGGCTGCTTCCTCCTCTCCACTGTGTTAGCAGCCAAGCAGCAAAATCTATCAGTTAGTATATAAGGAACATCTAACACATTTAGTTAGGGTCCTGTGTTGTGTGTTAGGCTGGCCAAGATGAAGAAGGGTTAATTCACAGGAGCTATGAGTCCGTGGAGGCTGTCTGCCTCAGTTTCCTCATCTGTAAAATGGGGATAATAATAGCACCTCCCTCCCAAGGTGGTTGTGAGGATAAAATGAGATATTTGTCAAGCTTTTCACAAACCTTAAAGCGTTATGTAAATCCTATCTGTTACTATTACTACTGGTATTTCTGCTATCCTCTAGGACCATGTAAGTGGTAGAGAGGCTAATATATTAAACAGAGAAAGTTAGGGGCTGGCCTAGATCCCTTCAATGCTCAGCTCAACTTACGCCTTCTGCAAAAGGACATTCTGACCCCACCTGATTTGCTAGTCCTTCCCCCACCAACAACTAGAATTGCTCCATATCATGTATTTTGATGTGACTTATCGTCCTGTATACATATTGTGATTCCCCCTCCCTAACCCAGCAGTAGGGTGGAAGGTTCTTGTCTTTGTATCTCTCATGCCTTGTGAACGGTAGGTGCTGAACAAATGCTTACTGGATGAATGAATGACTTCGGGTAGAACAGAAGACCAAAGAAAGGTGAGAGGAGGCTCAAAGGGAGAGGTGTGACACAGGCTGGGATCAGGAGGAAGGGTTACAATTGGAGGGATGGATGCACTTGACTAAATGTCCCCTTAGGACCAGTGTAGCTAATTTGGGAGAAGTTCCTTGAATGGTTGGTTGATTATTATTATTATTATTACCACACAATCTTTCAAAGGTCTTGAATCACAGAGTTTCTCTCTTAAAAACATGGTAGAAAACACTACCTTGGTCTATTGGGATGAGATTTTCGAAAGTCAGGGTGTGAGGAGAGGATGAGAAGAGGACATTCCACTTGGGAAAGGACAGCCTAAGAACTGGAATAAGTATGGTACTGTGTGGAGCAGAAGGTGATGGAATGGGAAGGGCACCACATTTGCCATTGGAAGGCCTGGATTTGGATCCTGCCCCGGGCCAGTTAGTGCTTGTATTTGGGCAGGTTTCTGTTTCCTTATTTATAAAATGAGTGGTTGGGAGAGATGATCTTTAAGGCTCCTTCCAATTCTTAATCATCTGGTCCCATGAAATAAGGTTGGATGAGTGGAGTGGGGCCGCATCATGGAGGGCCTGAAAAGACAAGCATAAATGTTATATCTCCATGCTACTGGCAATCAGCCAATCAATAAACAAGCACTTATTAAGCCCCTTCTATGTGCTAGGCACTAGGGATGCTAATGGTAGCCCCTTAATTGCTTAAATTGGGGACCTTTCTGTCTTCAGTGGCTAGAAAGCAATCAGCATTTCCAGGTGGATTGAGGCCTCCCTGTCATGTGAATTTGTCCTTTGACCATCAGGGGAAGTAGACTCAGTTCCTTTTTTCCAGAGTTGCAAGAGAGCTTAACACATTCCAAGACCTTCAGGTGGAAGGGGTCCAGAGAAAAAGAAGGGGGAATAAGCAGGAATATTCCTCGATCTGGTTCGTTCTCTCTGCTGCTCACATTTTTGGAAGTTTAGCCGTTGAAGAAAGCCCAAACGACAACATTATAGATCACTTAAATCTCTAGGCTCAGCAAGATTTGCTGGACTTTATTTGACTAATGCAGGGTTTTATTTTTTTTGGATGCTCAGACATTTGTGGCTCAACCTTTGAAACCTTCCATTTACTTAATTGCCAATTAGTGGCCCAATTTGGCAAATTCTGGGCTATCTCAGTGTGGCAGTTACATGAGTCAAACCCAGCAGCAAAATGAGACAGTTTTCTTGTTTCTCTGTGGCTGTATCTCCAGGCAGATTCCTCTCCAGCCTTTCCAATGACATGCTGCAAATGGGAAGCAATTCCCTTTCCCCCATCCTTGTATTCTGCCTCAGTATAAATTGATTTCATCAGGCAGCTCTCCATAACACCGAAAAGACCATTAGCATTCCAGCATGTTTCCGATGCTGACGAGCTTTGAAGGAGACACCAGAGAGTGTCGGGAGATAGAATTACTCTTATTGGTCTGTAATTTTTTGGATTTTAAAATAAATAAGTATACGTGTCTCCTTTTTTTTCCAGCCAGAGACCAGCCATCATCCCAAGGGGATGGAGACAAAGAGCCTCCCCAAAGCCACCCATACTCGGTGGAGACACCATACGGTTTCCACTTAGATCTGGACTTCCTGAAGTATGTCGATGACATTGAGAAAGGGAATACCATGAAAAGAATTCCCATCCGAAGGAAGGCTAAGCAGCCCAAATTCAGCACCCTGCCTCGCAACTTCAGCCTCCCCGACAGTGCTGCCAGGCCCCGTGGAGCTTCGCCCCATCACCCCTGGACCTCTTCCTTCTCGGGCCTGCCCACTAGGGGGTCAGAGGAGCCCCCCTGTGATTCCACCCAACCGTTGGCTGCTGGGGGTGAGATCAGCTACAGGAGGAGAGTGCTACTGACCGAGACCATTCGCCACGTGGAGGCTACCCCGCCTGCAGAGGCTGAGCTCGATGGGAGAGGGCGGCCCCAGCTGCTAAGGGCTTCCAGCATGCCAGTGACCCTACTACTACAGCACAAGGTCTCTGATGAGCTGAGCCTGGGCTCCGCCCTTCCTGAGCCCCCAGATGAAGGTGGCTTCTCAGACGCGGCCTTTGGCCCCGCAGAGGGTTTTTCAGACCCCCATAGCTCCAGTCCACAAGCATCCACGCAGCCCCAAGTGAAGGAATTGGCAGATCTGGTGCCGGTAATTCCTGACCTTGTCCAGGACAGGCCGGAGCATAGGGACCAGGATGAAGGGCTGCAGGACCACAGCTGTCTCCCGAGCCCGCCTTCCTTTCCCCAGGACCTACCTGTGGTTTTAGAGAGCGCGGAGGAAGAGCTGAAGGTACCAGAAGTGGAGTCGCTGGCCACGCCTGGGACCCCCACCCCAAGCCCTCCCCCTCTTCCGTCACCCATCCCTGAAAATGAATTCACCCCTGAAATAGAACTGAACATCAGTGAAATCCCCCCTCCGCCTCCCGTGGAGATGGATGTGAGAAGTATTGGGATTAGGGTGACGGAGGAGAGCTTAGGGCTTGAGCCTCGGTGTTCAGACGCCACAGGAGCCGATAGTGTGTCTGCCCTCAAGAAGCAGATTGTCATCCTGGAAGGAGAATTGTCTAAGAGAACCGAGGAGCTAGAGAGGGTCAGGGTGGTCCTTCAGCAGCAAGGAGATGAGATGAGGAACAAAGAGCTAAACATTCAGGAACTGATGGACACCGTAGCTCAGCTGGAAAATCAGCTCAGCCACAGAAATGCCAAAGACAGCCGTAATGATGCCGCTGTGAACACTGACCCAGTCAGCGAGGCCTGTGACAAGAGTGTCCTGGTCAATCTGCCCATCATCACGGAAGCCAGCCCACCAGTCACCCCCGGGCAAAGGTCACCGCTCCAGATCCTTGCACAGGATCAGGACGCCCCCAAACCCAACCACAGCTATCTCTGTACTGAGCTCAAGATCGAAGAGGCCGACCCTGAGCAGGGGGACGCTGAGGCTCCTGCTGGGGGAGCGGCGGGGGGCTCCCCATCAAGCCTGGGTACCAACGGCTCCTCCCCAGGGACAGAGCAGCGAAGCCCCCCTCCGGACATCACCATTGGCCAGTATGTGAAGAAGATTCAAGAACTCCTGCACGAGCAGTGGACCTTCCTGGAGCACGGCTACCCCGAGCTGGCCAGCGCCATCAAGCAGCCTGCGTCCAAGCTCAGCTCCATTCAGAACCAGCTGGTCAATTCCCTTAACTTGCTGCTGTCCGCATATTCGGCCCAGTCACCGCCCGAGCAGGAGGGTGCTGCCAGCAGACCCCCGCCCCCGGGTAAATACTGGCAGGAGGCGGGCGGGGGTGGGTGAATATGGTGAGAAGGGAGGAGGGTGCCTTTCCTTTTTCATACCAAAGATGGGGCAAGGAATTTATTCTTACATCTGACTAGATGAAAAATATTAAAACACCCAGAAAAGCTGCACGGGCATTGAATACAACCGACCTCTTTTCTGCTCTCAAATTCTCCTCTTTGTGTCTTTGCCCAGATCATCCTGGCACTGCCAGAACCCTCGCGCCATCAGTCAGGAGGCTTGGCTTATATAGGAGTAGGAACAGAACCCATTGATCATCAGAAGAGCTGGGTTTGAATCCTGACGGTGACTTCCTGTCGATTTGACCTTGCTCAAGTCATTTCAGTGCCCGCCATAAATGGGGGCAGGGACTGCATGACCTCTGAAGTTGCTTCCCTCCCCAGAGTTTTAGTGGAACAACAGCCTCCCTGGGCTGTGTTCTGGCAGCAGGCTGGGTTCAGATGGTCACTGAGCATCGCTGGGTCAGTGGGTTATGGATAGAGCTGGAAGGGAGGGACCTTCAGGAGTGAGGCCTGAAGACCTGGAGTAATCTACCCAAGCTCGTGCAAATAGAGTTATGGAATTTGGACCCAGGTTTTCTGACTCTAAACCCAGCATTCAGGTTCCTAGGAAGTTGTGGGTCTCACACTGGATATTTCTCTGTGGCTGGTTTGAGGGTGTTATTATTTTGATAGCTTGTTTTACTAAATAAATTGTATTTGCAAGGGAGGAAGGAAGGGAGAGGGAGAGAGGTAAGGAAGAAGAGAGAGAAAGAGGGAAAAAAGGAAGGAGGAGGAGGTGGAAGGAGGGAAAGAGGAGGAAAGGAGAGAGAAAGGAGGGAAGGGGAGAGAGAAAGAAGGAAGGGAGGACAGAAAGGAGGGAAGGGAAGAGAGAAAAGAAGAAGAAGAGAAAAAGAAGGGAGGAAGGGAAAAAGGGAGGGAAAGAGAAAGGAGTGACAGAGGGAGGGAAGGGGGAGAAAGAGAAAGAGAAAGGAGGGAGGGAGGGAAATGAAGAGGGAGAAAGAGGTGAACAGAGTAGACGTGAGGTCTGGCCCACATTTGGAGAGCTGCCTAGTGGCATAAAGGCGTGCTCTGTTGTAACCGATTGCACACCCTTTGCATTTTTGGATAAGTAGAACCAGACTTTGTTTGACTGAGGGGTCAGGTGGTGAGGGCTCAGAGCTCTGGTGGCCGCCACGGGCCCCAATTTGCCTGGTTGCTTGTTGTCTGAGTAGAGACAGGAGGATTCATCACCTTGTCTTTCCTTTTTTTGCCTTTAAAGCACTGGTGTGAGGGAGGGAGGACAAGGTGGGGTAGTGAGTAGAACCTTGCCTTAGGAGGAGGAAGATCACCTTTTGGCCGATCTGAAGGCAAGGGACCTTCCTGCACCATCTTGGCTCTGCTACACCATGCCAATGTAACCTTAGTCAAATCACTTGGTCATCGATTTCCTCATCTATAAAATGAATGCATTGGAAGGACTTTTGAGGTTCCTTCCAGCTCTCATTCTACAATCGTGTGACTTTGAGCACAGCTGTATCTGCCTTTACATCTTTGTACCTGTAACCCTTTCGGAGCCTCAGTTACCTCATCTGTAAAATGGGGTTCATAGGTTTTGAGCTGGAAAAGGGTCCTAAGAGGTCTGGCTTCTCCTCTCTCACAGTTCCAGAGATAGCCTAACATCCTCATTCAAGGTTTAGAGAGGGCCACAAAGATGAGAAATCCAATCCAGCTCCCTCATTCTACAGGTGAGGAAACTGGGACTCGGGGACATTTAGTAGTGGTGTGGTAAGTAGCCTAGGTAGGATTTGAACCTGGGTCCTAAAACCTCAGAGCCCTTGGGTACCATGCAGTCTCTCTAGTTAAAACCAACTCAGTTAACACCTGCTCTGCTCACTTCATGATGTGGCCTGGAAGGTCATATGATAATGGCTAAACAATAGGCACCATATTAATGTGAAATAGAACCATTATTAATCTTTTTTGTTAAAGTCTTAAGGCTGTGCCCGCATAGGAGTCCCCTGAAGTAGGATACTAACTGCAGGATGGAGGCAGGCCGACCTCAGAATCTGGAAGCCGTGGGTTCAAGTCACACTGTCACACACTGACATACTGACTTTGTAGCCTGGGGCAGATACCTTGGTACCAACACAGACAACTTTCTAAGACCAGATCGTGGTGTACTGTTCTGACTTGCATTGGGACAGAGCGCTCCTCTCCTTCAATGCCTGTGCTAATGTCCACCCCCATTCCCAAAGTCCCAGGCCTTCCCACATCTGCATTTGGATTTTCCATTCCCCATGACTGCTCCTAACCGCCTCTGTTGTGTCTGCCTAGAGATCTCCCCGTCGACAAGCCTTAAATCCATAATGAAAAAGCGAGACTATGGCTTCCGTGCTGGAGGTAATGGGACCAAAAAGAACCTTCAGTTTGTTGGGGTTAACGGTGGGTAAGCATCGTTCATAAAGGTCAGACTGCCTTCCAGTGTCTAATGTCAGCTCCGTCTCTTTCCAGTGGGGGTGGAGGGGAGAACCTGCTTTTTTTCTTTCATTTTCTCATGGTTTAATAATATAAAACACTTCATAAACCTGCCTCCTGGGTTTTTTATGAGTTTGGCATCCTAGCAGCCTGGAGAAAAAAGATCTTGGGTTGTTAGTGGGCTATAAGCTCAAGATGAATAAAGCCTCTGATACGGCCTCCTAAAAGAGCTAGCGCCATTTTAAGCCGCGTTAAGGGGCATCTGTCTAGGGCCAGAGAGGTGGCAGTCCTGCAGACCACATCTGGAGTGGAAGGTTCAGTTCTGGGCACTACATTGTAAGTCCAGTGATAACCTGGAGAGGAGTGAGCTGGCTGACTTCTGGCCATACACCACCTGAAAGAAAAGCTTTCTCTAGCCTGAATCCAACCCTGCATTTTTGCTGCCCCAGATTCACTGGGGGTCTGCAATGGCATCATCTGCCTTTTCCTCCTGGCGCCTTTGACACCTAACCCTGCCCAGATGCCTTGAATTAACCTTGATATTCAGGATGCTGTCCCATTGAGGCTAGCTCTGGGTCCCACCAAGCCACGTGGGGGATGTAATCCACAGGAAGTGTGAAATCAGTGACTCCAAGGCACACTTTTTTCACAGATGTGCCTGGAAGGCTTTCTTTCAGTGAATGTTTACTAAGCCCCTTTGCCTGACACTCCAAGGCAGATTGTGGGACTACAAAGGTGAACAGCAACCCTGAACCCAGTGTGCCCAAGAGTCAACCCCTTAATCATCGGGGGTATTTAGCAAGAGCCTGTTACATGCACAGCAGCATGGGGAGAGCTGAAAATGATGGGAGGCGAATGGAAGAGGGTCTGATATGACTGGGGCCCATGACATGGTGGCCTGAGATCTCTTTCTGTTCCAATAGTTTTGACTGTCATTGACACACACATTATATATATATATATATATATATATATATATAAAATAAGTATGTATATATATAATATATATGTATGTATATATACATATATAATCCATTTGTAAAATAGGGTTCATATATATGTATACACACATAATATATATAATTTATTTTTGACATTCATTTAAAAAAATTTTGAGTTCTAAATGCTTTCCCTCCAGACCCTTCCCCACCCATTGAGAAATCAAGCAGTAGAATATTGATTATACATGTGAAATCATGGAAAATATATTTCCATATTAGCCATGATGAAAAAAGAAAAAATAGAACAAGAAAATTAAAGAAAGTGAAAAAAAGGTATGTTTCAATTTGTGCTCAAAACTCATCAGTTTTCTCTCTAGAGGTAGATTGTTTTTTTCTTCATGAGTCCTTTGGAATTGTCTTGGATCATTGTATTGATCAAAGTAGCCAAGTCTTTCATAATTGCTCATTACAATGTTGCTGTTACTGTGTACAATGTTCTCCTGGTTCTGCTCACTTCACTTTGCATCAGTTCATGTAAGTCTTCCCAGGTTTTTCTGAAACATCTCACTTGTTATTTCTTATAGCACATCACAGTCATTTCCCAAAATTGCAGAAGTCTCTTAATTGACCCCCCTGCCTCCCATGTCTACATCCTCTAAACCATCCTCCACTCTGCGTTCTCTTATTTTTATCTTATTTGATTCAGCCCAGTGTTCTAGCCTGAGAAGGTTTTGGGTTACTGATGCTGTTGTCCTGTGGATTAGCTATCCTTCCCAGCTTTGTATCAACTTTTAATTTGTCAAGCTTGCTGTCTATACTGATTAAAGCTTTAAACTGCACTGGGACATTTGGGATACCCTGTATTAGAAAAGGGACAGGCAATTGGAATTGTGATTTCATCCATGTATATCAAAGCAGATCAGTCCCTTCTCTGCGGTTTAGTGTTAGAGGGTCAAGTAGAGAACTTAAGTGACTTTCTCTACTATGCCAGGCTATTTTCTGTAGAGCAACTTTAATGAGCCTGGGCCTTCCTATCATTGTGATCAAAGAATAACTTTTTAGGCCCTTCTCTTAACAGACAATGATCTTGTGGCCATGAGAATGGACACACCACTGGCTCCTGCTTCATGCCCTGTGAAGGCTCTAGAGAGGCCTGGCTGGGTCTTCTCTGCTCAGGGTCTTTTGTAGTTTTCAATTCAAGAGACTGCTCTCAGCAGTCTTTCCCCTGGATACTCTGTCATCCTCCTTCCCTTGCCAAAGGGCTTCTGACCAAGCAAGCTGGAGCCATTTATTCCTTGCCCTTGGCCCTCTCATGTAGACTTTCCTCAGTTTAATCTGCTTCCTCTTCTTCAGTCTTCTACAGAGGGCATAGTTCTGAGAAGCTTGTGTACAGAGAAGGGAATGCAGAGTTTTTGCCCTCTTCCAAGTGGGTGGGGAGACGGGCTGTAGTTCTTAGTAACTTCAATTCTGTGAAAAGAGTGCTGGCTTTGGAGCAAGAGTCCCTGGGTCCAGATTTTGACTCCAAACTGCCTGTATGATTTTGAATAAGACTCTTAATCCCTCTCAGGATGTCTCAGTTTCCTCAATTGTAAAATATGACAAGCTTGAAAACCTTCCAGTTCTAAATCCATCATCCTATGATACAATAACCTCACTTGCCCAGCTTGGATGTGTGACCCTGGACAAGTCACTTGATTTCCCTGATTTTACTGATTTATTGGGTTACTGGGTGATGGGTTGCTTCTTTTGTTCCATCTGGGGAGAGCTTGCCTGAGTACTCATTGTCTCCAATGACCTCTCTGAATCAAGAAGCTTCTCATGTGGACCAGACCCCCCTGGAGGGCTCTTCCTCCCTGTCTTGCCTCATGGATTCACTGGCTTCCTACATGACTCAGTTCAAACCCCCTTCTTCAACCATCCTTTGCCACTTACCTCCTCCCCACTGCCCATGTCTCCCTCTGAGAGTACCCCCCTCTCCATTTACACTGTCTACATCTGGTTTTAACATAGTTACTGGCATGTTGTCTCCCCATTAGAATGGGAGTTCCTTGAGGGCAGGGACCATGTTTTTGCCTTTTTGCATATGCCCAGCACTTACTTGGCATGTGGTAAGTGTTTAATAAATGTTTGTGGCCTGATAAACTGAAACTAATACCAGGCTCCTGCCTACCTAAATAATGCTTGAATGCCCTATTGCAGATTTAGGCCTGTTTAGGGTGACATTTGGTCTCCTTCTTCAGCTATGAGACAACCTCCAGTGAGGAGACCAGTGGCGAAGACAGTGTGTCGGAGGGTTGTTCTGACACCGAAGCAGACAAGAAGGGGGATAGCCCCGAACAGCTGGGCACAGCTGCAGAGCAAAGCCAACAGGTGATCCCGGGCACAGAGGAGGGCACCAGGAGCGTGGGCCCGGGGAGCAGCACCAGCGGGGGAGAAGGCGCAGCTGCTGGTGCTCATCACAAGTCTGAGAGGTACTTTCTGTCCCCACCAGGATCCGATTCCCTAAACCTGATCTGTAAAAACAGGAGATGATTAGGATAAGTGAGGACAATGGTAGCCCCCACCTTCAAGTGAGATAATATTTGTCAAGTTCTTAGCCCGGGGTCTGGCAGTTAGTAGGTGCCATATAAATGTTAGCTATGGGTATTATATTTTAATAACTATTAAAATAAAATTATTTCCCTTTGTAATCTCATTCTTATACTTTATCTTATGCATTTAAAAACAATATTCCGAGAAGGGATTGTCCGATTTTCCCATTTTTGGTGTTGGCCCCTCGGGCAGTCTGGTGAAGCCTGAGGGCCCCTTCTCAGAATCATGTTTTAAATGCATAAAATTCCATAGGATTACAACAGAAATCTATTATATTGAAATGCAGTTATCCAAATATTTTTACAAACAAGTCCGGAGACCTCACGTTAAGGAACTCTTGCATTCTACTATGCCCCTTTTTAGTGCCATTATAATAACTCTCATTTGTGCCAGATGTGGAAACTGAGTCTTGAAGAGGATCTCTCAGTTGTCCAGGGCACCTAGATCTCTGAACTAGGAGTCACGAATAATAAGTAACTTCCAATTGGCAAGCAGGTTTGCAGGCTTCTGAAAAACTGGAGGTTGTCTTCTCTCAGAAGAATGGTTAGGATAAGGAGCTGAGTGAGCCAAGCACTCCATCTGACTATGTACTCAGTAAGTTGTATCACAAACCACACAGTGGCCTTGTAACAGGGCAGGCTTGGTACGCTATCATGGTGGGACTCAATGGCTTAATAATAGATAGTCATTTTTATTAAATCTATTATCAATTTCTTTGCCCTTCAAGGAAGACTAACTTGGAGAAAATTGCTTTCACAGGGCTTGGGTTCTTGGGATTATTAAAGTCCTTGAGGCAGAAAATTCTTTTTGTTGACAACAAAACAAAAAAAGCTTCTTTCCACTCCATGCCCAGTGTTGCTACTCGGCCCATGGACTGCAGCAGCCCTGATGACCTTGCTCTCCACTCTGGCAGTATTAGATCGACCACAATAGTGCATTTGGCTTCATCTCTAGGAGAGCTTGGGAACTAAGCCAGACGTGTCCTCTGTGGAAAAACCAGATTTCTAGATTCTAGGAAGTTCTCCCATCTTGGTGTTCTAGCATCAGAAAGACCTAGTACTATAGAATCAAGGGGGCATATTGACTAAACCTGAAGGCTTTTGATATATTGAAATCAAAATATTGATATTTGATATATTAGGCAGAACTAGGAGCAGAACTATCGAGAAATGTTTATTAAGTTTATTAAGCTCCTACTAGGTATCTGGCACCTCTGTGGGAGCTTAAAATGCAACGATGACAAAATGGAACCAATCCCTGCCCTCAAATGGCTTCCATTCTATCAACAATATATGCACATTGGGGCGGCCAGGTGGCTCAGCGAGTAAGAGCACTGGCTCCAGTGTCAGGATGACCTGGAGATTGAATCCCGGGCTCAGACACTCAGCACCACCCCCAGAAATAACTGGCCGTGTAACCTTGAGCAAGTTACTTAACCCCGATTGCTTTAAAAAAAAACCCCAAAACAATATATGCACGTGTAGTACATAGAACATTGTTACAAGGCGGGTCTTTTGTGTGTGGTAGGGAGAGGCATCAGCAGCTGGGGGAAGCAGGGTGGTTGGTGCAGATGGTGCTTGAGTTGAGTTTTTAGGGAAACTAAGGGAAATTAGAGAGATGCAGATCTGGACAATGGGTAGAAGATGCAAAGGGTGAGCTGTGGGCTCAATGGAAAGATCTTCCCAACAATCAGGCCCCAACAGCGGGATGAGCTGATTGTGGGCATAGCAGCTCTGGACCGAGCCTGTATGACTGTTTTGCAAGAAAAAAGTCATAGTGATTGTTGTGCAGACCAGGGCTGCTGTGGGTGGCCAGTGAGGTCCTGTTCAGCTTTGGGGATTCTGACTCTGTGAATCCCGTTTTAGATTTCCCTGGAGAGCTGGCTACAACCCCTAGGCCTTAATTGATTTTATTTTGCTTTTTCTGTTTAGATATAAGCCCTCAGAAGAATTTCTCTCTGGATGCCACCTGTTGAGCAAACATCTGCCTGAAGTTTGGACTACAACTGACCAGCAACTGGTATCCTTCTTACTCCATGGATCTAAGAAGGGTGGGGATGTTTAAGCAGTTAGTCTTGACCTAGAAACATGCCAAGCCCAGAGTAGGCAGTGTGAGCCCCTGTCACAAGGCTCCCAGGAGCCCAGTGGAACTTTCTACACCTCTCTTTGTCCAAACTCTGCTACTGGGAGCTTGTAATCATAAGGAGGAGAACTGTTATTAGAAAGGAAGGAAAGAAGCATTTATTAAGCGCCTTCTATTTGCCAGCCTTTGTTAAGTACTTTATAAATATTACCTCACTTGATCCTCACAACAGCCCTGGGAGGTGGGTGATATTATCCTTCCCATTTTACAAATAGGTAAACAGAGGCAAACAGTGACTTGCCCAAGGTCACACAGTTAATGTGTGTCTGGGATCAGATTTGAACTCAGGTCTTCCTGACTCTAGGCTCTATCCCCCATTCTACCTAGCTGCACAGCATAGGTCTAACTCTTGAAAGTCCTTCTCAAAGTAAACAGTTAGTGGGAATGCAGAACCCCAGGGAAGCTGATGGGTCACACTTGGCTTCAAATCCCCAAAATCCACCACCTGAGGCAGGACACTAGCAGTCATCCAAACTGGGCACCAGTAATCAGGCCATCTTGGTGTTTCAGAGGCAAAGCTTGAATACCATCAGTCAAGAATGGTTCCGAGTCTCAAGCAGGAAATCCTCAAGCCCCTCGATCGTAGCAGCCTATCTCAGTGAGTTCCAGCCCAGTAACCCCAGCTGCCTGAAGATGCTCGTCAACCTGGCAGATGACAATGGGAACACGGCTCTCCACTATAGTGTTTCCCACTCCAACTTCCCCATCGTTAAGCTGTTGCTTGACACAGGTCAGGACATTCCCTTGCCTTGTCTGCCATTTTCCTTTCCCTGTAGAGACCTCATGACCTCCCTCCTGTAGCCCTCTCTGTGAGAGGACCTGCCAACAATCAGTAATCAGTAGCATCCAAAGGGAAGGGTAGAGGTGGGTGTCTTTTTAAAAGACTGGCTGGACTGGGAATCAGGGGGTGAATTCAAATCTCAACCCTGATAGTTGTTCAGCTGTGGGCCTGTCAACAAGTCAATTTATTTCTTTGAGCTTGTTTTCCATGTCTGTTTGAAAAATCGCATTACTTCTACTCTCTACTTCATGGTGCTGGCATGAGGATGGTACTTTTGAACCTTGAAGTACTTGAGCAATGTGAGCTATTCTTGAAAATTTATCCTCCAAGTACAGTGAATATGATCACTTTCTATTAACCAGAATATTCAATTAACCAGAGCATCCCAAGGTGTCTCAGGTTTCTGCTTACATGAATGGTTACAATTGTGTAGGGCTTTTTCAAGAGTACATCATGCCTTATGTAAGCACTCTGAAAGAATAATAACAATTTCTTTCATTTAGCAAGTTTTACTAAGTGCCTACTGTGTGCCTATTGGGGATGTCAAGCAAAACCAAAATGGCCCGTACCCTAAAGGAGTTTATATTCCATCAAGGGAGCCCAGTTGAATAAACACAAAGTTCGCAAAAAGTACTTTCAGAGTATTGCTGCCCTCATCTCACAGAGCGGTACATTGAGGTTACCGCTGGCCCTCTGCCTCCATGTATGTCAGTCTTTCCAGAAACCGCACTGGCTGGGCCGCAAAAGTACAGTTCTCATATCTGCTGCTCTCAGATTCTTCTGGATCAAGCTAAAGAGTCCCTATTAAACGGAGTCATTTAAAAATTATTTGGGGATTTTTCATTTAAAATGGAAAAACCCGGTCAAATCCCGGCTCCATCATCGCGCTCAGAGGTTAAAGAATGTGTCTCAGGTGATTGGGGCTCTCATTTTGTTCTTTTGTGTATGGCTATTCTCCCTGACTGGTAGGCCTGCAGGGGCTGGGACTTATGTGAATGGGGGCTTGGGAGCAGGCCCTTTAATCGTTTTAAATGACAGCCTGAGGAGGGAGGCTTTGTTGCTCCAAAGCCCCGTCAGCAGCCATGATTCCTCTCTCCTTCCTCCTGCCATCTTTCTTCCCTTGTTACTGGCCCAAAAGGGGTCATTGAAGTCACCCAAGGTCCCTCATTCTCTATCAAATCCTCACCCAAGGGAAACATGCATACAAATGCAGGGCATTTCCTTAGATCTAACAGAGACTCAGATCTGAAGCTCTCTCATTTCTTCAGAGCTGATGTAAACTAACCATATAGTTAGAAACAATTCATTAATATGGCAGTACAGACTTGAAGTCAAGGCTCGGAAAGTACTCTGCTCCTCACTTCTGATTGGTCAGATGCTTTCAGAGGTGCTCATGAACCTGGAGGACGGAACCAAAGTCAGTTAAATAATAAATTCTAACCTGGAGATTTCACACTCCCTCCCTTACTTCCCCCCCCCCCCCAACTACAACTACTACTACTACTACTACTACTACTGCTACTACTACTGCTACTGCTGCTGCTGCTGCTGTTGCCAGTGCTACCACCACCACCACCACCACTATCACATACTTGTTATTAATTCTACTCTGAGTGTAGTAGTGTGTACGTGTGTGTGTGTGATTGGGTGGAGAAGCAAGCTCTATTTTCCCCCCTTTCTCCATCCCTGTAGCTAGCCCTGAGTTCTGCCTTTCTGTTAGGAAGTCTTGGGACAGTGGATACTCACAGACTCCAGGAAAGGCAGCCACCATGAAATGGTACAAATTTCAAGAAATGTTATTTGGAAGAAAAAGCAGAATTGTGCCTCAAAATCCAGATGAGAAATACTACCTAGGTAGTCTGGTTTTCATCACAGTTAAAGTGAGAAGAACCTTTTTTGGAAGAAGGAACTATTTTGCTCTGATGTAGCCCTTGTAACAGAGACACAATGCTCAGGCTCACATTAGCAGCCTTTGTTGCCTCTCTAGGCTTTTGGCTTCTAGCCAGGAAATCTAGAACGATACATGCATGAGCAGATTCACAAATAGTTATTTTTGTAGCCAGAGAAAGCAGCATGAAGTATATTCTCAATTCAGCTTTTTAACATTCTAAATTTTAGCACCCTGGACAAAGCCCGAGTTGCCTTGCCTTAGTTACTGCTTAATGCAGGGTACTACATGTTATTCACAATATTATACAATGGAAATCTTTGTATCAAAAGCAATTGGTCCCAAAGAGGTATGACAATCCCCACAGCCACTTAACGGCCCTGAATACGGGATCCTCTGGCATAACCCTTAACCCCCTCATCCTGGCTTCGTTTACTGATGGTAGGAGGAAGGGCAGGGGGACAAGGGCCCTCATCTTGTCTCTAATTTCCCGCTCTTCTTCATTGTGCTTTTAGCAGTATCTATGCATGACTCCCCAATTCACAGAAGATGACAACGAGGCTTATTTGTCAGTCTTTCTATAGCGGAAGAAACCATCGTGGTCACCATCACCCAAGACCTTAATCTCTGTCATCCTCCGCTCCTCACTCTTAGACACCCTACGTACCCAGGCTGTGGCCAAATCTTACTGTTTCTCACAAATGTCTCTTGTATGTGTCCCCTTTTCTTCACTCCCATAACCACCACTGGAGTGTAGGCCCCGGTCTCCTTGCTTCCAGACTATCCCAGCAGCCTTATAGTCAGTCTCCCTGCCTCAGCTCTCCCCCTCTACACTCTGCCCTCTACACAGCTGCCAGAGTGACCTTTCTGAGCTGCAGGTCTAACCATCTCACCTCCCCTCCTCAATAAACTTCAGCAGCTCCCTGTTGTCTACAGGATCACATAGTAACTCCTCTCTTTGGCTTTTAAGGCCCTTCATGACCCGTCCCCTTCCTGTCTATGTGGCCTGTCTCCATGGCCCCCACAGCCCAGTCATTGCTCACGGGTTATCCCACACACAGGGTACCACATCTCCCAACTCTGTGATGCCTTTGGATTGGCTGGACCCCGTGCCTGGAATGCCTTCCCTCCTTGTTTCTGTGTCTTAGAATGCCAGCCTGCCCTCCAGACTCCACTCCAAGTCCACCTTCTATAAAAACCCTTCCTGAACCTCAGAGATGCTAGTGCCTTCCTTTATAAGATCACCTTCCACCTCTCTGTGTATGCTGTTTATGTGGTGTCTCTCCCATGAGAATATCAGCTCCTTGTGAGGGCAGGGATGGTTGGGGTTTTTTCTTTGTATCTCCAATGCAGTGACTGGCCCATCTTGCTTATTAAGTGCTGGTTGGTTGATTGTTTAATTTATTATTTTAATTAATGAATCAGTTTCACTTCTTAATGCAGGATAAAGGCAGACACATCTAGAGTCTTTGTCCTCTCCTCTGTTTGCCTGTGAGTTATTCTCTAGTCCTTCCTTCTTTTCTTTCCCTTTCCCCAGACTCTGTTACTACCCCTCATCAACTCCAGGCATCTCTGTGCCAGATCTGAAGTCATAGGGCTGGGTTCTAATCCTCCCTGCCCTTCACTGTCTGTGTGATAGGGGTAGAGCAAATTCCTAGCCACCCTGTACCTCAGTTTCCCCACACGTAAAATGAGGCATTTGGGCCAGGTTACCCCTAATATCCTTCTAGAGCCCTCAGGTAAGTGTCCAAATGAGGGAAACAGACAGTGAGTATCCTGGGATCAAATAAAAGAAGCTAGAATGTAGAGCTTAGAAGGACCTTTGAGGTTCTGAAGATACTGAGGCCCACATTGATTAGGAGATCCACTGGGGAGAGTCCCTGAGGTAGGGATGATTGGAGGAGACCTTCACGGAGAACAGAACATCCCGGGACCTTAGAAATGATTTAGTTCCACTCCTTGATTTTACAGAAATAGAAGCTGAGGCTCAGAGAAGCAGGATAATTTGCCCAAGGTCATGAAGCTGGAATGATGACAGAGCCAAGGTGGTGGCCTTTCAAAAATTTGGACTAGAAAAAAAAAACTAGAGCAGAGGGGAAAGTTTTCCAGAAGAGAATGACAGGCCTGGAATAAAGGAGACTCATCTTCTTGAGTTCAAATCCTGCCACAGTCACTAACAGTATGACCCTGGGTGAGTCACTTAGCACTGTTTGCCTCAGTTTCCTCATCTGTAAAATGAGCTGGAGAATGAAACGGCAAACTACTCCAGTGTCTTTGCCAAGAAAACCCTTAAAAGGGTCTGGAAGAGTCGGAAACAACTGAAAACAAGTGAACAACAGCAAACATTCCAGAAATAGGGAGAAGTATGAACAAGGCACAGAGGTGAATGCTTGTGACATTTGGGGTATGGTAACAGAAAAATTAACCTTGATTTCTGGTGGGGGTTCTTAAGCAGGTGTCTACAGAACCCCAAAGAGTCCGTAGATAGATTTCAAGGAGTATGTGAACTTGGATGAGAAAAATATCTTTGTTTCAAAATAGTTGACTTTAGAAACATGATTCTGAGAGTCCATAGACTAGGCATTTTGTCAAATGGATCCATGTCTCACACCTACACCCATACCCCCCCACACACACCCATACCCTCCCCCCCCACACAGAGACACACACACCCATACCCACCCACACCCCCACACACATACATCCACACCCACACACAAACACCGCCCCCTCCCCCCCCACACACACACACTGCTAACCCTAGAGGTTCATGTTTTAGAAGCGTCAGCTTAGTCAGTGACGGTGCTAGCTGGGAGTCTTTGAAAGGTGCCATCCTTGACAACTGAGAGCTACATCCAAGTCTGAGTTCAGGGAACACTAAGATGACGCCCAGAATTGGTGAGCTGGGCAGAGTTGCCCAGTGGCATTCTGAGTGTTCCTGAGGAGGGAAGTCTGCAGATATTGTCAGCCTTGCTGCAGGCACTGATTGTCCCCTCAAGTCATGAATGGACCCACAAACTATTGCAGCTGAAACACAATCTACTCCAGCGACTCCCCAGGCTCCCTCCCACCACCGTGTTGGCTTGAGTTTCCCTCTCCTCTCTGGAGCCCATTCTCTCTGGGCAGATCTGTTTCTTTTCCTTCCAAGAACCTTTCCTGCTTTCCCTCCTAACTCAGGTCTGTACTTTCCAGGGTAAATGCTCCTTTCATTTAGTCTCTGGTCTCTGGGTGGTGTTTCATGGTTCCAACATCCATTTAAATGCCTCTTCATTTTTCATGAAATTTCATATTTTCCTTTGCCTGGGGCATTGGCATCGTCTCTTTCACCCCCTTCAAATTCATTTCCACTTTCTCTCCTTTGCACTTCCTCCCCTCTCCCCCAGGCATGGTGCTTTGCTCTCAGAGGGCCAGTCCTCCACCTTGCACTTATCTGTTCATTTTCTTCTCTGGGTTGGGTCTAGTGCAGCCCTCCCAGCATTGTGTAGCTTGTTCAGTGATACCCAGAGGTTCCTTCTTACTTCTGTGTCCCCTCCACCCCCACCAACCAATCAGGTGCTTGAAAGTCACTTTCCTTTGGATGAAGCTGACCTGTGACTGTGCCCCACTGCTCCCCAGCCTGAACCATCCACTAAGGTTAGGGGGTCAGTTCACTTACCAAGTTCGTGCTCCTCAACCTGGAATTAATGACATCCTAACCCCTCTGCAGTTAGAGTGAGGAGAATGAAAGAATGAATGAAAATCTTTATTAAAGTGTTTATGGTGTGCCAAAGACTCTGCCAAGTGCTGGGGAGATAGATATGAAAAGGTTATAGCATCACGGGCACTTCTCTGGTGGGCATTTATTTCCCTAAGAAAGTAGGGCTTGGGCCACCTTCCATCTCAGTTTGTTCCATGGCCTCTGGCCATGAGCCTTAGAAGCTGAAACTCTGGGACATTGTTTGATGTCTTTGGTCTCCTTTAGGATGTGGCTCTCCTGGGGTAGGGAAAGGGCTTTTGGCTGGGTAAAGAAATAATGCGAGGATCAATCAGTCAGTCCACAAGCATTTAGTAAATCTCTGCTGTGTGGCAGGGACTGAGCTGTGATGCAATCTCGAGATTCTAAGAGGCAGAGGTGAGCAGGGAGGGCATTCCTGGCTTGGAGAGGCAGGAGAAGGAAGTCTGGGAGGCTGGTGAGCCATGAAGAAGAATGATCGGAGTATGGCTTGGAACGGTAGGCAGGCCGGAGGGCCAAGGGGCTTAAGCTCGTCAGTTACCTCTTGGTAATGACCAGCCCCTCGGGTGGGCTGTGCAGGGCTCTGCCCACACTTGCCCCTCTCTCTGGGATGCTTTGCCAAGTCTTGACCTCCTTCTGCAGGTGTGTGTGAGGTGGACCGCCAGAACAAGGCTGGGTACACGGCCGTGATGATCACCCCCCTGGCCTCGGCAGAGACAGACGAAGATATGGAGGTGGTCGGGAAACTGTTGAAACAAGGAAATGTGAATATACAGGCCGCTCAGGTAGTCCTGGCCTTTGGGCCACTTCCTCTTATTTGAATTCACATTGATGGAGTGCCTACTGTGTGCAAGGTGCTCAGCCCAGCACGGAGGGCACAAAGATTAAAAAACAATGAAGTTCCTACCTTCAAGGGACTCAGAGGGTGGGGAGGATGCCCCCTATACACAGGGAGGGAAGGTATCCATCAATCAACATGCATTAAGCACCTACTATGTCCCAGCCACTATGCTAAGCACTAGGTATACAAAAACAAGCAAAAGACAGTACCTACCCTCAAGGTGCTTACAATCCAATGGATGTGATAGTCTAAAGGAAAATCAGACAGCATGTACAGGAAAACTTGAGAATGAAGAGGGAACTTTGAGTTGGGAATGCAGGGTTTGTGGGGACAGGGAAGGCTCTGCAGGATTCTAGAAGTGGGAAGGACAGCAGTGCCTAAGAATCCCAGCTGCACCATACACTGGCCCCTGCCTGAAGACTCCCAGTGAGGGGAGCCTCCCATGTCCCACTTGGGAACAGCACCAGTGCTGAGGCCATGGCCTTCACACTTGCCTCCTAGAAGCGTTCACCTTCTTTGTTCTTGGTTTTGTCCCCTGAGGCCATCAGAGTAAATCTGATCTCCTGTGTGCTGAAGTACTGGAGATCCCCACCTTGCCCCCCAGAAAGCCCCTGCTTCTCCACCTGGAGGCAGGTGCACAGAGAAGTAAGGTTAAGGTTAAGTAAGGTAAGGGAGCTTTTGATGGGGGAAGGGGAGGCCAGCACTCACCGCTGCACACTGTGGTTGCCTTCCTCTCGCTAATCAATGCCCTTCCTCCATGATGGCGCCCACAATGGAAAACACTGTCCTCCAGAGGAGATCTGACCATGACATCCCAGACAAGCAGACATCTGTGCTCGTCCTCGCAGGGAGAGATGAGGACAAAGGACATTCTCAGCATGAAGACCACCTGGGCACATGAGCAGAGGCTGGAGATGACACGCTGGGTCTGGGGAACAGTGGGATAGTTAGGAGCACGGTGTGATGGGAATGTTGGGAGCGTGAAGGGGAGTGGTGTGGAGCCAGCCTTTATGGCCAGGCTGGGGGCATTTGGGTCCTGAAGTAAATGGCAAGGATTCATCCCAGGCCTGCCTGGGAAGAGGGACTCACCCATACCTAGCAGAGCTTGATGCCAAAGGAAACCGTGCAGCTCCCAGCCTCCCAAATGGCATCCTTCCAAAATGCAAAGTTTGCTTCCCTCAGAATGCTGAACAGGCTGGGGCAGAAGTCGGTGAGTTCCTGATCTGTGCCCCAACCTGGAGCTGGACAAGCTCCATCTGGGCGCTGACTTTTGGAATATTCCACTGGTACAAGTCACGAGGAAGCATTTGCAGACTTGGCTGACCTTGCAAAACACCTGGAAGATGCCCATAATTCCTCATCACACACATATATGCCACACACATGCATGTGCACACATGTGACTGCATACACCTGTATGCAACATGCTCACACACTACACATGCATACACACACCACACACATACACCCCCCACACACATGCCATACATACACCCACACACACACACACACACACACACACACCTGCACGCTAACTCAGTTGTATCTCTGGGGAGCTGAGAGCCCATGGCTAGAAGGGGCAGTGAGTGTCTGCACAGAAGGCCCTGTCCTTTGAAGAGGACCTTGATCCTTAACTTGCCAGCTCCTCCCTCCACCAATGCTACGAGGGCCAGGGCCGAGCTGGGTTGTGCTGGTAGGGCCCTTCACCAAGCAGTGCCAAGATTGCCCACACCCTTTAATGCTGGCAGGTGATAGGCAAGTACAATAGTAATTAATTAATCCACCAGGAATCCTTTTTGGAGAAAAACAAAGAGGGGCCATACACACGCCTCACCAGCTTTGTTTAAAAAAAAGGCGAAAGGAAAGAAAAGGATGGGTTCTTGGGAGAGAAGGGGCAGCTGTCCCAGGTGCAGTGCAGTAGAGTTTGAGTGGTGGGCTAGGCAGACTGTCTATAGACCCAGCTGCTACACTCCTCCCTCTTCATACCCCCTTCCCCACCCCTCCCCCCACCCAGAGAGAAGCAGGAAGTGGTCATGTTGGTATGGCTGCCTTCCCAGAGCTGCATCTTTATGTACGGAACAGTCCTTTTTAGTGCAGTGAAAAGCCAGCTAGCTAGATGTCATCACCAAGGACCTGGGTTTGGATCCTGACTCCACTGTTTTCCTCCTGGAATGCTCAACTGTAAAGTTAAGAGGTTGGGTTCAGGGGTGGGGAACTTGTGGCCTTGAGGCCACACGTGGCCCTCTAGGTCTTCAAGTGCCACTCTTTGAATCCAAACTTCACAGAACAAATCCCCTCAATAAAAGGATTTGTTCCGTAAAGTTTGGATTTAGTTAAAGGGCCTCCCTTGAGGACCTAGAGGGCCACGTGTGGCCTCAGGGCTGAAGGTACCCGCCTCCAGATCTCTGAGGTCCCTTCCAGCTCTAAATTGCCCCTATCTCTCCTCTGCTCTCCACTCTCCACAGTCTGATATTGCCTCAGACATAAAGTCCACATTGATTCTAATCTAACCATTTATTATATAGAATAAATTTCTTGAGGAGATGTAATTTGGGGGGACCCCAACTCATACAGTATGGGCTCCCACAGAGCATCACTATATCCCATTCAAAGTATTTTCCGGGCCTAGACTCTTATGAGCCCCCACAGATTTTTTTACTGTTTAGTAAAAAGGCACAGTTATTTCAAAGCAGAGATATGATAAGAAAATTAGCGACTTGCCCATAAATGTGGGGTGCACTTTCCTGAGTAAACATACTATTCGTGGGAGGAGTGGAGTTTGAAAGTGGAGAGTCACATAGAGGACACATGCAGCCGATGCACCTCAGTCAATCCCAGGTTTACTCTGTTAGATGCTGGAAACAAGTGGAAAAATTCCTGCCCTCAAGGATCTTACATTCTATTGGGAGAAAACATCTATACAGATAAACAACATAGGAGATGTACAAAGTAAATAAAAAGCAATTGATTCTGCTGGAGAAATGTAGCAGAGGCTTTAAAAATATTGGCTAAAAAAGGGATTGGTCTTTTTCCCAGAAGACATTGTAACATTGTAATAAGTGGGATATTAAGTAAAGATACTGTAGCAACACAGATGTAGGTATGATTTCAGGAAAAACTTTTCTAGTGATCAGTTATCCCAGAATGGAGTAAGCCTCCATGTGTGTGCTCCGACCCCTCAGCCTTCAAGCAGAGAGAGGCAGGCTGTCCACTTGTCAGGAATGTGGCAGGAGGGATTCTTTTAAGTTTGGATTGTGTGGCCTCCTAAATCCCTTCCAAGGCTGAGATCGAAAGTACCTGCAGGCTTGCATGCCTCTGTGTGTGTGTTCATTGGAGTTAGGAGCAAATAGACTTTGATTTAACCTCTCAAGAGGTGATGTGTGTGTGTGTGTGTGTGTGCGCGCTATAATTGAAGTCACCAGGTGTCTGAGTCGGAGGAGCTGGGTTCAAATTCTTGTTCTTCCTGGGATTACTTCCCAGAAAGTAATAAAAACAATAAGTAAAAATAATCCTTCCCATTATTAACTTCCTGCTGGACCTTGGATGAGCCAATTCATTTTGCTCTAAAGTTTCTCCATTTGTAAAATGATTTCTAAGGCTAGATTTAGCTCTAAATCCTAGGGTCCTTTAAGCCCACTTGGCTTTTTGGAAATCAGTGAAGCTGAGTCTCCCACGTTTCTGGCTTATAGGGGATTCCAAACTCTCCACATACTGAGACCTTTCCAAGATCACCCAGGGAGTGAGTGGCCAAGTTAGGATTCCAGCCCCTTCCTTTGAGCCCAAACCTTTGGGGGGGGTAGGAACCTGCGTCCAAACCTTCAACTGCCCATCTGAGCTAATCAGCAAGCATTTATCAAGTACCTTCCCCATGCCATGCCCTCTGCTAAATGATGGAGATACCATGACAAAAGTGGAATGTTCCCTGCCCTCAGGAAGCTTGGTCTCTGCTGAAGAAAATAGCAGTGTTCAATATCTACACTTTCACTTCTGAATATAGTCTTCCTCCCCTCCCCCATACTCAGAGAGCCATCCCTTAGAGCAAGGAAGAGGAAATACAGGAAAATGCAAAGCAAAACAAAACAATTCAGCAAAGACAGTAATAGTGGATGGCATTTGCCTCTTTAAGGTTTGCAAAGCACTTTAAACCTGTGCTCTCGTTTGCTTCTCACAATGACCTTGTGAAGTCACGTGTGGTTATTTACCCCCATTTTATGGAGGAGGAAACTGAGGCTGAGAAATGAAGTAACTTACCACAGTAAGTGTCTGAGGCAGCATTCAAACTCAGGTCTTCCTAACTCTGAGTCATCTCTAAGATCTCCTACAGTTTGAAATCGATGGTATTCTGATTCTGTGTTCCAGCTGTTCCCTTTACTCAACAGGCCATCTCCCATCACCAGGCTTTTGCATATAGGCTGTCACTTTATGCCTAGATTGCTCTGTCCCCTCTCTTCTGCCTCTCAGAAACCCTATCTTTGTTCAAACCTGGAAGGAGGTGATGGTGGCTGATGCTGTGGGATTGGTTGGGTATGAGATGGAACACTTGTGTGACTTTTGGAAATTATCCACTAGACACACTCTCAGTGATGCTCAGCATGGATGACCTTTTCTCCCTGGTACCCTTCCCTGGTGCCATGTTTTACTCTTGATCTTCAGACTTCCTCGTTGGTGTTGGGTTCTAGCTGGGTCACACTTCTCATCCTGCAGTTCCAGGATAATCTAATATCCTAACAGAATAAACAGTTTCTGACTATCCGAGCCTCCCCTCCTTGGAAGGAGGAGGGGCTGCATTGGAGGCAGTAGGCTCCCCCTGACTGGAGGGTCTTCCAGCTCTAAGACGGCCAGGATCCATTGGGAGGGCTATTCCTGTTCTCTAAGTCACTTGAGTTGGTAAAAACCAACTCTGTTTGTGTGGGGATTCTGTGATGGGACGGTGGCTCATTGTTGTCCTTCCCTCTCTCCAGGGAGGTCAGACAGCGCTGATGCTAGGGGTGAGCCACGACAGGGGGGACATGGTAAAGGCTCTGCTGACCTGTCATGCTGACGTCAACCTTCAGGACAATGATGGGACCACAGCCCTCATGGTGGCTGCTCGCCATGGCAACACGGACATGGTGAAAGTCCTCCTGGCTCATCCAGGCTGCAATGCCACGTTGACCAACAAGGTGAGAGGGTCGTCCTGCTTTCACAACTAGCCAGTCTAAGAGGGGAGGGGGGACTCCAGATGGGAGGTGGTGGCCCTTGGGCTAAGTCTGGGAGGGAGGTGGAACGCAAGGCACCCCAGCCAACCCAAAGCCATCTAAAGGCTGGCCCATGTGGAGGTGCATTCATCACACACTTGGACATGCCTTTTCTTCAAACCAAACCTGTTGGGGTTTTTTTACCCAGATGTAAAGTGAGCTTGGGATTAGGACTTGCTGCTGGTTCCAAGTCACTCCCTGTCCTGTACATAGCATCCTAATAAGTAACATCTGAATTTCCTCTGTGCTATTAACAATCCAAATTTCTTGTCACACCTCCCGGTGGCCAGGATGGCATCCTTATCCCCTCCTCCCCCCCCCCAATTTGTCGGCAGATCCCAAATACCTGGGCTTGGCCCCAGCACTGTGAGGGAAATAATTAGAGGGTCCAGACCATCCCAAAATGAATGTTGGGGGAGGGACGGTGAGGGGGTTGCTGCCAGGAAGAAATGGCGCCTTTCCTAAATATTAGGCTGCTCTCCCCTGGAGCCACACAAAAGGGGCTGTGTTAACACAATGCAGCCCCACCAGCCCTATAATCAGAAACAGGCTTTGACATCAAAGGACTATACTGTGATGGGAGGGGGGCCCATTAGAGTCAAGGGATTGATAGGTCACTGGGGAGGGGTGATCAGCATAGCAGCCCAGAACTGGCTTCCCATTCCTGGAGGACAAGGCAGGGCTGGAAGCCTGGTATCAAAGTGAGAGAAAGAAGGGACCTTTGACCCAGTGTATCTCTGTCCCATCATTTTATAGAAGAGGAAATTGTCTGAGGAGAGATTTAGATCTGGTATTCCTGCCTCGCAGGTCCCATGTCCTATACACTATACCTTGGGTGGCTAGGTGGTGCAGTGAATAGAACACTGGCCCTGGAATCAGGAGGACCTGAGTTCAAATCCAGCCTCAGACACTTAACACTTACCAGCTGCATGACCTTGGGCAAGTCCCTTAACCCCAATTGCTCTACCCTCCCCCCTCCAAAAAGCAAAAAAAGACAAACCAACAAAACTATAGACTGCACCTTAGTGCTTCTAATTCTGAAAGAATAAAGTGGTTTCTGTGAGGGGGCCATGGAGCTGTGTAGCCAGCTTAGCATCCTGGAAGAAAAAGGAACTCATGGCCCATAACCCCCCAACCCTAACTCCCTGTCACGAGGCATAACTTTTCAGCCTGGAAAGAAATGAATTTCTCATTTTCCCACTTCAGGCTGGCCACACGGCCTTGTCCATGGCCCTGACATCACCCGCCCACGGGGAAATTGCTGAACTCTTGTGGGCCCACGCAGAGCAGGGCAGGTCCCCTAGGCCCTAGAAGAGCTCGAGAGAAGCTGGCACCCCCAGACAAAAGGATCGCTGTTGGACTCCTCCATTCCAGCCATGTGAGGGGGACGAGCCGTAACTGGACGACTCCTTCCCCAGCTTCTCAGGGGATGATGTGTCAGCTCCGCCTCCCCATTCCTGGTGTATCATTCTGCTTATAGGGCGCTCGGTAGTCTTCCCAAAGCCTGGCCCACGGAGGGCAAGGACTGCAGGACACTGGGGGGCATCGGCCCTTCCCCTTTTTTTTATTTTAACACATTACTATTACTATTACTATTTACTCTGTATCCCTTATTAGCACAACGAATCTCCCAGGCTAACAAGATCACATTAGCAAAGCAATACTTTTTTACATGAAAATGGAAGAAGTGTCTTTTTCCCCCTTTGTGTGAACAGGAGTGAGTGCATGGAGATGGGGAGATCTGGGTTCAAGTCTTCCTTTGACACAGGGATTCTATGACTTTGGGGAAGTCATTTACATCTTGGTACCCAGATAACCTTGGGAGACTAGAAGTGATAGAGGAGCTGTTGGTCTGCCTTGGTGGAATGCATGCTCCCCACTGGGTAAATCACTGATCTAGCCAAATGAATGCACATGTATGTATAAACAAGCACATATCATAGTTTTAGAGCTACAAGTGCAGATAAACACATATGTCCCCACTTCAGATAGGATCGTAGATTTGGAGTCTGACCCTCTTCTCATTTTACAGATGAGGAAACTGAGGCAAGCAGGGTTAAGTGACTTGCCCAGGGTCATATAGTTAGTAAGTGTCTGAGGATGGATTTAAGCCCTTGTCTCTTGACTCTCAAGACCAGGAACTTATCCACTATGCCATATGTCTGTTATTTCTTTGTGTCCCTATAATATATCGCTATGTGTATATGTGTGCGTACACATGGAGAGAGAACACACTCATGATCCTGAACTGGAGGGCTCACTGTGGTACACAGCCTTGGAGGGTAGAAGATCTGTATTTAAGACTACTCTGATACGTTCTGGTCAAATGATCTTGGGCAGATCCTTTTGTCTCTTGCTGTCTCAAGGCAACTTTCTAAGGCTAAAAAGTTGTCAGTCTACATCAATGCAGCGAGACTCCATGGTGGGAATTCCCTACACTGCTAAAATCACTCCCTCACCATACATGTGTGTGCATACATGTAAGTGTCCATCAACAAGCATCTTATGAAGCATTTACTGTGTGTCAGGACCTGGGCTAGGTGCTGGGGACACAAAGGCAAAAACATGATTTCTTCCCTCAAGGTTCTCACTGTGTGTGTGTGTGTGTGTGTGTGTGTAGCAGTAATCATAGCAACAAGAATGATGCATTGTAGATAAGTTATTTCAGTCATATCCAACTCTTTGTGACCCCATGTGGTGTTTTCTTAGCAGAGATAATGAAGTAATTTGCCATTTCATTCTCCAGCCCATTTTATAGATGTGGAAACTGAGGCAAACAGGATTCCATGACTTGCCCAGCCAGTAAGTGTCTGAGGCTGGATTTGAACTTAGGAAGAGGAGTCAGCGCTCCGTCCATTGTCGTGCTGCCCCACTGCCCACTGAAGATAGAGAGATGGTCTAAGAATTAGAAAGACCTTTACTGAGGTCTTGCTTCTGACAAATCCTGGCAGCTCTAAGATTATAAATGGCAGGGTAGTGGCTGATTTGCATTGGTAGAGAGGAGACCAAAAAGTTTTCTATACACACATACTTATGTACACTTAATAATAATTTCATTTACATAGCACTTTAAGGTTTGCAATGCTCTTCACAAATATTTTATCCTCACAACAGTCCTGGGGGGGTAAGTGCTATAATCATCTCTTTTACAGATGGGGAAACAGAGGCAGACAGAGGTTAAGTGACTTGCCCAGGCTTACACAGCAAGGATGTGTTGGAAGCAAGACTTGAACATAGGTCCTTCCAGCTGAGTATACTTGGGTTCGAATGTTGGGACATGCGCCAGCCCTGGGAATTGGTCATCAAAAACTTATGAGTGCAGGAAGAAATGCCAAGCAGGACTGGTGGAATGGAGACTCTGGTAGATGGGACCTTGCATGGAGGTGGGGCTGAAATGAACACGTCAAGTTCAGACAAGGCAGGAAGCCGCAATACAATGGTACCCACTCCAAGCACATGGGTGTTATGCTTTCTGAATTAGCCACTGCCATATGGCTCTTATTTTTTCCAATTAAGTCAGAATTACCCAGGAAACACAATCCGTCCAAAGCCACCAGGTCTTTATAGAGTACTTGGGGATGGCTGGGAGAGATCAGCTCTCCCTGACCTGGCATAAGAAAGCGATAAGGGGGGGAATAAACTTCCCTGTGGGGTTGGGTAAGTCCCATTTCAGAGGCTTCCCCCACCATTTCCTTGGGAACCATTTCCAACGACAGTTTCTGGTTTCTCCTCCCAGGGGCCCCTCAGCTGAACATCTGCTCTTCCTTTACCCAAGGCCCTGCCCCTGCCCCCTCACACACACACGAACCTCGTGTTGCAGCAGGTTTGCCAGAGGGAACTGACTGGAGGAGGGGGCTTTTCGTCCTGGGTCTTACCTTCCCTCATTTCAGTGTCTTCTTTCTTCCCAAGCTGCTATACTTGGGGTACCACAGACTACAGACATGGGACCAACAGTTCAAAGTCACCTAAAACTGGAATAAATTTTCTTTATTTGCTTTTTCTTGATGAAAACTTCCAGCTGCCCAGCCAAGAAAGGCATCCAAGTGCCTGGGATCAAGCAAAGGAAAGTCGGGAGCCAAGAGGTCTTGATATGATGGTGCCACACTGGGTGGCCTCGCATAACCACTCTAGCCTTTGATGGAAAGCATTTAGAGAGAGGCGATCAGAATGATGAAGGGTCTACAGTTCATGGAGGAAGGAACTGGCAGTTTTTAACACCAACAAGGGAAAATCCTGGGGGAGCTGGAGAGCTGGCTTCAAGTAATTGAAGAAAAAGATTCATAAAAGAGGGATTAGCTTTGTTTTGGTTGGCCCATGGGCAGAACCAGGAACCCTGTGTGGGTGGAGGTGGCAACTGGACAAATTTAGACTGTTTTAGGGGGGGACTAAGAAAGGGAGGAGCTATCCAGAAGCAACTCTGTGTTGTGAGTGTGCCAGTGTGTGCATATGCATGTATGTATGTTGTGGGTGTATGAATTTATGTGAGTATGGATGTATGTGCGTGCATGTATATGTGAATGTGTGCGTAAATGTGTGTATGAGTGTTATCATGCGAGTGTATGTATGTATGAGTGTGTGTGAGTGTGTATATGTGTGTAAAGGGTAGCTGATAGAACCCCTGGGACTCAGTTTGGAAACTACAGGTGTTATCATTATAATATAAATATCAGGATCACTCACTCAGAAGTAATGGCACCAAGACCATTCTTGAATGAATAACTCTCTCTTGACCTTCCTACGTATTTCACAAACATATTTACTGGACTTCAGTGACTCTGGAAGTGAGAGTGAGGCTGACAACTTTGCACAACCTGTCTCACTTCAATGCACACATTTGATCCTCTTTGAAAATGAAGGGCAAACATTTCAGAAGCAAAACTCCATTTTATTCTGCTCAGATCAGCCCACTACGCCTCCTCCTAGGGGCTAACACTTATCTAGTGCTTTGAAGTCTGAAAAACAGTTTGCCTTCAGCAATCTATTCCCATTTAACAGATGAGGAAACTGAGGCTGAGAGACATTAACATGACTTACCCCATTGTGACGCAACTAGAAAGTTAAGGTAGGCTTTGAATTCCAGTCTTCTTCCTGACCCCCAAGTCCAGCGCCCTTCACCTCAGCTGCTTCCTCATGTATCTTGTTAAAATGTCTCCTCGGTATTAACTATTCCATCCTGAAAAAACACTGCCCTGATCTTTCTATAAATCATCACTGGGATTATTTGCTTTGGATCTAAATGGAACCAACAACCACTGTTGATCCTGCACAATGATAACTCCAGGTGCTTTCTTGAATCTGGTCACTTTATGGACACAAAACCCCACATTCTGGTCCCACCATGAAAACTCTTGATTTTCAAGGACAGCAGGCTCGTCATCAGGAGGAGTGCATTCCCTGGGTGCAAAAAGGGGAGGGGGGGAATGCTAACTTTTCTCTTTTAGACATTTAATAAGAAATACAATTTTATAGGTTCAGGTCTGGAATGTTAATATGTCACAGCAGTCATTGAATCACCATTGTTAGGTCCCCTTAGAATGTCTCAGGTGGGAGAGAAGACAGATACAGGTGTAATACACAGTGAACTGGACTTTAGGAAGTGCTACTGTGTGCCACAAACCAATTGGTCAGTCAACATTTATTGAGTGTTGAACAGGGTGCCAGGCACAAAGAAAGGCAAATGCCCAAGCCTGCCCTCAAGGAGCCCCCAGTCTGACTCGGGAGACAATATATTAATTAATTAATTAAAACATATTAATGTATACAAACAAGACATAGACAAGGTAAGTTGGAAATAGAAGAAGAATGACGAGGAGAAGGCTTCTTGTGGAAGGTGGGACCTTAGCAGGGACTTGAAGGAAATCAGGGAAGTCATAAGGGAGAAGATTCCATGCCTTGGTGACAGCCACAGAAAACGCCCAGAGAATGGGGACAGAGTGGTGCTTTGGGTGGCCTGGAGCAGGTACTTCCTATCTCTCCCTTGAGACGTCTTGCTGCTTCAGCTAGATTGGCTTATGTTATTAAGCACCTACTATGTGCAGGTACTGTTAGGTGCTTGGGAACACAAAAACAATTTTAAAAATCCCTTTAAGGAGCTTACATACCTTGGGAAGAGGGAGAGATGACATTTACATAGATGTGTAAACAAAAGATAATTTGGGAAGGGAAAACACATTGATATCTGAGGGAAGAGAAACGCTCTCTTGTGCTAAGTAGCATCTGAGCTAATTTTCGGAAAGAGCAAGATTCTGAGGACTGGATGTGGGGGCAGATATTCCAGGCACAGATGATGGTTTGTAAAGTCACATGTAACCCACAACCTAGAAGCAAGTCTTTGGGCTCCCGAGGACTGGATTTCTTAATGATCCTCTTTAGCTCAAGCTCCAAACAGTTTTCTTTGGGAGCCTCAGAGATGGCTTGTGTCTTGCTCTGACCTGAAGGATTCTGTCCATGGGAACTTCTCAGTGTGGCTCACTTGTAGGATAGTCAAGTTGGTTTCCCTGCCAGCAACCAAAGAACATTCTGAACATCGTTAGAAGGAACAGAAACAAGTAAATCTCAGACCTGCCTCCCAGAGCCAGAACCAACCTCACAACATCGAAAGGGAAGTCCAAACCATCTGAGGGTTTGCTCTGTGATGACTGTCCTAGGGCAAATGGAGGGTCTGTGTTCCCATTTGGGGAGTTACTAGATGTGGAATCAAGAGAGTCAGGAGCAAATTCAAGTCACTTCGAGTTCTTATACTTATATAATATATATGTATAATATTTATATTATTTTCCCTATATATATAAATATATGTTATGAAGGGAAAACACATACTTATATAAAAGTAACACAAAAAACTTACATAAAATATATATTTATATATATACTTATATAAAATAAAATAACTTACATAAAAAAGTAACTTATATAAAAGTAACAGCACTTTTCTCACCGAGGGTGATAGAGATCCAATGAGTTCATGTTGCAAAGAACTTTGTAACCATCTTCCACCTTCCTATTCATCCTATCTCTGGTTTAGGGCTCCTCAGCTCTCACTTTGTCCTCTACCTGGAAGGCTCTCCCTCTTGTCCTTTGTCCCTTGGAATCCTCAGTTCTCATCCAGGAGACCACTGAGCTTTTCCTGAGCCTCCTAGACCTTACTGCTCTTCCTGTATCTGGGAAAGGAATTTATGTCTTTTAGTATTTACTTATCTGTGGACTCTCCCATATAAGGTGTTTGAAGGCCTGGCACCTCCACCCTCCCTCCTGCTTGGGGTCTTTCTTTTTAGCTCCTTCTAATGGTAGGAAGGTAGTGACCAGGTCATGGCCAAAGTGAGTGAAACTGACATTGCCCTTCTATTGAATGATGAAGACAGCAGGTCAAGGTTGTTGGCTCATAATCATGGAGGCCTCTTCTCTGATTCTAATTATAAGCTTTGAGTCCCATCCCCATTTGGAAGCATTTACTAATTGCCAGCTAGGGATTTATGAGGAACAAAACAAAACTCCAGTTTTATCTCTGACTTTTCTATAAACTTCCAACCATGTCGCTGTTATGGACCCTCCACCTCCCTCATCCCCTCCATCCTGTTCTCTTCCCTGCATTTTCCCTCCTTTTCATTTCTTAGGGTCAGGGCTGCTCTCCCAGTATAGTCCCTAATGATCTAGTTTTTCCCAGTCTTGTACTTGGGACAATAGATGAAACAAAGCTGACCCCCACTTTGAGATTCAACAACAGCCCTTTCACATTTCTTGCATTCATGAAGTATATGCATATTCAATTTATTATAAGCATTAATTGTTGACTATGTGCCTTACAACCCGGGGTTACAGAGACAAAAAGACAGGGGTTTCTGCCACCAGGAGCTGACATTCTATTAGAAGAAAACAACCTTGATACCAATGAATACAAAATACTTACAAAACCATGCTTTGAGGAGCAGGGAGTAACCGGGACTGTCCTCAGCAGCCTGGATAGAGTAGGCAGGAACGGAGGGCTCAGGAGCAGGGGAGGGATGGACTTGACCTGGAGGTCATTGCTCTGTGAGCCCAGGACAGAGGAAGCTAACATAGCCCAAGTCACGCCCTCAGAGCAGAGGGCAAAGTAGAAGTGAGGTCAAGATTTCCCATGTGCATGACTTCCTTATTCGAAGAAAGTCTTCTTCCCAGAGCCCAGATGTTTTTCTCCTCAACAGTGGCCTGTTTGTTCTCCATATGGAAGAATTCCTCACCATTTCCATACTGAGGATGTTTTGCTACCCCCTGCTAAGGTGCTCAGCTGACCTGGAAGAGAATGGACCCAAGCCAGGCTGACTGAATGTTCCATCCTGTGTCCAGGAAACCCCCAGCTTCAGCACCACCCTGTCTGGCCTCCATGCCTCCAATTCCCATCTCCCAATGCCACCTTCACCCAACCTCGTGCTTCCTGTGTCAGTCAGGCCAGAAGGGCTATACACTAAGTTGAGCATAGTACTGCACTAGATTTGAAGTCATAAGACCTGGGTTCAAATTCTAACTCTACAACTTACTAACTGTATGAGCTTTTGCAAGTTAACATCTCTGTGCCTCAGTTTGTCCATCTGTAAAATACCAGGGCTGGAGTCTTCTAAGGACTCTTGATCCCATGATCCTAACTTCCTTATAGTTAGAGCTATCCCAAAGTGGACAGTGAGACAGCTAGGTGGCACAGTGCATAAAGCACTGGGCCTGGAATCAAAAAGACTCCCTGAGTGCAAATCTGGCCTCAGACACCTCCTAGCTGTGTGACCCTGGGCAAGTCACTTAACCTTTTGCCTCAGTTTCCTCATCTGCAAAATGAGCTGGAGAAGGAAATGGGGAACCATTCCAGTATTTCTGCCAAGAAAACCCAAATGGGGTCACAGAGTCAGACATGACTGAACAACAACGAAATGGACTGGGCTTCTGGAGGGCAGTGTGCTCCCCTTCATTGGAGGTCTTCAACAAGAGGTTGGGAGAAGAGGAGGTGTGTTGTAGGCAGTTGGCAAATATTTAATATCTAGCTCTCAAAAAAAAAAGCATACCTACATAATGCTTAACCCACACTATTAACATTTTCTTTCTCATTTTCTTAAGACCAGACAATCAACAAAACAATAAATAAGCCCTACTTGTAGCTTTTGCTGATTTTGAGATGTAAATGATCACACTGAAATTTTAACAATGGGCTTTTGAGAGTCAGTGCAAGCTGACTCCATCTAGCTCCTACCAGGTTCTAGAAACGGACTGATCAAGGGTCCGAGTAGCTGGACACTGATGTCTCCTCCAGTTCTGTCTATCACTCAAGGTTTTTTTTTAGAGTATATAAGCACACTGAGGGCACTGCCTCATTCATACAAAAACCGCATGCCATGTTTGCACTCTCCACTTCTCCAACATTCCTACTTCCCTTCTTTGGTCTGTTGAAAGAAAATGACTTTGCACATGTAGGTAGCTGAGTCCCAGGAAACCCAATCAGTCCAAGGTGACTGAATGTTTCCGCATGGCACACACACACACATACACATGCATTTATACCATTAAAAACAACTATGCCAACAGGAGCTCAAGCACTGTGTCCCTGTTTTGTACTAAGGCATGTGATTTGCATTTGGATTCCGTCCTGAGGAGCCTGACTCTAATGAGAAGAGACCTCTTTCTGTTCTCACATTCTGGGCTCATTAAATAGCCACCCGAGGGCTTCAGGGATGGTTTTACATATACTAATGGTTGTCATCTAGGGTTTCCCCAAAAAGAAGAGAGTAAGAGGTCTTTAATATACAATATTAATCAGATATGGAATGGTAATTTATTCCTATGCACACACAAACACACACACAAAGAATACTAAACATAAGAGACAGAGATCCTCAGCAGAATGACTTAATCAGAATTCTGTAATTTGGGACAACAGTTACAATCAGCTAGGAGGCTGATACTCAAACCTCATCAGAAAACAAACTGCCACTTTAGGCATTTCACACTTAACCTCAGCTCCGAGGTGTCCAAACAATTCACATGCTTCCAGCTGGTAAAAAACAATCATTCCTCTTGTTGATGGTCATCTTCACCAATGCGGAAACTCCCCAGCTCCAACCCAATGAAACTCGAGAACTCTACACTTCTCAGACTCACAGGACCATCCATCCCCTAGCCTGGACATGTTGAGACAGATACTTCATGGCCCAAGATCAAGAAAAGAATAAATGTAAAGGAGGTCATGTAAACCTGGGTTTGCCTGATCTCCAGGACATGGTGTAGATGCCATGTGCTCATGGCTACACTGAGGCTGGGGGAGAGGGTAGCAAGACTAGGGATAAGAGTTACAGTGCAAACCACTTCTCCCCCCCTGCTTCCTTCCAGCAGAGAAGGAAGAGAGGATGAGGAAATGGGCTCACTCGCCTCTGGACCTCCACTGAGTCATTAGTTCTTATGCATCTTCAGCCAAGGGAGGTTCTTTGTCCTCTCCAAGTGTAAGACCCTCAGAGAGGAACCACATATGTGGAGAAGCAGGTTTTCCCTCCTTCCCTTCCCCCCAACCTCTACCTTCAATGTGGTCACTTGGAACCCAGAAAAGCCCACTAAGAGCATGCTCCATGGGGTGGCCCTTGCTAAATTAGGTGGTAAAGGGGCAGCCAGGTGGCTCAGTGAGTAAGAGCACCAGCTCCAGTGTCGGGATGACCTGGATCAAATCCGGGCTCAGATACTCAGCACCACACCCAGAAATAACTGGCAGTGTAACCTTGAGTAAGTTACTTAACCCCAATTGCTTTAAAAAAAATACAGAAGATTGTAACTATATTAAACTGCAATTAAAAAAATATATATATATATATAATAAATTAGGTGGTAAAGGGTTTTGAATGCCAAGAAGAGGGGCTTATATTTTAAGTTAGAAGCAATTGATGTGAGGGTTAAAATAATAACTCACATTTCTATGACAATTGAAGGTTTATGAAATGCTTTCCATTCAATATGCTGTGAAGTAAGTATAGCTGTCATACCCATTTTAGAGATGAGAAAAGTAAGTCAAAGAAAGACTGAGGATGTCACACAGTGTTACGCATGGAGGAGGTAGCAAGGTAAAAATTCAAGCCCATTATTTCCTGAGTCCTAAGATCCTAATTCTAGACCTGAAAGGGACCTCAGAGGCCATCTGCTTGAACCCCTTCATTTAACAGAAGGGGAAACTGAGGCCCAAGGAGGTCATATGACTTTCCCAGGTTACACAGTGTCAGAGTTGGGATCTGAACCCAGGGCCACCAAGGCATCAGCAGTAAAGGTTAAATTCCAGCCACAGCATTGCTAAGAAAGAATTCTCTTTGTATGTACTTCTGTTATCATGGGAAAGGGTGCACTGTGTAGTGGACAAACTAGGAAGACTGGGGTTTGAGTCCTGCCTCTGACACCTACTGGTCATGTAATCCTAGGCAGGTGTTCTAGATGACTGTGGAAGGCGCAGAGAAGTGACCAATGTACGCCGGTACAGGGAGTTTCCACACCTGGGAGTTCCCTGTACCAGGGGGTTCCCTAGACCTAATCCACAGATTTTACAGATGGAAGAGACCTCATGGGTCATCTAATCCTGATGAGGAAACTGAGGCTCAGGGAGCTTAGGTCACCTGCCTAAGGTCAGTCAGGGAGTGATGGCCCAGCTAGGGTTCTGATCATTTCTCTCCAGTTATGTCTGAAGTGATTGAGCTCTGTGTTCAAACTCACCTGAGCTTGGATCCTGGATGATTTCCCAACTGTCCCCACTAACCTCAGTCCCAGACCATAATCACAGAAAGCTTCAACCTTCCTGTTTGAGACTCATGTCCCCAGCTTTCATTTCCAGCCAGAAGCAGCCAAGATGCCTTGTAACCAAAGGACGTGTATGAGCAGGATCCGTGTGACCTTTCCAGCAGGCATTAGCATTCACTCCAGACAGTCCAGCTCCATTTCAATGGAATCGCTAAAGCGCCAAGACGAAGGTGTTATCATTCGCGAAAGCTGCTGCACCAGGGGGTCCTGGCCTTCTAACAGCATGCATGTAAGCATGGAAAGGTCACCGGCCTCCTCCATGTAACTCTCACTTGGCCAATCGTGCACGCTTGCGGGCACACACACACACACACACACACACACCTACATTGTTCCCCTGAATGACTCTCAGTGGCCCACAAAGGGGTCTGAGCTGGCTTTCCTGGGTTTCTGTCTCAGGCAGGGCCTTGTGCCTAGATAGATGGTCTAATGAAGACCAAGCTGCACAGGTAAATCCTCTCCTGCCATCATCTTGGCAATACCAAGTTAGTGTCAAAGAAAAGGAGGAAAACAGGGGAAAGCCTCATTAAGCTGGCTTTTATTGATTTGGAATGCGGGCTAATTGGGGACATTGCGTGCCGGACTTTCCCTTTTAAGACTGCAGACTCTTGAAAAGAGTCTTACAGAACCTGCTTCTGGAGAGGCATGATCGTATGTGACAGAAGAGTCCTGGGCCCCGTTTGAAGCAGGCAGATGTCCTGTGGCCACCACCAATGACGAGGAGCCTTTTTGACTTGCTGTAGGGCTGAGACTTGGGTGAATGTGGGCTTCTTTCTCGTTCTAGGTGGGGATTAATGATGGCGCTGGCCTTGGGAACTCCAAAAAGGTCAGGAGAGTAAGGTTCTGGAAGAAGTCAAGGAGCTTGAGGCTATGCTGGGATTTCCCAGAAGCCAGATGGTAAGGACCTGCCTGGACTAAAGGAGCCATAGGGGACACTCAGACTCATCTACCCACTGGCCATTTTGTATTTGAAAGGGAACTTGGTGGAGGCAAAAGCAGTGCAGAAAGGGCATTTGTTTGAGCCCTTGCCCCCCCAGGGATAGAGGTAAGGGAGGGAGTGCTGATAGATGTTAAGAAGAAATGTTTACACTTTACCCTGGCCACTTCAAAATAAACGTCCCTTTGTGCTGGGGATGTTAATTGCTTAAATAGCACTGGGGCATTCATTTTTGGCAGCTAAGGGGGAGGGGGGAGGAGTAGGACACACCCGAATGGGGCGTTAAGCTGATAGCACTAGAAAAAGGCTTTCTCAGCCCTCTAGAGTGTCCCCAGAGGTCATGGGATTTTAGTGGGAATTGAAGTGAATTATAGGCTCCTTCCTAGGAAGCTTGTGCCCAAAACTCCCCAGGAAATTTGTAGGGGAGTCCTACAGCTAGCTTGTACCAGCTCTCGGGAGCTAATTCCATGTTCCCCAAAATGCCTTTTCCAGGTTGTTCTCTATCTATCCCAGTCTAGGGATGATATCCTTCAGTCTTTCCAATTGGCCCTAGTATCCCTAGCTCCTGATATACCTTATGCCCCCTAGATTCTGTCTAGAATGTCTAGGGAAATTCAGTCCCTTCTCATTCCAAAGTCAACACCAGTCTCTTTCCTGCGTCAGACTCTAATCCCAGACTAAAGAAGATGGTGAGATGCAGGGTATTGTAGACTGGACTCAAATTCAAGGGATCCGGAGTTAATATCCATTAGTTCTGTGACCTTGGAATAACTACCTTAACCCTCATTTCCTTAATCTATAAAATGGACATCGCAATTCCTGATTCACCAACCTCAGAGTGTTGCTGTAAGACTGAAATGAGATAATATCATGGAAGTGCTCTGTAGACTTTAATTGGTTGTTTTGTTGTTTTTCAGTCTTTTCTGACTCTTCCTGACCCCATTTGGAGTTTTCTTGGCCAAGATACTGGAATGGTTTGCCATTTCTTTCTCCACCTTGTTTTACAGATGAGGAAAATGAGGAAAATGGGGTTAAGTGACTTGCCCAGGGTCACACACCTAGTAAGTATCTCAGGCCAGATTTGAACTCAGAAATAGAGTCTTCCTGACTCCAGGGCAGGTGCTCTCTTCATTTAGCTGCCCCATGTAGACCTAAAAGTGTTGTTATATAAATGCTAGTTAGTGATATCTATCTAGATTTCAAGGAAGCATTTGGAAAGCTCTCTCACACTATTCTTGGGAAAAAGACAGGACAGATGTAGGCAGTTGTCCACCAGGTGGTTAGCAGACTGGAACCACTTACAGAATGTCTATCCCTACTTCAAAGCCTCTTTGAGGTATAGCCCTCACAGGCCACATCACTCTCCCAGGGGGAAATTGCATCAGTACCACTCAGAACATGCTCATAGGGACTGAGCTCATTGGTCAGTCCTCCATTACACCATCTTTATTGCTTCTGGCTATTTTATTTTTGAGAGAAGATGGCTCCCAAACCTCGCTTTAGTTAAGTATAGTTAAGAGAACAGAATTGGAGAATGTCAGAGACCAATCAGCCCAATTTGAACCTTAATGAGAACCTCCCATATAATGGATACAACAGGGGTCATCCAAGTTTTTTTGAAGGTCTCTAGGGATAGCAATCTTTTTTTCTTTTTGCCTTTTTGGAGGGCAGTTGGGGCTAAGTAACTTGCCCAAGATTACACAGCTAGTTTTTCTGTGTGGGTAGGGATGGCAATCTTACCATCTGGGGGGTAGCCCACTCAACTTTGGGACAGTTCTAAGGTAAGAGAGGTCCTGCTGATGAAGCCCAAATTTGCCTCTTTACTTTGCTGCTGGTTGTGACCTCTGGGACCAAGAAGATCGAGTCCAATCTTCCCTTCCTATGACAGCCCTTCAGATACTTGAGGACAGCCATCACATACCCTCTGAGTCGTCTCTTCTCTGACTGAATGTCCCAGTTCAACTGATCCTCACACAGTGATGTAATGGTAATGAGGGATTCCCAAAGAGCTTGCCCTTAGGAATCCATGCAGTATGCTCAGCTTGATGCAGTCCCCGAGTTGGGCAGACATTCTGTGACTGTTTCCAGTTCACTCACCACATGAACATGTACTCAAGACCCTGCACTATCCTGATTTCCATCCTTTGGAATCTCTCCAGTTTCCCAGTGTTCTTTCTATGCCAGGGTGCCCCAAACACAGGTGTTTGTTATGTGCCTGGTAGTTCCTTTGACCAATCATCATATGGCATGAACTCAAGGGCCTTCATTGTCCTGATTGCTGTAAACAAGATAGATTCCAGTTTATGGAAATCTTTCCTAAAATGTGGCATCCAGAACTGAATAAAGTAATCCAACTGTGACATCAATGGAGAAGACAGAGAGAGATCAGGTCCTGGACAGAGCCTCGGGAGAGGGCACCTAGTGTGAGGTGTTGTGATAGTAATGGAATATAAAGATTCCCCTGTATTGGCTTGGTTTTCAAATTGATTGTGTTAAAACCCAGAGCTTGTTAATCCCACCTGTGGGATGGACTTGTTAATGTGAAAAGAAAGTCCTGAACTGGGAGGAGCTGGTGACATAGATTTGGAGAGACACAAGAGAGAGGCAGAAGAACTTTTTGGAAGCAGCACCTCGTGGAGGCAGAGAGAGAGAATGAAAGGATTGCTGGGGGCCACTTTGAATTGCCCTGGACTTTTGAGACCTGCCCCCTGAGCTGCCAAGGACTGAGGAGACATGGCTGTTTTGCTGGTACTTTGTCTGTCTGTTTTGATGTTGTTTTGCCAGATTTGTCCACTGGTGAAAGACATTCCTGCTGTTGAAGAAGTCCTGGAACCTGGCTGCTGGCTAAGAGATCCTGAGACTGTCCTGCAGACAGAGAGTGAATACTGTCCACTGGTGAAGGACAGTGCTGTTGTTGCAGGGGTCTGGAGACTGTCCTGCAGACAGAGTGAATACTGTCCACTGGTGAAGGGCAGTGCTGTTGTTGCAGGGGTCTGGGAACCTTTCTGTTGGTTCAGAAGCCCTTAAGAAGGATTTTCTTGTTGTATGTTTACAGAAATCTCAGGAGAGGGTTTTGCTAATGTTTTCAGGGGTTCTAGGACTGTTCTACAGACAGAGGATGAATTAATGAAGGGACTGGCAATGTATCTTGTGGCCTTGCTAAGCCTTGTCTCCCCAGGAACTAAGATTGCTGAGAACTTGCCTCTGTCAAGATGAAGAAAAGACCTCCATTTGGGTATTAAATGCTGTGCTTAAACTTGATGTAACTCTGGGGTAGATTCAATTGGGATCCAGGGGTGGGGAACTTTTGACCTTTTTGTGTTCTATGGTTGAACAAATGAATGTACTTTACTTATGTTTGGAAACTAATCTCCATTTGAGAAGAGGGGCTTTGTGGTGGACTAAATGAAGGTACAGCCTAGGGGTGGAGTAGTATTTAGAACAGGGACTTTGTAATTGATTGAATGATTGGAAGGTCCTGGGGTGGGGTAGTCCTTGGAGATTATTGAATCACACTTAGTAAATGCTGTATTTGGAATGATGTCATGTTTTGATCTTCTCTGTTCTTGGTTTGTCACTGAATAAAATGGAGAGCACCTATGCTGGTATTCTGAACCTTGGGAAGTTGCCTTTCCTTGGCATTACATTACTGGAGTGGGGGATGGGATTCTCAATTTACAAAGAAGACTGAAAAGGAGCAATTACACCCTTAGGAAGTGAACTGGGAGAAAGCATTATCATCTGCCTTTGACACGTCCCTATGCCTCTTGCTATTTACATGTGGGCATATGGGGTGTCTGCCTCCTACTACCTACATGTGGGTATTTGGGGTGTTCAGGAAGGATGAGCACCTCTGGTGGGAGGACTGCTAAGCCCTTTTCAGGGCCTCTCATCGACCTTTGGTGTCCATTGGCCACCCAACTCTCGCCTGTGGCTCCAAAAAGCTATAGCATGAGCAGAGGCCACATTCTGGTAAACTTTCTTGGCAGCTGGGCTAAACCAGGTTGAGGGTAACCAATGGATCTCAAAGCCATGGGTGAGTTAGGGGGCTGTCTACCCCAAGCATGTAAAGGCTTCCCCCAGTGGAATGGATGGATGACAATAATTTGTTCCAATGGCCATGAAGGCTTGGTCAGACATGGACTGCATCCCAGGCCGTCACCAGCTGTCTTGACATTTGTCCTGCCACTGGACTTTGTTGACTTAGGAAGAGAGAGTGAGGCTGATGACTTTGTGCAACTCAGTATCACAAATCTAAATCACAGAGCTATTCAAGACATCACCCTGGTAGAAGCAGGAAAACTCCGTGAGCTCCCCCCATAACCACCTCAAATACCTATAAAATATGACTCTAAACAAATTTTCAAGCTACAGGACCCACAAAGTGACAGAGAGAAACAAATCTCTCACTGAAGGGCAGCCCGGGAGGCAGACAAGAAGGGTCCATTGCATCGTGCTGGGAGTTGAGCCTAGCCCCACATGAGCCCTCTGTTTTAGCCTCTGGGTGGCCCGACCAGTAGCAGCTAGAGATAACTTTGGGAGAGTGGATCAACAGCAGCTGTGGTGGTTTCCAGAATTATCAACCCATAAATGCCAAAGGCAAAGTAAAAGGTCAGTGTAGACTCTGTGGGAACAGGGGGATCAAGAGTGCTGTCTGGTCTCTGCTCCTGGGGAGAGAAGGCAAGAAACTTCGGAGGTGCTGTGGCCGGCCATGCAACCACCACCTTGTGGCTGCTTCAGAGCCCCTGGCCTGCAGATTGTACAGGGACCAAGCGACCATTCAGAGGGGTAATTGCTCGTGCTTTAACCTGCTTGGATCTGGATCGCTGTCTTGGGTGGAGGTCCTGGGGTGTGTGACCAGTGAGCCAGAGTGTGAGGAGGCTTCAGAGAGGGCAGCAAACTAATAGCTCTGGCAGCTGTGAAAACTCCAGTGATTTGGAACAAAGCTCTCCTCTCTGGAAGCAGAGTTCTACTGTAGCAAAAAGCTCAAAGTCAAGTAATTGAGTGGCAACATGAGCAAGCAAAGGAAGCAAAGCAAGCACAGCAGTCAAACCTTAGATTCCTTTTTTGGGGACAAAAAGGATCAAAACTTGGAACAGGAGGAAGACAACAATGTCAGAACTCCTGCACCAAAAGCTTCCAAGAAAAATACAAGCTGGTTACAGGCATTAGAGGAGTTTAAAAAGGATTTTGAAAACCAAATAAGAGAAGTGGAGGAAAAATTGGGAAGAGAAATGAGAATGATGCAAGAAAATTATGAAATGAGAGTCAGCCACCTTACTGAAGAAAATAACACCTTAACAAATAGACTAACTCAAATGGCAAAAGAGGCTCAAAAAGCCAATGAGGAGAAGAATGCCTTACAAAGCCGAATTTGCCAGATGGAAAAAGAATCTCAAAAGCTCCCTGAAGAGAATAATCCCTTTAGAATTAGATTGGAGCAAATGGAAGCTAATGACTTTATGAGAAATCAAGATACTATTAAACAGATCCAAACAAATGAAAAAATAGAAGGCAATGTGAAATATCTCACTGGAAAAACCACTGACCTGGAAAATCAATCCAGGAGAGATAATTTAAAATTTATTGGACTACCCGAAAGCCATAATAAAAAAAAAAAGAACCTGGAAATCACCCTTCAAGAAATTCTCAAGGAAAATTGCCCTGATATTTTAGAACCAGAGGGCAAAATAGAGATTGAAAGAATCCACCAATCACCTCTTGGAAAAGATCCCAAAAAGAAAACTCCCAGGAATATTATAGCCAGGTTCTGGAGTTCCCAGATCAAGGAGAAAATATTACAAGCAGCCAAGAAGAAACAATTTAAATATTGTGGAAACACAATCAGGAAAACACAAGATCTAGCAGCTTCTACATTAAGGGATCAAAGGTCTTGGAATATAATATTCTGGAGGTCAAAGGAGCTAGGATTAAAACCAAGAATCACCTATCCAGCAAAACTGAGTATCATGTTTCAGAGGAAAATATGGTCATTCAATGAAATAGAGGACTTTCAAGCATTCTTGCTGAAAAAACCAGAGTTGAATAGAAAATTTGACATTCAGATACAAGAAGCAAGAGAAGCATGAGAAGGTAAACAGGGAAAAGAAATCATAAGGAACTTATCAAAGTTGAATTATTTACATTCCTACATGGAAAAATGATAATTATAACTTATGACACTTTTCTCAGTATGAGGATAGTTGAAGGGAATATAAATGTATATATGGAAGTATATACATATATATGTCTATATATGAGGGTATATGGGCATATGAATACATATGTGAGTGTGTGCATATATGTGTACAGCTATACATAGACAGAGGGCACAGGATCAATTGAATAGGAAGGGATGATATCTAAAAAATAAAATTAGGAGGTGAGAGAGGAATATAATGAGAGGAGATAGGAAGAGACAGAATAGGGTAAATTATCTCATATAAAAGAGGCAAGGGAAAACTTACAATGAAGGGGAAGAACAAGAAGGCAAAAGGGAATGGGTCAACCTTACTCTCATTGAATTGGGCTTAAGGAGGGAATAACATATACACTAAATTGGGTATCTTACCCTACAGGAAAGTAGGAGGGAAGGGGATAAGAGGGGGAATGATAGAAGGGAGCGCAGATTGGGGGAGAGGGTAGTTAGAAGCACACACTTTTGAAAAGGGACAGAGTCAAAGTAGAAAACAGAACAAATGGGGGGCGGGATAAGATGGAGGGAAATATAGTCAGTCTTTCACAATATATCCACTATGGAAATGTTTTGCATAACTTCACATGTACAACCTATATTGAATTGCTTATCTTCCCAAAAGGGTGGGTGACGAGGGAAGAAAGGAAAGAATCTGGAATTCAAAGTTTTAAAATCAAATGTTTCAAAAAATTATTATTATTATTATTTTTACATGCACTGGGAAATAAGATATACAGGCACTGGGATATAGAGATCCATCTTACCCTACTGGAAAGTTGGAGGGGGATGGGGAAAAATATAGGAGAGAGCAGACTGGGGGGGGGGGGGGGGGGCGTGGTATTCAGTGGGATTGCTGTCCTGGGGTGGTGGGTAGAGGAAAGACAGGGAGAAAAATTTTAACTCAAGATCTTGTGGAAATGAATATCGTAAACTAAAAATAAACAAAATTAGAAGAAAAAAAAAGACATCGCCCCAAGCTCTCCTTCCATCCTCTTCAAAAACAAAGGCCAAACAACACCACCACAGATCAGACCTTGGGCAATTTGGCCTCCATTTGTTCATCTGAAAATAAAGGCAATTTCACTTCGTTTGAGATCTGAAGGGACAGATCTGAGACTCCAAGTGAGAGCATCGATATTTCAACCTCTCCTCCCACCGCTTGAATTCGAACAAATCCCCTTTCATCACTGAATAAACTATAACAGCCAGAATTTGTTTGAGGCTTTGCCAAGTGCTTTATAGATGTTACCCCATTTGATCTTCACAACCCCCCAGGAAACTAGGTGCTATAATTATTCAAGATTTTACAAACAAGGAAATGGAGACTGAGAAAGGTTTAAGTAATTGATCCAGGCTCATGCAGTGTCCAAAACTGGATTCAAATTCAGGTCTTCCTGACTCTAAATCCAGTGTTCTGTCCACTTTGCCACCTAGAGATCATTAGATGTGTGGTAGAATTAAATATCTCATAGTAATGATAACAATAATAGCTGGAATTTATATTAGTGCTTTGAACATTTGTTAGGCAATTTACAAAAATTATCTCATTTGATCTTCACAACCATCCTGGGAAGAAGGTAATATAAATACCTCGTTTTATAAATGAGGAAACTGAGACTGAAAGCAATTCAATGACCTGCCAACGGTCACAAATGAAGTATTTGAGTATTGCTTTCTTTAACCCAAGTCCAGCGCCACCCAGTGGCCTTCTGAGCATTCGGCCCCATACCCTGAAATCAGAAAATAGGATTTAGAACTGGAAGGAACTTTACAGACCTGATGAGGAGTTCAGGTCCAGGGAGAAGAGGAGACTTGTCCAGAATCACACAGCTAGCTAGTAAGAAAGTGCATCGATGACCATCACAAAACCAGCAGAGACCACTCTGGATCCCTTGCCCACCCCAGGAACCCTCAGTCAAAATGATGGCAACCAGACCTCATCTTATGTCCTTTAAAAACATGTAAATAAGAAAACAATAACTCTCAGAAACAAGTTTCTTGCCCCAAACTAAGCATCTACAACACTTTGTACCGGGGCAACCAGTGCTTCCAAATAGTCCTTCCAAAGACTTAGCTCAGTGTGGCTTGACCATGGAATACTGGTTAATGTCTGCCACCTCGTGGTGAATGTGGAGAAAGCACCTTCTCCCATTCCTTGACCGACCACTCTGCTCAGCTCTGCCTTTACCTGGGTCTTTCTCTGACCTGTCCTATTCTGCCCTGCTGTGTCTTGCCCTGCCCTGGTCTTCTCCACTCACGGTTGAGGGCTAGGAATATGGGCCAAGAAAGTAAGGGCAATGGAACCCTCTGAATCTGCCACATCTAATAAGATAACTTTCCACAGAGGGTGCCAACAATCTGGAACTTGAATCAATTGATCAATAGAAAACATTTATTAAGCATTTACTATTTGCCAGGCATGGAACTTTACCTACATTAACACACTTGATTCTTATGACAACTGTATGAGGAAGGTACTATTATGATCCCCAATTTTACAGATGTGTTAATAATAAAAATGACTAGCCTTTCTGTCATGCTTTCAAGTGTGAAGACACTTGGACATACAACGATCCTATGATGCAGTGCTATTCTCACCCTTGCTTTACAGATGAGGAAACTGAGGCTGAGAGAGGTTTAGGGGACTTGTTCAAGGTCACCTAACTAATAAAGGTCAGAGGCAGGATATAGAACCATAGATTTAGGACTAGGGGGACTATTAGAGGTCACAAAGACCCATCCCCTCATTTTACAAGTGAGGAGCTGAAACCCACAAAGAGGACCATAGTTGTGCCTGTTTTCAGCTAGTAAGGGACAGAGAAGAGATGTGAATCCAGATCGTCTAGACTTCAAGGGCAGCCCTTTACCTGCCTCTTCATAAATGGACACAAAGCACAATCTCTCACGTAAGATTTATCTATATAGGAACATGGTCATCTAGCTGAGCGCCCCTCACTCTACAAAGGAGGAGACCGAGGACCATGGCCAGAGCCACGCAGGTAAGAAGCAGCAGAGCTGGGATGCTGCCTCTAAAGCTGCTGTCTATGGTGTCCATTGGGCAGAGCTGGGGTGCTGCCTCCAAAGGTGCTGTCTGCCTATGGCATCCACTGGGCAGAGCTGGGGTGCTGCCTC
>NW_027185850.1:13391927-13420835 GCF_028583685.1 Petaurus breviceps papuanus
CTATGGCATCCACTGGGCAGAGCTGGGGTGCTGCCTCCAAAGCTGCTCTGTTTGGGCAGAGAAGGACATGGATGAGCTTCCTCTTGAGCTGGGGGGGGCGGTGTTCAAATCCTCTTTCAGTGACTGCAGGGATTCTTCCCTTGTCCTTGTCCTAGCTTGTGTCCTGGATCCTGGACCAGGTGGCTTGTGGGAATCGATTCAATCTAGTGGCAAGCTGGCTCTGATCATTACAGCATCTTGAGGTTGGCAGCCTGAGTAATTGAAGATGGAGTGAATGTGGCAGTCTGCTGAGGAGGAGAGGAAGGAGAAGAAGTGCACCCCCACATCAGTCCCCTGGGGAAAAGCCTTAACCACCTATTCTCTGCTGTTTCTGGATCTGGATGCCAGAAATAGTCATTTAAAAGCATAACTAAATCCAGAGGGCCTTTTTGTCATTTGGTGGATATAAATCTCCCACCTACTATCACAAGGTGTTCTATGAACTTTTTTTGATGATAAAAAGAGGTCCCTGTACTTAAAGAGGGCAGCCAGGTGGTGTAGTGGATGGAGCACCGGGCTTGGAATCAGGAAAATCTGAGTTCAAATACAGTCTCAGACACTTACTAGCCTGTGACCCTGGGCAAGTCATTTAACCCCTATTGACCTCAATTCTTCATCTGTAAAATGGGTACACACTGGAGAAGGAAATAGCAACGTGCTCCGGTATCTCTGCCAAGAAAACTCATGGATAAAAGTCCATGTCGTCACATAGAGTTGGACATAACCGAATGGCTGAGCAATGCAATACCCTGAAAGACTCAGAAACACTGAAGAGGAGGAAATTAAGGCCTGGGGGGGAGGGGAGGGAACATTTTGGCCAGTAACATCCTATAGCAGATTCAGGATTTGAAACTAGACCCTAGGATCCTATACCCAGGGTTCCTTCTCTCTAATTCCCACCCTCATACTAGGAGACAACTTCAACACACATGTTAATGTTGCCTCAACTATTCTACTTCCCAGGGCCTCAATCTACTCACTTTGCAATATCTCCTCCCCCACTCTCCCTTCCTTTCCCAATACCAACCCAGCTGGTCAGCTGACTATTCTGCTTTAAATTGCCTCCCATGATGTGGGTGTCAATATTTTCTCTTTGCCCTGGGACACTGTGAGATAAATCAATACCTATCTTCTAGAGCTCTGAACCCCCAGACAGAGACCTCATTCTGGCAAAATACTGCAGCGATAAATCTCTTTCTCCTCAAGGATGCTCCCCAATTTCCCCTATCTGCTACATTCAAACAATAACAATACATAGATTAGTAATGTGAGTGATTAATAATCTTTTTAAAAATCACAATTGTTAGTTTGAGATTATGTGAATGTTAAACATAGAAAGCTCAAGAAACTCTTAAGAAAAAGTGAGACTCCCATGCAGAAGGCTTCCACTCTCTATGCAGAGACAGAGAGAAATGAAGAGCTTCCTGGGCCAACCTCAGGAGTTCTAACCAGTTCCGGAAATACAGCATTTTCCTCTTGCCTCATGCACAATTTGATCACACCACAGGTCACCTCATGGTGATTTCCTCTCTCTGTCTCCTGCCCTATGTTGTCTCCCCCACTACCACTCCGGTTCCCCACAATCCCTTAGGATGGCAGGGGCTAGCTTGTCTAACAAAGTCAGTTCATGTCAGTCTCAAAATTTAGACAGAACTCCCTGGGGATCACAGAGGAGGAGAAGGCTTGGAGATCTTTGCATGTCTAGCATACCTACCATCAGTGTCCTGATGTCCTTGGCCTTGCCCAGTAAGGAACGATCGATACAACATAACAAGTAGAAATTTGTTTGTTTTTTAAACGATGGAAATGCACTTATTTTTAACTCCTTCTCTTTGTGGCCAGTAGACCTTTATTTTGTGAGTAGTGAAGCCACATAAGCAAGAGTGAAGGCCCAAGGTCCTCAGCGAACTCAGGTGGCACCCTCTTCAAATTGTGTCGGAAACATAGATGACTTGTTCCAGGCAACTCTCATGCCAAAGGCTCACACAACACCACAAAGTCTGGGTATACTCTGGTGGGGAGGGGGGAGAATTTCTTCCATCTGTGTCTTAAGCTACCTCTGCCACCCACACAAAATCTGAGATAAACACTATCTGATCTTATCTGTCTACAGCATCTCCCTTTTCAAGTATATCATTCATAAAACTGGGAGCAGCAGAGAGAAGCTAAAAGGACCCCAGGTGAGACTCAGTGACAAGGCATTGGACTGGAGCTGTGCACGAGAGGAAAGGGCTGCCTATGGAGGGAGGCGTCCTTCTGCCGTCAGGGGTCTTCTAGCAGGGGCGACATGCCCATTTGTTGTGTGTGTTACTAGTGGACATCTCTTTTGTATATGGTTTGGACTGGATGGTCACTGAGGCCCCGTCCAACTCTCAGACTCCATGACAGTGTAATTTTGTGAATGACTTATTAGCCCAGCTGATGCCCATTGATATAGGAAGCAGACCTCTTGTGCCCCATTATCCAAGGAACTATCCCTTATAATGAAGACTGAAAAAGGAGGGAGAAAGAAGCTCCATAAAACCAACTAAATCCATCGACTGCATATGAGAGCCCATCAGCACAAGCTTCCAGTCCACATCCACGCCTTCTTCCACAGCCAGGTGGCACAGTGGACCTGGAGGCAGGAAGACCCGAGTTCAAATCCATCCTCAGACACATACTAGTTACTGTTAACCTGAACTGAAGTCATTTAATCTCTATTTGCCTCTGTTTCCTCAACTGCAAAATAGGGATAACAGCATCTCCTTCCTAGGGTTGTTGTGAGAATTGAATGACACCTAGCACCTGGCACGGTGCTTGGTATACAGCAGGTGTTCAATATATACTTATTTCCTTTCTTCCTTTCTCTATGAGGGAAGGGAGGGGTATTTCTCAACTCATGGGGTGAGGGAAACCTGACCATATTATCAGAATCATGTGTATATTGGACCCTCCTTCACCCTGCCTCAGTTTATGATTTTTTCCTCCTTCCTTGAATCCTTCATATTAATTTTTTCTTCTGCAAAAGTCACCTTCCCTTACATTCACGGGTCACAATTTGTGCACAGACTTGGTGCCATATTACCTATTCTAATCTTCAATCAACGAGCATTTAGTTAGCAGCACAAAGTTTTGGGTTGTTTTTTTTTTTCTTTTTGAAGGGGGGGAGGGCAAGGCAATTGGGGTTAAGTGACTTGCCCAAGGTCACACGGCTAGTAAGTGTTAAGTGTCTGAGGCCAGATTTGAACTCAGATCCTCCTGACTACAGGGCCAGTGCTCTATTCACTGTGCCACCTAGCTGTCCCAACACCAAGTTGCTGTTATTGTGGGGTTTTTTGCCTTTTGGAGGGCAATTGGGGTTAAGTAACTCGCCCAAAGTTACATGGCTAGTTTTTTTGTGTGGGTGTTAAGTGTCTGAGGCCTGAACCGAACTCTGGTCCTCCTGACTCTGGGGCCAGCGCTTTACTCACTGCGCCACCTAGCTGCCCAACACAAAGTTTTAAAAGAGAAAAAAATTCAAGTCTGAGCGGTCCTCTGGTCACAGCCCCAGGGCCTGGGGCTGGTATTTAATCTAAGGCCTATGGCAGAGGGAGAATATGCCCTTTCTCATTAGCATCCAGACCTGCCCGAATAAAACTGCCAGGCATGTTCCCCTCAGGTCTCCCAGGATAGAAACCTCTTGTAGCATCAGAATAGAAAAACAATGATCTGAAATTGTTTTAAAAGAGAGAATAAATGTATCTCAATTATGGAAATAAAATCAGGAAACCACGGGGAAAACAATTTATAATAGAATTAGAGCTTGGCAATGCCCACAGCTGCAGGAACCTATGCTTGGTGTCTGCTCGGTGCTAAGTTAATTTGTCTTAATCTTTCCCAGAGAAGGTGTGTTAGCTTCTCTGTGCAGTCCAGTCACGCTGCCTTGGTGGGTTTTCAATGTCAAGTTTCTAGGTAGATAAGCATCATTTGATTAATTGGGAAGAATTTAGAGGCACTGGAGAATTTCTCCTGGAGAAATACCATGAAACACTTGCATCTTGTTATCTTGTATGCGGGGATAAACTGTATAGAGGATTTTGCAAGGTTTTCAAACACAGTTTGAAGAAAAAAAGGCCTTTTGTTTCATTTATTGTACACAACCAGTGATTTGGGGCTCATTACCTTTAGTGTTCTTTCATATTTAGTACCTGGGTGACCAACCTGTTTGATGGTGACCAAGACATACCAGACCAATGGGGCTTTGGTAGCTACTGGAAAGATTAGACAAGAATGCTTAATTTAGAGGAAAGAGCCCTTAATTAAGAGTCAGAAGATATGAGTTCAAATCCCACCTTTGAGGCTTGATACCTGGCCAAACCAATTAGCTTCTTTTGGCCTCAGTTTGCTCATCTGTAAAATGAAACAGTTGAAGTTGATGGCTGATGAGATCTCTTCCAGCTCCAGATCCTAGGGCCTGGGATTTAAATTCAGGCTCTACCAACTGACTTGGATTTATCCTACCCACAGGACACTCCTATATCTTTTCCAGATACCCGAGTATCTTCTCAAATGAGTCTGCCTGAAGATGGGGGCGGGGAAGCAAGAGTTGGAATTTGAAAAAATAACAAGAGATAAGATGAAGAAAGAGCAAAAGGAAAAAGGTGTCCATAAGAAAAATGCAGAATTGTGTTCAAGTGCTGGCAGAAATGATTAGGAACAGTTAACACAGTGGAAAAAAAGTGACCCAGAATGTGATGACAGTCAGAGGACCTAGAAAGAATGCCTGGCCCTGGGGACAAGTGCTTCTGACTAGGAACTTTGCAATTTCAGCACAGATGGCATATTGTCCACAGGAAAGAATCTAACTGCAGCTGATTTCAATTGCAGTGAATGTTAGTAAAAGGAATTTACAAGGATGATTTGGAAAAAAATGGGCAGGTCACATTGTAGCTCTGGGTTTCACTTTGCTCATCTGTAAAATGAGTTGTTGTTTTTTAAATCAGGCTGGTCTATAAGATCCTTGGCAGTTCTAGGTCTATGACCTGGATTCAAGCTTCTCCTCTGTCACCAGCCGTCAATGTACTTAAGGGACTTCATCTTTCTGGGTCACGAGAGGGAGCCAGACTAAGTGACCTCTCATTCTTTGCTCCTTTGTTTTTAAAGAGGACCAATGACGTGACAGGGTGAAATTTTGACTCATGTGTGAATTGGACTTAAATAAATTGGACCCTTAAAATGTGTGAGTTGCACAAAGTTAGCCTCACTCTTTTCCAGAGTCATCAAAGTCCAGTGGCAAGATGAAAGTCAGGATGAGTGGTGATGGCCTAGGGTGCATTGGATGACTTTGGCATCTTCGATGTCTGACCAGGCTCTGAGCGCTCTACAGAACCTGCCTTAGCTGCCTTCATGGCCATTAGAACAAACTGCTGTCATCCCCCATTCCACTGGGGGAGTCTTCGTATACTGTGGTAAACATCCCCCTAACTCACTGACAGTTTTGAAGTTTGTCAGTTACCCTCAACCCCACCTGCCGAGATGGTTTTACTGAGGTGTGGCCGCTGTGCATACCGTCGCTTCTTGGAGCCACAGGTGAGAATGGTGGAGGTGGACACCAAAGGTGGATGAGCAGCCCTGAAAGAGAGCAAGCCCTCACTCCAAGGTGTCAGTCCTCCCTGAACTCCCCATTACTGTGGGAAATGACTGCCTCTCAGGAAACATAAGAGGAAACGTGAAATTAAGTGATACTAAATTAAATCTCTCCACAAAGTCACCTGCTGCCCATTGGGAGAGGCTCTCTGATAAAAGGAGCTCAAGATTTGGGTTCATGCAGACCCAAGTTCAGTATTAGGGAGCCTGAACTGCCCCCCCAAAGGAAGTTAGACTTTTTTTTCTCATGCTTTCTAAGAGAGGAGCTCATTCCAGCTCAACAACCTAGGCTCGGGAAAAGAAACATAAAACCAACATGGAGGCTGGGAAATTGAGGCTCAGTCTCCTGCTTGCCTGAACAAATGCATGCTTTTGCTGCCTTTTCTCATTCTCATTGGCTCTATCCCGGAATTCTGGGGAAAATCTCCACAAAAAAAATCATATGTATAGGGTCTTCCCAACAGTGAATTAACAGTTCTTCCTAGAAAAGCCTCTCAGTGTACAAAGCAGATATCAGATATAGGACAGCTATTTATTTCCTCCACTTCAATGAAATGCTTAAAGATGTAAAAGACTCAGAAGCACACATTAACAAATATTTAAAACACGAAACAGCAAACCACCACCTATTAAACTCTCTTGGTGGATTAAATATTTGCTCAGCAGATATTTATTGCAGTCACCTCCTACATGTACTATCTAAGCAACTCACAAGTTTGATCTTCTGCCAGACCTGGTGCAACTTGGGCTTTCTTAGCCTGTTCAGCTGCAGGTGGAGAAGTCCTCCAAGAAATTGTGGAAATCACTTCTTGTTGGGCACCTATCTGCCGACCTCTCAGACTCGTGAGCTTACTAAGAAGACTGGAAACCAAACATTTCAAGAGACAGTTCAGAAAGGACTTCGTTTCAGTACGACAACCTAGGCTCAGAAAAAACCAATGTGACAGTTGAGAAACTGAGGTCCAGTCTCCTGCCTAAACAAATACATGCTCTAATTGCCATGTCCATGTTGCCATCGATGTGGTGGTTGGAGGGAGAGAGAAGCCCCTTCCCCTGTCATTGGCTGTGTCCCAACAAGGAGGCTTTCTCCAAAATGCCTGGAAACCAGCTCCCCTTAGTCCTTAAAGTCAAGAGTAGGTGACTTTTCCTGGCTTATCACCTGATCAGTGACACACAGTTACCATCCCAGAATCACCAGCAATCCTTAACAATAATCGTGGTCACGCTGGTGACGATAGCATTTGTAGAACATTGAGGTTTTGTTCTGTTACCTCATTTGATCCTCATAATAACTCTATCGGGGAGGTGCTGTTATCCTCATTTTACAGGACACTGAGGCTCAGAGAGATTTAAGTGATTTGCCCAGGATCACACAGGTAATAAGTGTCTGAGGCAGATTTGAACTCATGTCTTCCTGACACCAAGACTCACACTCTTATCCAATACGCCACCTCACTGTCTTCCTAATAATAACAATAATAGTGCCCAGTTATATAGCACTTTAAAGTTTGCGAAGCACTTGACACATATCACATCAACTTCTCAGCAATCCTGTTGGGGAGGTGCTACTATTATCCCCATTTTACAGGTGAGGAAACTGAGGCTCAGAAAGACTTAGGTTACTTGCCCAGGGTCACACAGGTAACAAGTGTCCGAGGCAGATTTGAATTCAGGTTTTCCTGACATCAAGTGGAGTGCTGTCCCATTATGCTACAACATACCCAGACGATGGCCATCCAATTGTTGCCTAAAAACTTCTAGCCAGGTTGGGTCTTGGTAGCCCTCTTGTGGAGGCTCTGGCCATTGAGAGTCTTTTACTTAACATAGTAACTCTGCAGTAATTTACCCTTTATACTGCCCAAGTCTTTCCAGTATACTTTACATGCGTTGTCATTTAAATTCACTGAAATCAGCTAGGTGCTTGCTTCTCTCTTCCTCACTTGCCTGGGATTTCAGTTTCCTGTTAGCTATTTCTTAATTTTTTTTAAAATTTTCTTAATTTTTTTTTTTTAAGCAATCGGGGTTAAGTAACTTGCTCAAGGTTACCCGGCCAGGTGTTTCTGGGTGGGTGCTGAGCGTCTGAGCCCGGGATTCGATCTCCAGGTCATCCCAACAGTGGAACCGGCGCTCTTACTCGCTGAGCCACCTGGCCGCCCCTAACTCCTGTTAGCTATTTCTTAATATTTTTTTAATTTTCTTAATTTTTTTTTTTTTAAGCAATCGGGGTTAAGTAACTTGCTCAAGGTTACCCGGCCAGGTGTTTCTGGGTGGGTGCTGAGTGTCTGAGCCTGGGATTCGATCTCCAGGTCATCCCAACACTGGAACCGGCGCTCTTACTCGCTGAGCCGCCTGGCCGCCCCTAACTCCTGTTAGCTATTTCTTAATTTTTTTTTAATTTTCTTAATTTTTTTTTTAAGCAATCGGGGTTAAGTAACTTGCTCAAGGTTACCCGGCCAGCTGTTTCTGGGTGTGGTGCTGAGTGTCTGAGCCCGGATTTGATCCCCAGGTCATCCCGACACTGGAGCCGGCTCTGACTCGCGGAGCCGCCTGGCCGCCCCAAGCTCACTGTTAGCTATTTCTGTCTGGAGATGGTTATCCCTGACAGAGAAAACAGAAGCTGATGTGGAATAGTTTTGTCTTTCTCTAGTGTCCATGAGCTAAATCACATCCACCCTCAGTACCCCTCTGTCACTGTAAAGTGATTGTTGTTTGCTGCAGAGCCTTATCATAAAAAGGGAAGCGGAGGGAAGGGTGGTGCTTTTTGGTTGCTGGTGGTGCTTGGGGCCGGTCCCAGGTCCCTGGGGCATTTAGTGTTCCTGATGCTATCATTAGGCCATATTTATTTTCATATTTACTTCATAGCATCAGAGATCAAGAACTAGAAGGACTTGAGAGATCCATGAGTACAAAATCCTAATGTTACAGTTGAGGAGTTATGAGTCTCCACCTTCACTGTTTAATATTGATTATGGTGTATTGATAATCTTTCATTTTGATATCATCACAGATATTTCTGAATATGATCAATCCATATACACCATGACCATATACACCTTGTGACAAAAAGAATTATTAAGCTAAATTAAGTGACCTGATGACACTTCACGCAATATTCCTCACTTCCCTGTTGAAAGATGGGAACCATTTTTCCTCAGGAGCCAAGATTGGTTGTTGCAATTACTTGGCAATAGGCTTCATCTGAGCATTCTTTTCTTTTTTTGGAGGGGGGGTGAAGGCAAAGCAATTGAGGTTAAGTGACTTGCCCAAGGTCACACAGCTAGTTAAGTGTCAAGTGTCTGAGACTGGATTTGAACTCAGGTCCTTCTGACTCTGGGGCTGGTGCTTTATTCACCGTGCCACCTAACTGCCCATAAGTATTCTTTTCATCTGAGCTCTTTATGGATAGGACTGGTTTAATTTTTGCCTTTGTACCCCAGTGTCTGGCATGGTGCCTGGCACATCGTAGGTGCTTAAAAAATGCCTGTTGGCTGATGGCGGACACTGTTTATACTGTTGTTTTGGTTTTTGCTACTTCATTCTTCATTAGGCTGTAACAGGCCTTTCTACGAGTCTCTGAATTTTCCATACTCTGTTGTTTGTTAGAGCCCAATAATATTCTATTATGTTCATGTATCATGACTTGGTCAATCTTTCTTCAGTTGACAGGCAACTTGTTTTTAATTTTTGCTCTTTACCTTCATCTTGCTTCATTTTCCTATAACCCATTTATCAGAGACTTCCATGATGTGAAGAGCCTGGTCTCTTCCTGAAGGTTTTCCCATTCCTCTTGGTTCCATTATTTCTACTTATAAAACACGGGGAAATCTCCACAAAACATCTACAGGACCCTGAGACCATCTCTCTAGTTCAGTATGTGTATTTCATAGCATTGCAGAGGAAAAAATACATTAAAGAGAGGAGAATCCCCTCAGAAACCTTTAGACAACTATCTATTAATCAACACATTGATGATAGCCATGTTTCTTTAGAAATTCCCAGGGTTGTTCTATAGTTACAGCAATGAGGGTTCTTCTTCCTGAGCCCCAACCCCCACTCCCAACCTTACAGTACCATTATGTTCTCTGTCTCTTCCCATTGTCCTTTCTATCTTTCTCTTCCACATTCATTGATTTATCAATTCATTTGTTTATTCATTTAATTTCATTGCTCACACACTGATTTGTAGTATTTGTGGCCTTCAGAGGTCCTTATTCCCACTCCCACTGAGCTGGCTCTCCCAGGGGGCTGATGTTAGCTGCATTAGCCCCTCAGGGCTCTAGGTTACTCTTGAAGGTCAGTGGGCTCTTCTCTAATGAGACTGACTCAAGCCTCCATTCTGGAGTGTTCTCAATATCAATCACCAGTCACAGTTAGTATCTCCCTTATGTTAATTAGTGCCTCAGTATAATTTAATTAACATCAATTAGCCGGTGTAATTTTGCAGTATTTAGTCTTCATTGTTTTGAATTTTTCTTTCCATTTGTATCACTGTAGTCATGTCTATTGTTTTCTTGGTTCTATTCATTTCACTCTGCATCAGTTCATAGAAGCCTCCCTAGAATTCTCTGGATTATCATATTATTCATTCATTCATTCATTCATTCATTCATTCATTTATTTAAGCAATTGGGGTTAAGTAACTTGCTCAAGGTTACACGGCCAGTTATTATTTCTGGGTGTGGTGCTGAGTATCTGAGCCCAGATTTGATCCAGGTCATCCCAACACTGGAGCTGGTGCTCTTACTCACTGAGCCACCTGGCCGCCCCTAAGCAATTGGGGTTAAGTAACTTGCTAAAGGTTACACGGCCAGGTGTTTCTGGGTGGGTGCTAAGTGTCTGAGCCCGGGATTCGATCTCCAGGCCTTCTCAACACTGGAGCCGGTGCTCTTACTCGCTGTGCTACCTGGCTGCCCCTTATCATATTATTTGTTATAGCAATTGTCTTCCTATTGAATTTTATCTTACTAGATTCTATCCCATGGAAGTATTTTTGCATCATGACTGTTATCCAGTGTACTCACTACCCTCCTCTACTTTCTGTCCCCTGCAAAGTTACATCTTCATCCAAGGCGTTAATAAAAAACATTAAATGTCCCAGGGTCCCTAGGGCACTCTACTAGAGACTTCCTTTTAAGTCACTTTCAACCCATTAATAGGACTTTGGGTCTAATCATTCAACCAATTGAGAATAGGCCTAACCATGGTATTGAGAGCGGTTCTCTCTCTGTCTTGTTCACAACAATTGTTTTAGGGATCTTTTCCATTACACTGATAACCAGAATGTAGGCAGTGTTAAATGGCATCTCACTGGAGTCCCACAGCAATATGCTGAAAAAATGCCTGCCAATATTATTCAGAACCACAGCCAGTCAGTTGAGGATCTTGCTGATTCTCTCTCTGAAGCATGTGTCATCTTGGTCTCTCTTGACTTACACAGATAGATTCAAGCCGAGGATGTTCCCTCATGATCTTTCTCCTGGACTATTGCCATCAGTTTCCCTGACTCTGCTTTTGTCCTTCTTCAGTCCCCGCTCCACACAGCTGCTGGGGACAGAGATGACCAAGCAATTTCCCCACCTCTCACGCCATACAAGTATTTTCAGTGGCTCCTTATTGCCTCTAGGACAAAACTCCCAAATCATCAAGGTGGCATTTTAAGCCCTCTGCCATCTGGATGCCTCCAAACTTTTACTTTTGTTTCCTATTACTTCCCTATATCACTCTCCATTCTGGTCAAACTGTCTTTTCTCCCTGCACAAGATCCATTTCTGATCTCGGTGCCTTTGTGCCCATGTTCCCTAGTGCCGGAATGAACTCTTTATCTCCATTTTGTAGTCCCCCTACCTTCCTGGAAAGCACTGATCAGGTGCATGTCTTGCATGAGACCTCTCTGGATCCCTCCACTTATTAGTGCCTTTTCCCTCCTGAAATTATTTTGTTAAAAAAAGGAGGGGATGCTGTGATTATAATGTTTCCAGAGATGAGAAAATATTCCTTCACCTGGGTTTGCAGAGGTGGGGAACATTACAATTTTTGTTAATTTGCAGAGGTGGGGAACATTAGACATACAACAGAGTTTAGCATGGAGTCTGACACATAGCAGGCTCTTAAGAAATGCTCACTGACTTGACTCAGCTGATGTAAGGGGTTAGTTTTACAGAACTGTTTTATCCATCTCATTCTTTTTTATTCTTTGTTACCTCAGTTTCCCCATCTGTCAAGTGTGCTGGAGAAGAAAATGGCAAACCACTCCAGTATCTTTGCCAAGAAAACTCAAAATGGAGTCATAAAGAGTTGGACACAACTCAACAGCAACAAAGGGGATAGCTTTCTGTTTAGGGGAAGGGATTTGTTTATAAACAAAATTAATGTAAAAAAAGTATAGAAAAAAAATTTAAAAATACAGCTACTTTGGATTTACTTATATATGTAATATTGTATCTCCCGCCCCCCTCCATCCATAGAATGTAAACTTCTTGAGGGCAAGGATTGCTTAATTTTTGGTTTTGTATCCTTAGTGCCTAGAACAGTTCCTGGCACATAGTAGGTGCTTAATCAATTTTTGTTGAATTGAATTTGATTCACTTGAATGATCAGAATAGGAGCTCCTTGAGGGCAGGGCAGTGTTTTTGTCTTTTTTTTTCTTTTGTATCTTCAGTGCTTAGCACAAAGCCTGGCACAGTAAATGCTTGATAAATGCTTGTTGACTTGATTTATCCTAATTTTACAGATGAAGAAACTGAAGTTCATAGAAATTAAATGACTCAGGTTGTGCCTGTCAGAAGCAGGATTTGAACCCTGGGCTTCCTGACTCCAAATCTAACTCCTTACTCATTAGATTGCATTGCCTTTTTAATATACATTCTTTACTTTTGCCAGGAGTAAAAGTCAAATTCATTTGACTGTTTGGAAAAATTCATCTTTATCTCTCTTTTGAAAATGCTGACATCTGCTGTTCTTCCGTCCTCTATCCAGAGGAGCTCCCCCTCAGAAGTGCAGCCTAGCAGAAAGGCTCCCAAGCTCATCAGCTGCTTTTGGAACTTCACTCCCTCTTCCCTTGCTTCCTTCAGCAATAAACTCAGGTAAGCTAGGGGAAGGGTGCCAGGTGCCCATCTATAGATGGGCTTACCTGGGGGTATGTTGGCAAATGCTTTGGAACCAGCTCTTCCTAAATTCCCAACACACTTAATCTGCACCAATAACATTTTCTCCATCACTTTCTTGTCTAGACAATCAACAATGAACCAATAAACCAAACCCCAGTTTCCAAGATGTATATGCTCACACTGAAAATGCAGTAACTGAATCTCTCAAGCCAAGCTGACTCCATCATATTCCTGGGTAAGGGAATGTTGATGGCTTGGAGTAGAAGGTTCTCCTATCAATCTAATCACTACTAGAAGTGGAGAGTACTTAAAGGGTAAAGAGGATGTGAAGGGCTTTGTGTACATGTCACAAAGATCAGCTGGGGAAATGGGGATGTTTTACCTGAGGAAGAGAAGGTCAAGGGGAGACATGAGAGTTGTCTTCATGAATTGTAAAGATTTTCACAGGGAAAGGGATTAGATTTACTTGGTTGGGACCTGGGGGCAGAACCAGGAGCAATTGATGGACTTTGCCAAGAAGAAAATTTATGTTATTGCAATGTGAAGGAACAATTCCTAATGAAGAGAATTGTGTCAAAGTGATGCAAGCTGTTTGGGAAGGTTGGCTGGTTTTCTCTTACTGGAGGTCTTCACAAAGAGGCTGGATAACTACTTGTGGGGCATGTTCTGGTGGGAATTTCTTTCATGTATGTTAGTTCCCGAGGTTCCTGCCAAATCTCAAATTCTGTGATTAAAATAGGAATAGGCAATTTCACCGACATTCTGTCTATGCAAATGCTATATGCTTTAAAAACAAAACAAACACTACCACCAAACTTATTTAACTTTGTGGGCTCAACAAACCATAATCTTCCAATGTGAGTGTCCATTTGCAAAGTCCCAGCTCCAAGCGGGGACCACAAAGCCTTGTAGAAATCTACCTCTTCTCTTTCAGCAACACAATAGAGGAGCACCATGGTCAGCGCCTCCGGCACTGGGATGGAGTTAGTAAGATCCAAGTTTATATTCCACCTCAGACTCTTAGCAGTGACTCTGGGCAAGTCACTTTACCCTTCTAAAGATCAATTTCTTCATCTGTAAAAAGTGCCTAACAGACCTCTCAGGTTTGTTGTGTGTGGAAAACATGAGATAATACATGTGAAGTGCTTTGGAAACCTTAAAATACACGTGGGTTATTATTAGGTTAAGTGACTTGCCCCTTGTCATGCAGGTAGGAAATAAATAAAAATGATGATTATCACTGCTATCTCATTCTTCTCGTGTTCTCTTCCAAGGACGAGTCCCCAGCTCCAACTTCTCTTCTCTTCCTCCCTCTCTCCATCCCTCCCTCCAACTTCTCTTCATCCATACACAATGAACACTCCTGCAACTCCTTAGTCAACTAAATCTTTATTTAGAATCTTTGGAAGTCATAAAACATTGGATCCAATCATATACATACACATTCAGCAGCTGCATTTCACGGCTTGATTCCCATGACCCTCCTCTCCCAAATTGTTATTATTCTTTAAACAAAAGCCCAAATGGTTTGGCTAAAACCCAAAGTGTAGCTTCCTTCCAGAACTGGTCCTTCCCAGGTGAGAAGGACATTCTCTCACTTTCCTGAACACCATTACTAGCTTAGTGGAAAGTTGCAATGTAATTTTGTTTTGGCAGGTACATATTAACCTAGAGAGAAAGTGCAAGTTACAAGGAGCAGAAGCCCTCCCCATCCTGGGCAGTAACAACGGCAAAGGGTCTCCATTCCTTCTTCTCTCCTTTTACAGGCATAGACATAAAAGAAGGGGGATGTGGGTGGAAAGGAATCGAACCCAAGACCCTGCAGCATCCCAAAGGGACCCCTGGCAGTCATCCATCCTGGCCAGAAGGACAACTGCTGAGGCCACATGTTCCAGTGTGATTTCTTCAAGGTGCATATTTAAGTTTCAGGCCTGCTAAGGCCTGGAGGGTCTCTTGCAAACACACATAGACACTGGAGGTTCCTGAATCTGCTGTTTCTCATGCACTGAGCAGTCAAGCTCCTACGAACACTGTGCAGCCCCAAATCCATCAGAAGTTTGAAAAGCAATCAACGCCAGACACCAAAGACATTTCGGACATAAAATTCAGGCACTCTATGCTTTGGAATAGCCATGTAATATTCCAACATGTTAATGCACTTTGTGATTACATATATTCAAAGAGGATTTTCCATTAAAATCTACCCTTATTAAATAATATTTTAAATTAGAGCCCATAAAATTTGCTTTTTATGACTTTCTGACCATTTATAAAACCGTGTTATGGTTAAATAACGCTAATCACTGACCTTGGTACTTATTCTTCCTAATCCACTTATTATAGAGCTTGACAGTCAGCCAAGAGTATGTGCAAGACAAGCAGCCTCCCACCTCCCCCCACCCTTTTGAAAATAATGTGCAGGACCAGTTTGGAAGATTTTCCTGTTTTTCTTTCTTCCTTTTTTTTGAATTTGCATTCCATAGCTTGCTACTCTCTTGCAACGGAGCGGCCCCTCTGGATCTAGGAAGACATGAACAGAGAATAACTGTCCTTCCCCTCCACCCCTAGTTTATTTGTTAAATGGATTGGTGGCATCATGCGTCCTTTGATCATGGTTCCCACAATCTGCTCAGACAGAATGACTGATGTGGAAAGAACAGAAAGAGGAAGAATTCTGGCCCTGTCCTCCCTATAAAGGGAAGGCAACTGGTCCCAGCAGCTGACATGCTACAGACCTGTTAAAACTCACAAAGCTGGCCAGGAGCTGGGGGCTGGGAAGCCTCACTTTCAGGATGGGTTGGTGGGAACATACTGGCATAGGAATGGCAGTTGAGATGAGCTCCGGGGGACCTGTGGAAACCCCAATATAATTTTGCCTTGCTGACATTCAGAACATGAATCTTAACAGCACCCGTTGAACAAAACAACACATTTGGGAAAATGCTCTTTTCCTGAAGGTGCATTTCAGAAGGGGTCTTCACACAGCTCCGAAAACAACTGGGCAACAGTTTTCAGGAGACTTCATATTTTCATCTTGAAGCCTGCAAATTGTCTCATTAGAACCATCAAAAACTAACTCACAGAGACCAAATTGGAAGCATGTTTCAATGGTAAAGACTTAATGAGAAGAGTGCAGATAAAGTCCCGTAGGAGAATTTGCTATTTTATCAGTTAGAATGCTGGTAATTGAATTATATCACTAATGTTTTCTGGCCTCCTTGGAAAAATGATTAGCATTAGTAAATCAGGATGGAGATGACAAGTCACTCAGTATTTATTTTTGCTTATCAGCTGACTTCTGATGATGCCATTCATCCTGGGGGTGATGCTGTGTTTGTTAATTCCAGGTGCAGCTGCTAGCAGAGGGATCAAGGATGAGATGTTGACCATCCAGTGCTGAAGGTAGGAAGGCCAAGGTTTATTTCAATTGAAGACGTTCACCACATCATGAGGGGAGAAAGAGGAGCAGAAAGGGAGAGGGAAGGAGGAAGAGAGGGAGAGAGAGATAAAGGGAGGAAGGGAGAGGGAGAGAGGGAGAAGAGGGGGGGAGAGAGAGACAGAGACAAAGAGAGAGAGAGGGAGAGAGGCAGGGAGAGAGAGACAGAGAGACAGAGAGGAGAGAGAGACAGAGAGACAGAGAGACAGAGAGAGAGAGAGAGAGAGAGAGAGAGAGAGAGAGAGAGAGAGAGAGAGATGATGATGATGGTCAGAGATTTTTTCCTACAGGTAGATGAAACCACAAGTCTCTTCGGAGCATAGAGGAGATGGTGTGAATCCAGCTGAGGACTGATGCTAATTGATGCTTGGTTTTCATCCCAGTCAGGACTTGCCTTACAGTGACCTCTGGCCACAGCAGCAGCTCTGCCTTGATGAGGCGAGGCTCAGGACAGCACTGTGAGTGTTACAGTTCCCCTCTGACGCTTTAGAATGGCCACAGCTTGCTCGTGAGTTACGCCTTCCAGAGCTTCGCCATTGACAGCCAAAATCTGGTCACCGCGCTTCAGTCTGCCATCATCTGCCGCTGCTCCCTACAAACACCAGGGCACCATCACCAATCTGGCCAGTTAAAGGATTTCACGCCTAAATCCTTTGGAGCCCCTAAGTCTAGCTGGGCTCCATGTGAAAGAATCATTTCAAAGGTCACCTAAGAAATTCTTTCTATATCACCTTCTTCCCTTTGGAAGAATATACATTGTGGTCATACAATCATAAGACGGTTAGAGCTGTCACGTGGAGATAATAATAGGGTTTGGGGAGGACGTAATGAGATTCTTTAAAAAATCTAGCAGAGGATCCTGAAGAGACCTCAGAGGTCATCCACTCTAGTCCTCTCATTTTACAGTAGAGGAAACTGAGGCAGAAAGGGATTAAAGGGATTTGTCCAGGTCACACAGCTAGTAAGTATCTGAGACAGGATTAGAAGGTAGGTCTTCCTGATTCCAAGTCAAGTGCTCTAAGATACAGGGATTAATGATGAATGGAAATTAGAATTGCTGCAATAATTATCCTACCATTTTCCATGGAATCTAGCCACCAGTACCTCACGTTCATGGATTTAATGCTAAAGGAGAATTTAGAGGAAACTGAGGCTTGGAGAAGTTCAATTACTTATCCAGGATCATAGATTAAATGTCTGAGGAGGGATTTAAACCCAGCTCTTTCTGACTTCAAGCTCAAACCCTACCCACCATCCTTTGTTGCTCTCAGAGAAAAGCAAGCACTGTGTGGCCAGAACTAGACCTGGACTGGCTTGTCATTGTTCGACTCTGGGTGAGTCAATCCAACAAGCATTTATTAAGCATTTACTAAATACCGGTCAGTGCACTAAGTGCTGGGAATACAAATAGATGTGAAACTAGAGAGGGCTAATCCCTGCCCTCAAGGAGCTTCCATTCTAACAGGGGAAGGTGATGCAGAAAAGGGGGACATGGGAAAAAAAGGAGAAAGAAATTCACAGTCTGGAGGGAGGCCCTGAGAAGAGGGAAGGCATGACCATGACTGGCCTGGCCCTTCCTTCAAATAGAGGTTCTAGGAGAAACAGACCACTCAGAGGACCAGGCTCTTGGGGCACAGTACTCTCCCAGTGTGAGAAAGGTGCTGGGGTATCGTCGAGACCAAAATCTGGAGCGTGAGGAGCAAAGCCCAGAGAGGAATGAAAACGGTCCCTTCTCAGTAGAATAAGGCGACTGGAGCAGCTGATCTGAGGTCCTCCTTTCCCTCAGTTTTCTGTGGATAAGGCAGTTCTATGAGATCTGGGTCAAAGCAGGGGTTGGGCTGCATGTGAGGGCCATCCAGGATAGGGCCTGTGAACATGTTTTTAATAACTGAATTTGACTACACTTGGTTTCCTCTGTAGCCCAATGTGTTTTATTTTATGCATGGACAAGCCCTATTCTGAGAAGGGTCTCTAGGACCCATCAGACTACTAGAAGGGACCGCGTCCCCAGGAGCGAAGAGCCCTCAGTTCATGGGGTTCTGTTGAGGCAAGTCCTTTATAGCCTTCTGGAGCTATAAAGAAGTATAGCATTATCACTGTCTGCAAAAGGAGGATTGTGAGGACCAGGGAGAGACGCGCTCACTCCTGGGCATCACAGTCTAGGGAGGACGTCGGCTGGCTGGAGAATGTCCAGAGCCAACAGCGGGGATGGTCAAGGGCCTGGGGTGTATAATGTATGAAGACTGGGTGAAGAAAGTCTGAGGAAGGAACGTAACAGCTGCCTCTGTCACTACTAAAGAGGGATCGGATTAGCTTGACTCCAGGGGGCAGAAGTAGGAACAGTGGATAGAAATCATAATGATAGGGGGGCAGCTAGGTGGCACAGTGGAGAGAGCACTGGCCCTGGAGTGAAGAGGACCTGAGTTCAGATTAGCCTCAGACACTTGACACTTACTAGCTTGTGACCCTGGGCAAGTCACTTAACCCCACTGCCTCACAAAAAATAAAAAAGAAAGAAATCAGGGATTATAACTCTCAAGCTGGAAAGGTTGTCTAACCCAAATTCCCACCCCCATTTTACAGATGAGGGAACTGAGGCCCAGGAAAATGAAGAGACTTGTCTCAGGTCACACAGGTGTTAGAAGCAGTTCTGTGATTTGGGATCAGGGTTGTCTGTCCCAAAGTGAACTGGGCTGCCCCCCCCCCCCCCCCCGCCCCCTGGCTTGGAGCCAAGGTTGGGTGGCCCTTGTTGGGGGTATTGAGGGGGTCTTTGGGGAGCTGTCAGTTGGACTAGATGGCCAACTGAGAGTCCCTTCCACTTCTGACCAATCTCACTGATGGTGAGCTTTCTCCATATGTGGTGGTACAGTGAAAAGAACATCAGCTATGGAGATTAGGACTTGGGTTCAAATCCTGCCTCTGATGCTTATTACCCATGTGACCTTAGGCAAGACACTTTCCCAGGCCTCAGTTCCCTTAACTGTACAATGAGGAGTTTGCACTAGATGGCTTCTATCTCTAAATCTGTGATCCATGATTAGGATAAATACCTTGCTCTAAGGTAAAACACAATAACAATATTAATTGCCATCTTACCAAGGCTTCTTTGACTTTCAAAAACCCACACATGACATAAGAACAAAGAAAAGTACCTTTGGAAATATGGTCTTGACATAGATTGGCAGGTCACCATGGGGACTCCCATACCCCCCCACGATACTGAAGCCCAGCCCATCAGAGCCCTTCTCCAAAGCGATCATCTTGGGCTGAGGAGCTCTGGAAGCACAGGAAAGGAATGAAGGAAAACGGTTTTAATTAATTTAATTAAAAAAGATTTACTTTGTTCAAAGCATGCACACCATGAAAAGGAAGACGGGATATTGAGAGGACTCTTGATTTAATGGAAGGGATGCAGACCAGAGAGAGCCTTTTACATGAGTGCTCAGAGCCTGGCGGGGGGTCCTCTGAACCTACATGCACATGTTTCTTATCTGTCACTGGCCTAAGGCCATAGGTTACATGCACCCTGAGGTTTTCCCTTTTCCTAGTCACAAGATACTCAGCATGGATTAAACCCACCAGGTAGAAGTAGGGTGAGGTTCTTTCAAGGTCCCCCATGCAGGTCAATTTTCCAACTCCAGAAGGTAAACTGAGTCATGAGGGTAAAAGTACCCATTTAAGGTACCCTATTGTGGAGCTGCTAAGCTCTGGCTTGCTGTTTGCTCAGCAGGCAGGAGCAAAAATATGAAATGATCATACTTTGCTTGGAGTCCAAGTTTTGGATTTTTATTACATTAAAAATTTTTTTATTATTTTTTAATTTAAAAAATTATTCTATTGTTTTGCATGATTTTACATGTATAACCCGTATCAGATTGTTTATTACCTCAGGGAGAGGGGAAGGGAGGGAGGGAAGGACAGAATTTGAAACTCAAAATAAAAAAAAGTCCCAATAACAAATGTTAAAAATTGTTCTTACGTGTAATTGGGAAAAAATAAAATAGTATTAAAATGAGTTTATTCTTATTTATAAAATGTTTTATTTTTATTTTGAATATAACAGATGCTAAATAAAATTGGGATTCCATATACACAGAGAAAAGAAAACAAGAATTGAGTAGAAATGGCAGATCTCTATCATGCACAATTTGCTTTGCTTTTTTTTTCTTTTTTAAAGCAATCGAGGTTAAGTAACTTGCTCAAGGTTACGTGGCCAGGTGTTTCTGGGTGGGTGCTAAGTGTCTGAGCCTGGGATTCGATCTCCAGGTCATCCCGACACTGGAGCCGGTGCTCTTACTCGCTGTGCTACCTGGCTGCCCTTTGCTTTGCTTTTTAAGTAACCTCTTAGCGGGTGTGATCTGAGCCGTTGTATTATATTAGAGGCAAGTACAGGGTGCACAGATTGCTGGGCCTGGAGTCAGGGAGGCCTGAGTTCAAATTCAGTCTCAGACATTTACTAGCTATATGACTCTAGGCAAGTCACTTACCTTGAATCTATTTCCTCATCTATAAAATGGGGATAATAGCAGCCCCCACTTCACAGGGTTGTTGTGAGAAACAAAAAGATCCTATTTCTAAAGTGTTCTGCAAACCTTAAAGCAATACATAACTGCTAGCTCTGTGATTATGATCGTTATAAAGTGAAGTGCCAAAGGCTAGTAAGCCACAGAGGCAGGATGTGAATGGAGGTCCTCTAACTCCATTCTACATGCTCTTTCTTTGGATCATGAGGAATTAAGCTTACGGCACTACTATTATTCCTAGTCACGGTGCTGCTAATAATGAAAAGGGTGTAAAAAAGGACTGACTGGATAGATTTGTCTTATTGAGACTTCATGGCTTCAATGTTAGACTCAAGTCAGCTGGAAAATGAGAAGACCATGGGTCATTGAAGGAAAAGGGGACTGTTCCTTCCATTAATAATGGCCAACATTTATAGAGAGCCTCATGGTTTACAAAGTGCCTCATGTAGGTTCCTCTTTTGATAACTTCTCACTCATCTTGCCAGGCCAGTGGTGGGGATCATAGGATCAGAGACATAGAGTTGGAAGGGACCTCGGTGGCCAGCAGATGAGGACATCGAGGCTCAGAAAGGTTAAGTGGTTTTTCCCAGAGTCACACAGCTAGTCTGCATAAGGAATAAGCTTTTGACCCAGATTTTTTGGAAATAAGTTCAGTGCTTTATCTATGGCATCATTCATGTACCTATATATTCTAGAGACTGGAAAAGGTGTGTACTGAATGTAACCCTGAACTCTGCCTGCGTAGATAATCGCTCTGTGTCAGTCTCGATCACTTACTCTGGGTCTTCTGGATGGTGGTCACTGGTAGGGGAGCCAAGGTGGTAGCTGGCAGACATGCTTTCCAGCTGAGTTGCAATGGCACTGATATTAGTATCAGCTACTACCTACAGGGAAAAAGTTAAAAGGATGTGAGTAGAGCCTCAAGCCTGAGCTTCACTAGAGGACTAAGAGCAAAAATCATGGAGCAGTGATGCTCCCCTTGTGTTCTCCACTGTCTGCCTTTACAGCTTCAAGCTTCTATGGTTTTGTTGGCTTGGGAAACCTCTCTGCAGCCCCTCCATTTCCTATGACAGGGTCTGCATGAATCACTATATCTGGAGTTTCAGAGAAATGCAAGCTCAATGCCACATCGGGGTGATAGGGCAGTCAAGAACACTACCATGATCTCTGGGGACATTAATAGAAGCACAGCTCCCAGGACCGTGGGAGTGTTGGACCCTCAGTGGGCTGACCTGGTCAGACTCCATTTGTATAACTGAGTCCAGTTCCTGGAGCCATAGTTTAAGAAAGGCATTGATCAGCTAAAGGGTATCCAGAGGATAATGGTAAGGAGCTTCTCTGAACTTGGCTAGGCTGGACTTCAGAGAACAATCTCTCAACAAGCCCATTCATTCCAGTTTGGTAGAACACTGTGCAACTCCCATTCAATCACTCCTAGTTCTGCCCTTTGAGACCAAGCCATTCAGGTCCTTGAAGACAGTTGTCATGCCCTCACAGGCTAAATATCCAAGTTCCTTCAGGTCTGTGCCCTTCCCCTGGCTGGCCCCCACCCTTGGAATGCTCTCCCTTCTCACCTCTCCTTCTTGGATTTCTACTTCCTTTCAGACTCAGTTCCAATGCCACTTTCTCCAGGAGGCTTCTTCCTGGTTCCCCTCACCCTAAGCTGCTCATGCCTTCCCCTCTAAGGTTCTCTCCATGTATTCTGGACACATTTTGCATGTTCTTGTTTTCTTCCCCATTAGAATGTAAGCTCTTTGAGTTCCATTTCCCTTTGGTCCAAGGTTGGCTAACACAGTGGAGTCTCCACAGTTGATGCTTAATAAATATCTTTTTTATTGGTTGCTTGACTGACTCCTCTATGGCAAGGTCTCTAGTCCTTTTAGGATGCCCTCTACCCTTCTCATGCCCACCCAAGTTTTTCCATAACCTTACTAAAATTCAGCACCTAGAACACAATCGGACAAACAAAATCCCTTCAAGGAAAAAGCATTTAAGTAAATCTCATCTGGAAATATTCTATAGCTGGACAAACTAGACTGAATCCCAAACAAAAGACTTTTGAAATCTTAGCTTTAAAAAATAACTATTTTGGTATGAGCCATAACGATCCATTCCTTTAACATTAAAGTTACAAAATACTGAGTTTGGCTCTTTCTTAGTCTATAAAACTATTGTGCTGCTTCTGATGAAGTGTGGCAATTACAATTGGACTTTGTGGGGTGCCTCGTTGGAATCGGCTGCTGCCCCTCAGTTCCTGCATGGCTCCATCTTGCAGAAATTTGAAATGTTGAAATAAAAGAAGATGTAATTAACAGCAGAAATGACTTTTACTTCCCAGTACATTTCCCCCTCTGACAATACCCTGGGGCTACTGAGGCTGATAAATAATTGTCTGCTTTGCTTGATCACGTCTCTCTACTGGGAAGTGAAAGTGTGGGCAACTATTCAGGCTACAGAAAATGAACATTACGCTTCCTCCCTTCTTTTCAAGGCAGAGGAAATTAATACATGGGGCAGCTCAGTCACAGTGTCTGGGCGTAAGGAAAGAACTCATTTCCCATTCCCAGCCAACCTGGGTTAACAAAAGAACACTGGAAGCCAAAAGCCTTGTTGATTTATCACGCGTAGCGGAGAGTCATTTTTCTCCCCTCGTTAGGCTTTCGTAAAATCGTGCTCACTGCCTGGATGGGTGGCATTAAGGAATTCCTGAATAAAAATACTAATTTCTTGCTTTTCAGCCGGCATAATTCACGGCAGCAGCTTCCCGGCTGGGCCATGTTGGTTCCTGCCAGTGACGCTCAATCTTTTCTGAAGGCCACTTATCTCCTCATTGCAGCTGCCTGGCCCATTTATCACCGTACCTGCAGAATAATACGCCCGTAAGCATTCTTGAGTAGATTAACAACATCAGCATGAGACAGTCCATCCAGAGGTTGCCCGTTAATGCTGACAATCCGGTCTCCAACCTAGAAGGACAAAAGTGGAAAGAAATGACTATCATTAGAGAAAAATTAAATTTGAGGAGAATGCTAGAAATTCTTGGGGAATCGTGTTTTCTGAATGTGGCTTTTGTGTTGCTTCCAGATTCTTCCCCTGAGAATATGTGCTCAAGGAAGGAAGAGGAATTTTTATGATGCCAACGAATTTTTTTTCAGACCCATCAGAGAAATTAGATGGGGGTTAGATTTTATTGTTAAGTCTGTGATGTGGAAAATGACCTGGTAAAGTGCTTTTGTGATCTACCAATGATGCGGCTGCAGACGAACGCCTGCTGATAAGAGCGGCTGGTCAATAAAACCCTAACGTTGAAGCCAAATATTCACAACCTTATTTTTCTAACTAAGTAAAGATTAGGTGGTAATGGGCACAATTTCATGAAAATCTTGATTCTTATGATTGAGGAAAACCTTAGAGGGAGAAGAGCCCTTTTCATTTAAAAATCAATTTTGAGCTGAATGGGGTATAAAAAAAAAAGTTAGAGAAGGTGCTGCAAATGTATGGCCACTTAGGCCTTTCCAGAGGAAACTCTGATAGAGCCAGTCCCCTAATTCCTGCAGGATCCCCAGCAGGGGATGGCTAGGATTTGCTTCCTGTGCCTCACTCCATCCTGGAGCCATTCTGCATTTCGCGGTTAGGACTGTTCATTCTCTGTGCCTTTTTCTTTCCTTACCTTGAGCTTGTGCGTACGTGCTGCCACTCCACTTGCTTGAATCATGGCAATAAAAATGGGAATATCTCCAAGAGGACTGCCCTTTCCCCCTGCTATGCTGATTCCCAGAGCGTCGTTCAGCTCCTGACGGGAGGAGAAAAGAACAGGATCCTTCAAGTTGTGCCAGGACCAAGTGCCAGGTGTGCAGCTTATGGCTGCTACTTCATTAAATATTACATGGGGTGTACACATGTGCAGGTAAATGTCTTTGGTAAAATAAACTAGAAAGCTAAAACATAAATTAAAAGTAACAAAAGTTCACAGTTTCTTATAGAGTATAATTTTTCTTTTCTTCTCTGTTAATGATTAAACTCAAAATTAAAAAAAAAATGATACACAACAAAATAAAGAAGTTTATCTGTAGACAGAGCAGGCAATTTTGTGATTGGCTGATTCATGACCTTAGGATCAAGTACAGCTTCTAAAAACAAAGACCTTGGCTAAGTCTGAGAACCAGCTCAGGTGTTGATGGGCAGGGTCGGCATGAAGGAAAGGCCCCTGGCCAGGGATCCTGAAGACAATTGTTAGCCTCTCATTTACCAGCTGTGCAGCTCTGGGTAAGCCCCTTTCCTTCTCTGAGCCCAGTTTCCTTATTCAGGAGAATATAAGCTTCCTGTGGGCAGGCATTATCCCACTTTTGTATTTGTGTTTCTAGCACTTGGCTCATCAGAGGAATTAATAACTGCTTGTTGATTGAGAGAAGTAGAGTAGGGTGTAGGTAGAGCCTGGGACCCAGAAGAAGCAAGACCTAAGCTCAAATTCTGCCTATTGTGTGACCCCCAGAAAGTCAGGGAACCTCTCTGGGTCTCAGTTTCCCCATTTGTAAAAGGAGGGAGCAGGACTCAGGGACCTTTAAGAAGCCTTTAAGAGCTTTTACTTATTTTTAAAAATTATTTATTCAATATTTTATGCCCTTCCAGCTCTAAGTCTACAGTCCTAGGAATGGAATAAATGAGCTCCATGATCTTTTCCATTCTTCACTCCCTTAAAGAAAGAAATCTACTTATATCACTTGCTAAACTTCAGGAAGCACTCTAGTGAGAGGAGAGGTTGGGAGACAGGTGCCAGGCTTCTGATCAGAGGCCCAAGCTTCCTTCCCTAGCCTTTCTAGACTTCAGGGTCCTTTGCAAAAGGAGAGAGGGATCTGCTGTGGGGCAGGGATCTTAACCTGGGCTTCCTAAAAGTATTAAGACATATATATATATATCAGAGAGAGGAAGAAAGGGAGAAAGATAGAGAGACAGAGGAGGGAGAAAGAGAGAGAGAGGAGAGAGAGAGAGAAGGGAGAGAGAGAGAGGGGCATAATATTGGACTAGAAGATCTCTTCTTATGAGACCCTGTGGAAGCAGGCTTGCAATCTATTCTTAAATAGTTTGTTCTGTAAAGCTCTGCATATATTGTGCTGTTCTGGTATAATGCAAAGCAAACTAAATGAACATATTGGTGCAGAAGATAGAGTGTTAGACCTCCAGTCATAAGGATCTGATTTCAAATCCAACCTCAGACACTCACTAGCTATATGACCTTGGCAAGTCACTTCGACTCTGTCTGCCTCTGTTTCCTTGACTATAAAATAGAGAACAGTAGCACCGACTTCCCTGGGTTGCAAACTCACAGCCTGACCCACCCAACCCTTGGTGCTCCCAGCTTTGCCTTACAAAAGGCCCACATATCAAACTGAGTTTGAAATCATAGTTCATGCTATTTTCAATTTTAAAAATGAGATATTTATTAATTGTGAATTTGGTGCCAGGAAGATATAAGTTTAGAGAAGACATGTTCCCTCCCCCCTAGGAGCTTACCATCCAGTTGGGGGATAAGATGCCAAGGCAGATACCAATACTTGAGAACATCACAGGATAAGCCAAGAGTGGTCCCAAAGCAGAAAGAGTGACTTTGGGAGGTGGTGAAGTTCCACCCACTGAATCCCTTCAGGCAGAAGCTGGCTGACCACTTGTTGGGGGGATTATGGAGGGGATCCTTATTTAGGCACAGGCTGCACTAGATGGCCAACAAGGTCCCTGTCAACTCTGAGATTCAACCAACAAGATTTCTTAGCATTTAAATGCCTACTATGTGCTAAGTGCTAGGAATACAAAGACAAAACTGAAGCTGGCCCCATCCTCAAGGACCTTAAATTCTCTCTATGGGGCAAACACAAATAAAATGAAGTCCGTGGGATAACCCTGGTATTTTGATGCTCATAGTCTGTAAGGGAGGTGCAATGCAAAGAGTCATGTGAGGTCTGAGGAGGAAGAGGCCATTTGTGCTTTGGGTGAAGAGGGACCCAGAAGGGTTTGATAGCCAAGCTGTGAAGATGCTCCCTAGGTCACACATGAGAGGCTTACGATGGCTTTAGAAGATCGGACACAGCCGACTGACTTACCCTTACAATCTCTACCGTCCTTGGGCCCGTGTCAGTCCCTATTAAGTAAAGAAGCACAGAGTTAACCTTCTTAATTGAGAGACAGTTCAATGAAGAGATAACATTAAATGAAAACCACCTGGGACCTTTCAGAAGCAAACCCTTCAGTAGCCACGTTTTTCTCAACAGCCAAATGTTGCTATTGTCCCATCCTTTCAGTTGTATCCAACTCTTTGTGACCCCATTTGGGATTTTCTTGGCAAAGATACTGGATTGGTTTGTCATTTTCTTCTCCAGTTAATTTTACAGATGAGGAAATTGAGGCAAACAGAGGTAAGTGACTTATCCAGGGTCACACAGCTAGTCCGTGTCTGAGTATGGATTTGAACTCAGGAAGATGAATCTTCCTGATTCTAGGCCCAGCACTCTATCCACTTTGCCACCTAACCAACAAGGAGCCATTGATTAAGGGCTGTGTCTGCACTTATCAGGAGGCCAGAGTTTGGCCAGAGATGGCCAGATCCATAATCACTGCACCTGGGCTGCCAGATGCTGATGGAGTGTGTCATGGAAGAGGGGAGAGGGAGAGAACACACCCAGCTGGCCTTGAGCCTGGGCCCTTTTTGTCTATAGGAAAGAACCTGGTGCTTTAGTACAACATGCTTTCTTTTTCTTCTATTTAACAAGATTTCAAGTGTGAACTTCTGACTTCCCTCTGCTGAATGACAATTAATTTCATTTTGTCTGTGTGGATTGTCTATAGTTGGCAAGGCAGAGTTTGGAGGAGAATAGAGGCTCAGTTTTGGAGAAAGGGACACCTGGGATCAAGCCTCACCTGTGACCTATTCTAGTTTTGGGGGAAAACAGCATTCACGGTATCCATTTTATGGGGCTGGAGGAGGGGGCCTGAAGTGTGATCATGTGAAAAAAGGGTTTTGGAACTCCTAAAATGTCAGCTGCTTTTGTATTTCTACTGAACTCTGTCCCTCCCTCCTTCTCTTTCCCTCCTTTCCTCACTCCCTCCCTCCCTTCCCCCTTCTCTCTCTCCCCCCTCCTTCTTCACCTCCCCCTCAAGCATGGACCGCTGACCTGCTTCTAATGACCTACAATTTCTTCATTTTCTCTGTGTGAATTGCTTTAATATATTGGTTTTATTTTACAAGGCCCCTGGGGATGTTTTTTTCTTCTGGTCCAAATGTTTCACTGCTTTAATAAAGTGGAAGAAATATTTCACATTGAAACTCTCTGGCCTTATTTACTGTTGCTAGGCCTGTGAGAACCCAGAGGAATGGGTCTCACCCTCCAAAGGTTTACAGTGACTTGGACAGAAGTGAAGACCTTGCCCAGCGAGGAGCCACCTGAATGTTTCCTGCTTCATCGTGGAGGCTTGGCTCTCCCACGGCAGCCCAGACCGTACCTGAGTTTCTCTGGGAAGAGTCCGAGGGCCTCTTGGTGCTGACCAGGTTTTGCAAGCTCGTGATCACGGGAGCCAGAGAAGGAGGAAAACTGCTCCGGACGCTGTGCTGACTCTTCTACAATGAGAAGGGCAGTCAGATTTAAGTTTGGTCCTCACAGTGACCAGCACGATAAGTGTTGTTGTTAACAGATGTGCAGACGAGGAAACTCAGGCTGAGAGAAATACATCTACTACCTACCTATCTGAGCAGAATCGGCACTCAGGCTTTGCTCGTTCTATGCCCATTACATCACTTAGCTGGCCAAGGCAGTCTGCAGTGAGAGGCTTGGACTTAGACGCTGGAGGCCCTGAGTTTGGCTCTAAGCACTGCCACCCAGTTCGCCAGCCTTGCTGGCCCTCAACCCCCTCCTTGTACAAAGAGGCCTTAGATCGGTGCCCCCACAACGAGCCAGGGAATGTGAGCTGAGCACTCTCTCTGGCACCCAGACTTGTATTCAAATGCTTCTGCTTTTCTTCTCCTACAGTGGGGACGAGAGTGGGACACCATCTGCTGCAAACTTTGGGAGGGAATGGATCACGTGTGCCTGTTTGCGATGGCAAGGGAGATCATGTCTTCATGTGAAGGAGACAGGCAGGGGAAGGGGTCTGAGTGACACGTGATGGGGAGGGGAGAAGGGGGATATCATGGCAAAGGCCGCCAAAACCT
>NW_027185850.1:13421235-13435871 GCF_028583685.1 Petaurus breviceps papuanus
TGACTCCAGGGCCGGTGCTCTATTCACTGCACCACCTAGCTGCCCCTTGGTATTATTCTCCAGAATAGTTGGATCAGTTCACTACTCCACTAACAATCTCATTCCCTCCAGTTTTGCTTCATGAGACTTCAAGAAACAACAAAACAGTTTTAGTTTGCTTTTCTCTAATCAACAGGGATTTTGAATTTTTTTTCATGTGACTATAGATAGTTGTGATTTCTTCTTCTGAAAATTGACCATTTATCAGTAGAGGAATGACTGATTTTTATAAATTTGTCTCAATTCCATACTTAGTTTATATTTGAAAAATGAGGCTTTTAGAGAAATTTGTTATAAAATTTTTTTGGTATTCATTATCTTTGGTAACTTTTAGCAAAATATAGCTTCCCTGATTATCACCTTTAATTAGGACTATTTTGGCTTTTGCATTGTCTGAGTTCATGACTGCTACCCCTGCCATTTTTTTTTAAACTTCAGCTGAAGTAGTCTGCTCCGGCCCTTTATTATAACTCTTTGTGTGTCTGTTTTAGGTATCTCTTGGAAACAGCATATTGTTAGATTCTGGTTTCTAATCCATTCTGCTAGCCACTTCCATTTTAGGGGTGAACTTATTCCATTAATATTCATGGTTGTGATTAATAATTGTGTATTTCATTTCCTCATTTCTTCTCTTCCTCTTTTTAGGCTATCCCTTCTCAAAAGCCTATTTTGCTTCTCACCACTGCCTTCCTTAATCTGCCCTCTCTTTTATCATCTCTACCCTCCCCACTCCCCCACCCGCTTTATTGCTATCACCTTTCCCTCCTATTTCCCTATTGGATGTTAGATTTCTATATACAGTTGAATGTGTATATATTCTTCCCTCTTTGAACCCAATTTCAATGAGGGTATGGCTCAATCATTGCCCACCCCATCCAATTTCCCCATTCTACCTCTCCCTTCCCCCTTCTCCCAGTACATTCCTTTTTCTCACCCCATGTTCTTTTTTTAGAGATCATCCCAACATAATCAATTCATATCCATACCCTATATCTATGGAGACTACTTCTAACTGTCCTAATAATGGTAAAGTTAGGAGTTACAAGTATCATCTTGTATATAAGAATGATTTAACTCCATTGAATCCCTTGTGATTATTCTTTCATGTTTGCCTTTTTATGCTTCTTTTGAGTCTTCTGTCTGAATACCAAATTTTCTATTCAGTTCTGTTCTTTTCATCAGGAATCCTTGGAAGTCCTCTATTTCATTAAATATCCATTTTTTCCCTGAAGGAATTTATACTCAGTTTTGCTGGGGAGGTTGTTCTTGGTTATAATGCTAGCTCCTTTGCCTTCTGTTTTTGCTTTTCAAGTCTTCTGTTCCCTTAATGTGGATGCTGCTAAATCTTGTGTCATCCTGATTGTGGTTCCATGATATCTGAATGGTTTCTTTCTGGCTTATTGCAATATTTTCTCTTTGACATGTGAATTCTGGAATTTGGCTCTAATATCCCTAGGAGTTTTCATTTTGGGGATCTCTTTCAGGAGGTGATAGGTAGATTCCTTCAATTTCTATTTTTGCTCTCTGTATCTCAGATTGAGACAGTTTTTCTTTATAATTTCTTGAAATATGACATTGATGCTCTTTTTAGATCATGATTTTCAGGTAGTCCAATAATTCTTAAGTTGTCTCTCCTTGATATATTTTCCAGATCAATTGTTTTTCCAATGAGATATTTCACCTTTTCTTTTTTTTTTTCATTCTTTGGACTTTGTTTTATTGTTTCTTAAAGTCTCATGGAATCATTAGCCTCCACTTACCCAGTTCTAATTTTTAAGGAATCATTTTCTCCAAAGAGCTTTTGTATCTCTTTTTCCATTTGGCCTATTCTTCTTTTAAAGGAGTTCTTTTCTTCAGTGAAGCTCTTAATTCTGTTTCCATAATTGTCTTACATCATGCTAATTTCTTTTCCCATTTTTTCCTCTACCATTCATTGTTTTCTTTTAACTCTTCCAGGAACTCTCATTTGTCTTGGATCCAATTAGCATTTTTCTTTGCTGTTTTCATACTGCTGTCTTTTTCTGAATTTATATTTTGGTGTTCCCTGCTATCATAGAAGCTTTTTATAGTCAGGCTCTTTTTTTTTTGTTGTTGTTGTTTGCTCATTTTGCCAGACTATTTTGTGGCTTTGAACTTTGTGTTATGGGCTCTGCCCCTGAGATGGCACTGTACCAAGCATCAGGCTTTTTTGGTACTATTGTTTTCAGAGCTACTTATGGAGATTCTACAGGTTTTTGTTACTTCCAAGGTTGAATGATCTGGGGAGAGGTGCTGTCACTGCTCTCCTGGTCTACGCTCTGGTCTTCACCTCACAAGGCCCCTTAGTTCCCTGCAGCCACAAGAACTAGCACTCCTTTTTGCTCTGGAACTCAGACCAGGACCCCTGCTTCCTTGTGACTGACTACAAGCACTCTTCTCCAACTTGGAACTATGACCCAGAACAGTATATGGGCAATAGAGTTACCAATCAGCACCAGCCAGGAGAAGACCCCTGGTGTCTCTCTCTGACCAGTTGTCCAATCCTCTTCCCACCTCTGGGCCGAGAGCTCCTGAAGCTGTTGCCACTGCATGTGTGGGCTCCAGATAGGGTTCTATTCTGGCATTACGGACCTTTCCTTAAGACTTCCAAAATTGTCTCCCTCTGACCCTTTTCTGGCTCTGCTGATGCAAAATGTGATTTGAGGTGTTATTTTGAGTTTGTCTGAAGGGGAATGTTGGGAGAGCTCAGCTGGGTCCCAACCTGTACTCCACAATCTTGGTTCCACCTTGAGATGCTATCCAGAAGTTTTTCTTGATTCTTTACCAACTCGTGTTTTTCCTCCACAGAACACATTGGGTTAATTTTGTAAATATTTTGCATGTACCAATAATGTACATGTTGTTTCCTGTTACATTGTAAGCTCCTTGATCAGAGGAGCTATTTTACTTTTGTAGAAACTGGGCAGTGCTGACCCATTGTTGTTCAGTCATTTCAGTCACATCTGACTTTCTGTGACCCCATTTGGGGTTTTCTTGGCAAAGACACTGGAGTGATTTCCCATTTCCTTCTCTAGCTCACTTTACAGAAGAGGAAATTGAGGCAAACAGGGTGAAGTGACTTGCCCAGGGTCACACAGTCAGTAAGTATCTGAGGCTAGACTTGAACTCAGAAAGATGTCTTCCTGACTCCAGGCTCTGAACTCTGTCCACTGCATCACCTAGCTGCCTATATGCTTGGCATATAGTAGGTATTTAATAAATGTTTGCCATTCACTGATTTGGTCCCAGACGGCAGAACCAAGAGAAGCAAATGTAAGTTAAATGTCAGGAAAAATAATTCAGAGCCATCCCAAAGGGGGATGGGCCACCCCAGGAGGTGGTGAGCCCTCTGCTCTGGAAGGTCTCTGAGCAGACACAGGATGACTACTGACATGTATTGAGAGTAAGCATTCCTTTAGGTAAGGTTTGGTTTAGATCAGAGGAGGGAAGCTTTCTACTGCTACAAATTCTCTAAAATGTCCCCAAAGTGGAGCAGGGTGGCCACTTGGCTTTCATAGTTTGCACTGAAGCAAAAGCATTTTAAAACTATTTACTATTGCAAGGCATACAAAAAATAAAACCATCCTCGCAGTCAAGGAGTTTATATTCTATTGGGAGACAATGTGTACCATGGAAATAGATATGGAATAAATAAGAAATGAAGCGTCCGGTATTTGGGAGGGGCCCTGGAAGTTGGGGGTGGGTCAGAAGGTTATGCTTGAGGAAAGACTGGGATGGATAAGGTGGAAGTGAGGAGGAGAGAGTGCATCCCAGGCATTGGGGAACACCTGGGCAAAAGCCCAGAGAGAGGAGCTGGAGTGTGTGTGTGTGTGTGTGTGTGTGTGTGTGTGATGGACAGAAGACTCAATCACAGAGTGTAGGAAGGGGAGTGATGAAGAAGGAGACTGGAGCTAGGGGGCAAAGGTCTTGAAAAGCCCAGTGGAGGAGCTTCTGTTTGATCCTAGTGGTAATAGGGAGCAACTGGAGTTTATAGAGAAAGGGAGTGTGAATGATCGATCTGACTTTTTTTGATGCTATTTGTTCTGGGAACTATTGAAAATGCCTCAAAGGATGTGTCTTCAGCTCATGGCCAAGTCCTGGACACATCTTCTTCTTGCTGACAGGAATGAATCAGAGGAACACCAAGAAATGTTACTTCTCTTTGTTTTAACTCATTCCTTTTTTCTTACTCATTATTTCCAATGGTTTCCCATAAATGCAGCTGGGTGGGGCCACAGTGTACAAAGCAATGGGCCTGAAGTCAAGAAGACCTAAGTTTAAATCCAACCTCAGACACTTACTAACTGTGGGACCCTGGGTAAGTCACTTAACTTTTGTCTGCCCCAATTTCCTCACCTATGAAATGGGGGTAATAATAATACCCAGCTCTTTCACTCTGAGGTAGCTGTAATTATTAGGATGTCTATCCTCTTATCAGCCCTAAACTGGCCTCTTTCAAACTTCTACCTCTTGCTCCTGTTTCTGCCCTCTCTTCTGAGGGTGTGATAGCCCTCAGATACCTGAAGAGAGTTATGACGCCTCCTCCTCCACCCCTGCCCCAAGCTGGGAAGGCAGAACCTTGCTAATCTTCTCTCCTTCCCTTCCCTCCCCTTCTGTCCTCTTGCCTTCCCTTTCCTCGCCTTCCTAGGCTTCTGGGTCCCAAGGTCATACAACTAGATCTGGAAGGGACTACATCGATCCCAATGCCTTTGTTTTACAAGTGAGGAAGCCAGGATGAAGAGAGGCTAAGCGCCGTGCCCCAAGTGACACAGGCATTGAACGTCATAGTCAGGACTCAAACCCAAAGTTGAGTAGAATGGAAAGCTTCCAGAGTCCGAGATTCTAACGGCAGCACGGCTTAACTGGACTGGCTGCCTCTTCCACACTCCCGGGAGCAGGAGGGATACATGCCCACAATGCTACCAGCAGCTCCTGCTTCTGTTTGGCTGACTAAGGAAATCACAATTCTCAGGTCATTCTGACTGCCTCTGTCAGAGTCATGGCGCCCACTCTGGCTCATTCCCTCTGAAAAGCCAATGGCACAGAGCAGGCAGCCCCATTGAATCTCTTTTATACAAGAGTCATTGTGGTTGTCAGAATACACATCCTGTTCTCTGGGAAACTCATTTCAACAGGCTCGGACCATAAAGGGGGTCCTCGAGACAGTCATCTAGAAACAGCTGCAGGCTGATAACCATGGAAATGGGGTGACCCTTCTCACTGCAAATAGCTTCTGCAGCCTTAAGACAAAAGGCCGTCTATACCCAAGCACAGCATGGAGTGGATTAGCAGGCTAAGTACAGTAAGGACTCTTCAGCAAGGCCATACAGTTTAACTGTCTACCACCAGCATTCAGAGCCAACCATGGGAAAGACGGTCCTGCAAAGGGTTTTTTGTTTTTTTAAGATGATGCTTATTTTAATCTTGCAAAAAAGCCCCAGATATCTGCCAGCACAGCGAGTAACGCCAGTCCACAAAGCCAGGGAGAACCTGGCATTCCCCACTCTCCCAAGAATGATTCATTAAATACCCTCGCTCTTCACAAGTTAGCTTGACGGCAAAATTTCATTGAAGGACCAGAACAATGCTGAGCTAATGAGGGTCAAATTGCCACCAGATGTTACCTTTTTAATAAACACAGCTGTGTCCAAATGCAGTCAGGCAACTCAGCCCCAACTGGGGAGCAGAGGAGAGGGTTTCGAGGAAAATGTTTGCTGGCAATAAAGGGACCAGAAAAATTGGTGAATTAATAAGCCCCTTGCTTTTATTTTCCATCCCTTTGCATTTAAACCTCCTGAAATAACATGGAACTAGGGGACCTGAAACTCACTTTATAGAAGACAAAAATCCAAACAGCCAGAGGTTTTAAAAGCTGCTGTTATGAAATTGGGAAAGTGGTAGTTCTGTCAGTTAGGAGAGAAGGGAAAGGGAGGCAGAACGATGCCATGGAAAGTCAGAGGGCCTGGCCTAATGTTCACTGCCCCTGTGATATTTCCAGGTCCTTTTCAGACTTCCACTTATGATCTTATAAGTGAATAATAATAATGATCATATCTTGCATGCATATTATGCTTCATAGTTCTATACAGACATCACAGAATTTCAGAGTGGGAATTCCAGTCCATATCTGCCCTTGCTACAAAATGCCCAGTAAAAGATGATTCAATCAGAAGGCCTCTAGCAAAGAGAAATTCACTAATCCCTAAGGCTACCCATTTCACTGATACATCACATTTAAGTTTTTTTCTGACATTAAGCCTAATTTGGCTTCTAGCAACCCCCACCCATCGCTTCTCATTGTGTTCTCTGGGGCCGAGCAGAATGAGCTTAAGGGATCCCTCTTCCATGTAAGAAATCTTTGCCAATGACTATCACCTTCCTCCTTGAGTCTTCTCCAGGCCCAACACCCCTCCCCCACTTCCTACATCTATTGTTATATGACATGAAGTCAAAGCCTTCACCATCTTGGTTGGCCTCCACTGGATACCTTTTAAAAAACATTTAATTTAATTAACATAAAATTATTCTATACATATTTAAAGTCTTTCTTCATATGTCCTTTATGGTCAATTTCAGTATTTATAAGAGTCAAAATGACTTATTCTCTCAAAGTTGTTCTCAAAACAATATCGCTCTTACTTTGTACAGTATTCTCTTGGTTCTGCTCATTTTGTTATTTCGTGTAAGTCTTCCCACGTTTTTCTAAGATCCGACCAAAGCACACATCCTTTGCCCCTGCACGCGATGGTCATCCTAAAACAGTCCAGGACTGCATGAGCTTCTTTGTTCTGGTGCCACGTCCTTCAGTTAACTTGGATTCAGTTTCCATTCCACTAATACCTCCACATCTTTCTCAGGAATAACTGCTGAACCATTGCTCCTGTATCTTGCACTTGCAAGGCTGGCTGTGTGAACCCAAATCTCATCATTCTACTCAGTCCCCACAGGAAACTCAATGACATTGGTACTCTACTACAGTAGAAGAAAGCCAGCCTGAAAGAGGGAGTCAGTGCTGAACCAGGTTTCTGTTTCCAAATCTGGGGTCTTTCTTTTCATCAGAACTATTCATTGGCATTTCCATTAATAACTCACCCCAAGTCACAGAGTAAGTATACTCCAGGGTCTCCAGGAGTCTTTCCATAGCACTCCCCTCTCTCTGAATTAGTGAAGCCCACTCATTGTTACTGTAACTTGTCCTTCAAGGTCACCACTCACCTGGCTGTTCTGAGAAGTTTTCCTTGAAGAGAGCCATGAACCAGCCCTTAGTCTTCCAATCTCCAGCTGCACAAGGCCTTGAGCACACTTAGGATGAAAAAAAAAAAAACACAACCCAGAAAAAACCATCAGTGGAAGGTTCCAGCCTGGCTCTGGGAATCTCTGAGCCAATGCTCCATAACTGGGGGCAGGGCAGGAGGCTGATGAGGACCATTCCCATGGAAAGCAGCTTTCGTTAGGGTAGCACCTGTTCACTGCTGCCTTGGTATCCCCATTGTATAGAGCTTGGAACACAGTCAGTGATTAAGAGGAGCTTACTGAATGATTGATTGAATATACTGCTAATACTTTGCAACCAACAGATTTCACTTCTGTATCTGTTTGCTTTTTTTTTCACTGAAGTTGATTCAACAAAGGTCTAGTTTGGGATTCCCCCTCCTAATCTGCCTACTCTAGAGGAAGCATATTTGAAAAAGTGACATAGTTTAAAAAAAAATGCATATAACCAGGGAGATGGTGTCTAGGAGGGGAGGAGACAGTCTGAAAATTGAATAAGCATTCCCTGAATGCTCTCTCTGTCTCTGTCTCTGAGTTTAATGCTGAGGTGAAGGAAGATGGCTTGGTTTGCAGTTTGGAGTAGCAATGCTTCAAGTTTACTAACCAATGGCTTTCATGTATAATGTAGGGCCTAAGTAGCAAAGGTATTGAGAGCCGGACTTAAGGAAGTTTCATAAATATTTTACAAATATTCTCTCTTTTCAAATATTTTACAAATTTACAAATATTATTTAATCCTCACATCACCCCTGGGACATAGTGCTATTATTACTACTACCATCTTACAGATAAGGTAACTGAAACCAAGGGATGTCAAGTAACTTGGCCAAGGTTAACAAAGCTAGCAAGTGCCAGAGGGAGGATTTGAACCCTCATCTTCCTAACTCCAGGTTCAGTGCTTTATTTGGTTCAGGACCTAGCTGTTGATCTAAGACCTCTTAAAAGCCAGTCCCAATGAGAGCCGCCTGCCCGGATCTCCTATCAAATGGGAGGAGGAGGAAAATGACCTTGTGAACTCCCTTCCAAGACTGTCGTTCCAAGATAAAATGAATTCACATTAAGACTATGTATATCTGGTATGCCTAGGTGGTGCAGTGAATAGAGCACCGGCCCAGGAGTCAGGAGGACCTTTGTTCAAATCTGGCCTCAGACACTTAACACTTACTAGCCCTGTGACCTTGGGCAAGTTGCTTAACCCCAATTGGCACACAAAAAGCAAAAAAAAAAAAAAAAGACTTTGTATATCTGTCTATGATACCTGGTAGCTTGAGATACTATTTTAGAGAAATCCTCTTTGCATCCATTTCCAGCACAGTTATATAGCCAAAACAGAATTTTCCTTCTTTCTAGAATTGTTCTCTCCTGTGAAATTGGGACATATTTTTGGTTTTGTCTAAACCTATGAAAGGAACTCCAGTTAGGGAGACTGAGTCCCCTGATGTACACGAGCAACTCCTGTGACCTATAGTCTTAGGGGATTGCTGGGAAAGATGGAAGGGCTAAGGTATGGGAGGGAGGCTGGAAAAGCAGGACTCGCTCAGGTCCAGTTTACAAGTTCCCTCTCCACTAAGCAATTCTGCGTCCTGAATTCATGGGTTACATTCTAAAATGAATAAATTATTCTTTTCCTCCTGTGTGATCAAATAAACCAATGTAGCTTTGTAGCAAAACAATTAATGCTTTATAATTCACTATATACCATTTTCTATCTGTTTTTAGGAATGACATTGGGCAGAGGGGGCACCCGCTAGTTACACAGCATTTCAAGATCACTCGATCAGAAGCCATCAACTCACCTTGAGGACAGTGGCCACTGTTTCCTGGGAAGCATTTCTCATGTCTTCTCCATTCACAGATAAAATCTGGTCTCCCTGAATTAATCTGCCATCCAGGTCAGCAGCCCCTCCTTTCACAATGTCGGAAATAAAGACTCCACTTCCATTTCTGGCAAGATCACAAAGCAGGAGGCCAGTGACTCAGCCTTCTCTCACACACACACAATTCCTAGAAGCTAAGAAACGCTAACTCCAAACCACACAGCAAACTTCCAAGTTACTTCTGAAAGAATGATGATTCCCACACAAACTCTGTTAACTTCATGTATATTTTGTATCTACTTACTTGTGTGTATGCCACTTTGTCCAGCAGAATGTAAGTGCCCTGAGGGGAGGTACTATTCAGTTTTCACCTCTATCCCTGGCACCACGCACAATGACGGCACAAACTGGACACATAAAATTTTTGCAGAATTTGCATTTATCTATATGTGTATATGATGTTTCCATCAGTAGAAGAGAAGCTCCCTGAAGGCAGGTTCTATAAGTTTTCACCTTTGTCAGGATTAAGGCTATAGAGCAAGATGTGATCTGCCAATGGCTTCACACTGATCTGGCTTTTGAATTTGCTTACAAAAGGAAAGTGAGCTTCATAGATTCCCCAACAACATTAAATGTTTGCTTCTTCTGGGGGCCTCCTGGACTGGAGCAGAGGGACTGACCACTGACTTGGTAACTTTGGGCAAGTCACTTAATTGGTTTATGCCTTAATTTCTCCATCATGAAGAGGTCAATCCCATATATTTCTTCGCCCTCAGGAATATTGGGAATAAACTCCTCAGAGGGCTCAAGATGTGAATAAGAACTGTCTAGCACCAGAAGGTGTGGATGAGTCACAATCTGTACTTCTGGAGGGAGGGAGAGAGAACCTACATGGATGAGATCCTAAATCCAGTTATGGATTAAATAGAATGGTGTCTTCTCCCCCAGTTCTCAGGCTCCAAGAGCACAGGAGAAAAGTAAGCAAACAAGCAATCAACCAACCAGGAAGCAAGCACCTACTCTTTGCTAAGCATTGTGTTGGAGACAGACATGAAACACTTCCTCCCCTCAAGAGGGCAGGGGAGACATTTTTGTGCATATACAAGACTATACAGAAGATATACAGGATAATGCAGAGGGTGGTGGTAGAGACTAACAGCCAGGAGAGATCGGGAAAAGCCTTACAGAGGAGGTGGCATTTGAACTGAATTTTGATGGAAACTGGACATCCTAGGAAATACAGGTGACAAGGAGTGCATTCCAGGGAGGAGGGACAGCCTGTGCAAAAGTGTGGAGATAGGAGATGAGGATTCTATAAGGACAGTTTGCAAATGTGGTAGAGTCCACAAAGGGGGGTAATTCATAAAGCTAGAAAGATAGACCTTGAAAGTCAGGCTGTAAAGGGATTTATTTTTCAATTCAATTTTATTTGCAGCTCCAAATTCTCTGTCCCCTCTCCTGCCACTGAGAAATAAAGAAAATAAAACCTATTACAGACATGCATAGTCAAACAAAACAAATTCCCACATTAGCCATGTTCCAAAAAAGAAAAAAAAAAGCCTCAGTTTTCCCCCTGCGTCCATCAGCTCTCTGTGTGAAGGTGGGTGGCAAGTTTCAGTGCGAGTCTTCTGTAATAGTGGCTGGTCCTTGTGTTGATCAGAATTCCTAAGTCTTTCAAAGTTGTTTGTCTTTACAATGTTGCTGATATTGGATACATTGTCTTTTGGTTCTACTCACTTCACTTTGCATCAGTTCATACAAGTCTTCCCAGGTTTCCCTGAAACCATGCTGTGAAGGGCTTTAAATACCAACAGAGGAGGGGTTTGTATTTTAGAGTAGGGCAAAAGGGAGATACTGGAGTTTCTTGACATGATTAACCCTATGCTTTAGGAATATCTTTTCGGCAGCTGTGTGGAAGATGGATTAGAGAGAGGAGAAACTTCATATGAGACATAAATATATTTTGAAATTATCCTAAGAATGTGGACTGAAGTCTTACCTGCACATGTCATGGCTTCATTAGAATTGGTGATGAACATGGCTCTGAAATGATCCTACTTTAATATGTAATTTGGTCATTGCTTTGGGGGAGCATATATGGATCAATGAACACTAGAAGATTGTAAAGATGCTCTATTTTCTTGAGAATCACATTCAAAGACTGGGAACCTCCCAGAACAAATTGTTTAGGGCCTTACCGTTTTCCAACGATGCTTAGACCCAGTCCTCGCCCTGTTTTCTTCTGAAGATCAACAGGGAACATCTCCAAGTTTTCTTCATCTTTATAATGTGCCTCATCCCTATAAACTATCAGTCGCACTTTCTGGGGTGTCTTCCTCAAGGCAGTTATAGCTTCCTCATGGCTGGCATTCCTCAAATCAATACCATTAACCTAGAAGAATAACAATGATCAGAACAATTGTAATGAGCTCTTATATCTGGATGGAAACAACAGTTTGACAAAACATTTTTACATCAATTATTTTACTTCTACCACACAGCAAAATAAAACATTCAGGAACTGAACTTGAGGAGGACCCAGGGCAATTATTATACCCATTTTACAGATGAGGAAAATAGGAGCTCAGAAAAATTAAATGACTTGCTTCAAATCACAGAAGTAGTAAATGAGGGAGTTGGTCATACAGTCATTCTCCTGAACCACCTTCCTCTTTCCATCCCTTCTTGCTGACCCTCTGAAATGACCATCCCCATGTCTCCCTGCATGTGATACTCTATTGTCTTTAATTACCAAGCTCTTTTAAAAGACTAGCCCAAAGCAATTTAGTGAGTATTCCAGTGGACAACAATTGATAGAAATTGCAGAGGCAGATGAAGGCTTGATGTCAGGAAAACTTTGCTAACAATTAGAGCTATTTCAGAGGCCTTTTCATCAGGTAGTACCTGGCACACAGTAAATGCTCAATCAATGGTTTATTCTCCTCATGAGGGGTATGGAGTCAAAAGCTAGAGGCCACTAATTGGCAGGGATTTTCATCCAAGATGATTTGGATGAGGTAGACATGTGGGGCACATCCAATGCTGAAATTCTGTGATTCCGGGGCTGGTGAAGGCATGGCCTTTCTCCTCTTCACTATCATGGAGCCTTATGCTACATTTACTTGATTCCCCCTCAGATTTCCTGTGTGTTTCAAAGGTCTTTTACAAGCTGAAGTGCTAGAACAAGAGGGAACAGGAAGGCTCCTGTCTGTTAGAAAGAGGGGACCCGTTGCTATATTCCAAGGAGTGCATTCAGTATTTGCATGTGGGGGCCCATGGAACAAAAGGGGAAAAACACTGGCTTCAGAGAACCTCAGGTGTTTGGCTGATTATTTTGCTTTTTTCCAATAGATGGCACACGAGACCATGATTTCATTCTACGTTAAGCAAGCGAGGAAAAAGCTCAAAGTCCTAGAGCTGAACTTTCTAGGTTGCCAAATAGATCACACACACACACACACACACACACACACACACACACACACACACACTATGGGCATTTAACTATAACAGTTTCAATTTTAATGAAAAGCATTGCCTCCCAAAGCCCAGCAACCTAACACCACAAGAGTCCTGTTTAGTTACTGCATTAGTAATTACAAAGGCCATATCCCAATGCTCCATTCTCAGTTCAAGGCTTCTGTCTATACCTCAGTGTATCATATACTATTCTGGGCATGCCAGTAAGAGCAACTAAAAATATTACCTGATACATGGAATTAATATCATGAAGAGTTTTATTACAATCAGTAATATAGTCACACAAAGATTATATGCATTTTTGGAAGCACAATAGGGTCCCCAAATCTAACAGTTATTCATTTGGTTAGAAACAAGGGTCTTTTGTCCCCTCTGTCCACAGGAAAGGAAGAGAGATGCAGTAGGGGTTAACAGAGATGCAGTAGGGGTTAACAGATGGAGGGTTAAGCAGGCAGAAGTCTCTGTGCCTTGGAATAACCTATTTAGAGAAGCTAGTCTGGACAGATTTTACAGAATCACAAGGCAGTGTACCGTAGTGGAGTTGAGTACTGTCATTGAACTCATATCTGACTCAGTTCTATGGATCAATGTTTCCTCATTTCTAAAATAAAGGTAGGGGCTGGACTAGAAGACATCTAAGGTCCCTTCCAGCTTGGACTCCACAATCCTATGATGCAGACCGCTTTTAAGGCTATAAGTTACTGACCAGTTGCCAATTTATATTGGTGGATAGAATTTCCAGACTAGCACTTCCTCATGCTAATGGAATCACAAGTCTAGATCCCAAAAGGGGCAAGGGCAGGGGGAGACAGACAAGGAGGTCAAAGAATTCCAGTAGCAAAAATTACTCACTACTATTAGCAGGGTGGGGAGGAAAGTGCTGCTTTTAATCAGGCAGCAAGGGAAAAACAGGAGTCAAGAGATCCAGGTTCAAATCCTATTTGCAATTCTTAAGGATAGATGTTGCCATGTCAGTTGATTAAGTATCTACTATGTGTCAGTGGGCAGCTAGGTGGTGCAGAGGATAGGGCACTGAGCCTGAAGTCAGGAAGACTCATCTTCCCAAGTTCAAGTCTAGGCTCAGACACTGACTAGCTGTGTGACTCTGGGAAAGTCATTTAACACTGTTTGTCTCAGTTTCCTCATCCTCTAATGAGCTGGAGAAGGAAATGCAAACCATCCCAGTATCTCTGCTGAGAAAACCTTAAATGGGATCACACAGAGTCAGACTCTACGCAACTTGGCAACAACAATGACAAACATACCAAGCACTGTTAGTGTTGGGAATTCAAAGAGAGGCAAAAGACAGTTCCTACCCCAAAGGAACTCACAATCTAATGGGAGAGTCAATGAGCAAACAATATAAACAAGCTATATACAAGACAAATGGGAAATGATCGAGAAGGAAGACACTGGAATTAAAGGGATTAGGAAAGGCTTTCTGTAGAAGATGGGATTTTAGTTAGGACTTAGAGGAAGCCAGGGAAGTCAGTAGGTAGAGATGAGGAGGGAGAGAATTCCAGTCATGGGGAACAACCAGAAAAAATGTCTGGGGCTGACAGATGGAGTGTCTTGCTTGTGGAATAGCCAGGAGGTCAGTGTCATGGATCAAAACGTATGTGTGGGGGGGAGTAAGATGTAAAAAGACTGGAAAGGTGTCGATGTGTGTGTGTGTGTGTGTGTGTGTGTGTGTGTGTGTGTGTGATGTAGAGTTCTGAATGCCAAATAGGAAGCTTCTTCTTATTGACTAGGAAGGGCTGACACAGATCTAAACTTTAAGAAGACCACTTTGATAAATGAGTGAAGGATGGATTACAGTGGGGAGAGGCTGGAGGCAGGCAGACCTCACTAACAACTATTGCAATAATCCAGACATGACATGATGTGGGTCTGTACCAGGATGGGGGCAGTGTCAGAAGAGGAAAGAGGACTATTGGAGAGACACTATGAAGATGAAATCTATGAGAGGCTGCAGAGGTGAAATGCACAAGAGAGGCTGCAGAGGTGAAA
>NW_027185850.1:13435881-13436988 GCF_028583685.1 Petaurus breviceps papuanus
TGCAGAGGTGAAATCCACAAGAGAGGCTGCAGAGGTGAAATGCACAATAAGTTGCAGAGATGAAATCTACAAGATGCAGAGGTGAAACTGATAGGCCTTGGAAACATCTTGGATATGGATAAGAGATAGTGAGGAATCCAGGATGATGCCTAGGTTGTGAGCCCGTAGGTTTGGGTAGTGTTGGTCTCTATAGTAGTGGGAAAGGGGGATGAGGGCGAAGCGTTAGAAGGAGAGATAATGAATTCAGTTTTGGACATTGAGTTTAAGATGTCTACTGGATAACCAGCTTGAGACATCTGAAAGGCCGTTAGAGATGTGAGATTGCAGGTGTAGGATTATTAGGGGCCAGGCTATTGAATAATCCAAAAGGCTCTTGTATAGTTCGTCTAACTTGCTATTCCTGGCACAAGACACTCCTGACTCCAGGTATTTTCATTGACTGTTCCCAATACCTGGGGTGCTCTCTCTCCTCATCTCTGCCTTCCTGGCCTCCCTGGCTTCTTTCAAGTCTTAGCTAAAATCCTAGCTTCTGCAACAAACCTTTTAAAAAATCCTCTCTCTATCTTGTTTGTACATAATTGTTTGAGTATAACCTCCTCTGTTAGATTAAGAGCTCCTTGACAGCAGGGACCGTATTCTCACAAAGTAGGTGATTTAGAAATGGGTGTTCCTTTTTTCCCCTTTTCCCTGATGGTAGTTTATCAAAGTTAAACAGCTAATTCTGGGTAGGAAAGAGGGTAAGAATAGAAAGTTTACTTGCAGGATAAGGCACCTGAGCAGGAGAAAGTTTGGGACCATAACTTGGGAATTATAGGCCTAGAGGACAGGATATATTTACCAAAGCTGAGGTGAAGGACTGGGATTGTCCTATAGAAAAGGGCATTCTCACCTCCACCCCCTCACACACCTCAAGAGAGAAAACTGACCAAAAGTCTGACGGTTTGTCTGGAAAGAAGGGTCATTTTCTCCCCCTCTCTCTTCCTCTCTTCATTCTTTCTCTCCCTCCCTCCTTTCTTTCCTCCTTCTTTCTCCCCCTCCTTCCCTTCTTCTCTCCTCTCCTTTCCTTCCTTCCTTCCTTCCTTCCTTCCTTCCTTCCTTCCTTCCTTC
>NW_027185850.1:13436998-13461879 GCF_028583685.1 Petaurus breviceps papuanus
TTCCTTCCTTCCTTCCTTCCTTCCTTCCTTCCTTCCTTCCTTCCTTCCTTCCTGTTGTGGGCATTCTGTATATTTTCTTTGATCCCCGTCACCTCAAAGTTTCCATGTGTGCCTTACCCATTTAATTAAGTTGCCCAGCTTTTTGTCCATGACTTGTCCCAACTAATGTTGGTCAAATATCCTGTAAATGCTTGCAATGGGCTGTAATGGGACCTTAATGGGGGCTAGAGCACAGGGTGATGCCATATGTACCCTGCGCAGGGTATATCCAGGATGACTGGAGAAACCACTCAGAATGGGTCCGCCATGTCAACACCTTCAGAGTCCTGTTAAGTTATTATATAACCAAATGAGATCTTTGTTTTCTAAACTATGCATGGCCTGGCCTGTCTGGCACTGAAGTCATGCTAGGATGGATTCCTGATGGAGATGACAGACTAGCTTTTCCTGGATGGTCTGAAAAGGAAGATACAGACCCATCTGTTCAATAGAATGAGGCCAGGCACTAGACAGGCAGGGAGACAGATCAGTGGGCATTTCCAATTCTGTTTCCTGCGCTGCCATGTTTATGCTACACATGCTCATTGGCAGTGAATATTCCTGTGCATGGGCAGGGGAGTGTCACTGGAATCACAGAACTGCACAGACAGCAGGGACCTCTGGGACCATCTGGGGCCATCCCTGACCTACAATCCTCTCTAGAGTATATTGAACATGGGGTCACTCAGCCTCTGCTTGAAGACTGCCCATGAAGAATAGTAAACATTGTACCTTATATTTTCATTTTTGGTTCTGACTTGTGATTAGAGCTAGTTCAGCATCCACGGGCTGCTTCAGGACGTGATGGGTTCCCTGTCCTGGGAGATTCTCAGCAAGAGGCTGGATGACTCTGTATGTGACAGAGGAGATTCTTGCCCAGGTGTTCCAATGTTTCTCTATTGTCTCTAGGCTCAAATATGAACTCTTCTCTTCTGCATCTAAAGCCCTTCACAGTCAGCTTCCCAGACTGTCCCTTCCTGTACTCGGTGATTCAACCAAACTGGCCTTCTTCCTGATGATAATACTAGTCATAAATAATGACAACAACGATACAGCTAGCATTTCTACAGCATTTTAAGGCTGGCAAAATGCTTTACAAATATTATCTCATTTGATCCTTACAAAAATCCTGAGAGGTAGGGGCTGTTATCATTCCCAGAGTCTCCCAGCTATCGTGTGAATGTCTGAGGCTGAATTTGAACTTGGGTCCTTCTGTTTCAGGTCCATCTCGCTCTCCATTGGACCACCTATTTCTGTTCCTTTGCATAGGCTATCTATGTGGAAAGCATTCCCTCTTCACATCCACCTTCCCTCCTACCCCCAGTTTCTTTCACTCAGCTTAAATGCTACATGCTAGGAAAGGCCACTGCCCAATGCTAGTGGCTCCCTCCCCAGCTGAGAATACCTGGGAGCCATTCTGAATTTTCCATCCACATATCTAACAGTTTCATAGATCATGCACAGAGGTCCTGGCTCCTTCCAACTGAGCATACATACATGATTCACCACCAGGAGGGTTTAAAGCTTTGAGGTGATGAGGCAATCTCTATGTTGGCCACCAAGAAGGAGGATCCAATGACTCAGTGTGTCTTTAAAAGAGTAAGCACAGATGCAGTGTTCTCTCTTCTTTCTGGTTTGGATACCATCCACACTGCCATGATCTGCTTCTTGTACAGAGTGGGGGGAAAGGCAGCTCACTGACACAAGTTGCCTTGTGTCCATGAGTACTTGGCAGCTAAAACTCATGATCTGCTTAGGGGAAGCTAGTCTCCTTTTGTGTTTGCCCTTTCCTGAACAGATGACTGAATACTGATCTCAGGATGGCTGTGTCCAGGTATGAAAGTGTTTTTGTGAGTTCAAATAGATCTGAGGTCTTGTTTACGATGGCTGGAGCTGACTGGTGGCAGGGGAAGCTTCTGCATTGATGAGGATACCACCAACAAGAAGCTGAATTTTATTGCTAGCTTGGCTTCTTAGATACTGCAGAATTTGAGGGACACAGAACAGGGCTGAGGTGAAACTGCTTCATGTTTGGATGGATTTAAGTACCAACTTCCCCACTGAGTATAAGAGTGCCACTTGTTTGTCTTTCTGTCAATGACTGCTTGTGTGGATTTTGGGTTATGCATTGCTTTTTTGTGTGTGAAATAAATAGCTGTCAATGAAACACTATAAGACAACTCCATAAGACTCATGATAGAAAGGGCTATCCACATCTACAAAAGGAATTACAGAGTCTGAATGCAGATTGAAGTCAACTACTTTTTCTCTCCTTTTTGTTTTGTTTTGTTCCTTCTTTCTCATTGTTTATTACATGGGTTATAATTCTTTACAACTTGACTAATGTTTAATGTGAAGGTATTTGTAGAACCTATATTGGATTGCATGCTGCCATGGGAAGGGATAGGGAAGGAGAGGGATGGGGAGAAAATTTGGAACAAGGGATTGTGGAGCTGAATGTTATAAACTCAAAGTAAATAAATAAATAAAAAAGAAGAAATAGCTGTCCCATACCTTATTCATATAATACATTGAGTACCTCTCTACTCCCCCCTTATAGAGAAACCCTACACATAAGCTAGAACCTAAGCTATAATTAACTTCCTAATGGTGCCTGGATAGAGGTATAATGAAGTAAAGAGTGTGAGAAAAGGGAGGCTAGGCCTGGTGTGGTGGCACACACCTGGAGTTCTTGCTGCCAGGGAGGCTGAGGGTGGTGGACTATGTGAGCCCAGGGTTTCTGAGCTGCTTTTGGGCTTAAGCTCAAGAGGTTTCTACATTAAATCCAGTCTCAAAATGGTAAGTCCCCAAGGTGGGGAGGACCTATCTAGGGAAAGGTGAACACGGTTGGGTCAGAAATTGAACAAGAGCTTTTGTACTGCTCAGCAGTGATGGGTAGTGATAACTAGCATTTATATCACACTTTAAGGTTTGCAAAGTGCCTTTACAAATACAGTTTCATTTGATTCTCGTAACAACCCAGAGAGGTGGGTACTATTATTATGCCTATTTTACAGATGAGGAAACTGTTAAATGATTTGCCCAGGGCCACACAGCTGCTATTTATTTGAGGCTGGATTTGAACTCAGGTCTTCCTGACTCCAAGTCTAGCTCTCAATGACTGAGTTTGGGAGTGGCAGCTGTACTTCTACTCTACATGATAAAGAGACCTAGTCTGAAAAAAAAAAGGAAGAGAAAAGAAAAGAAAGAGGTAAGAAATGAAGGAAGGGAGGAAAGAAGAAATGGAAGAAGGAAAGGAGGAAGGGAAGGAGGCAGGAAGGAGAAGAGAAGATCTTAATCCCTCTCATTAGAGTGTAGGAAACTCAGGACCAAACCTGGTACAGAACACGTACATGGATGGGTGCAGAGAAGATGGTAGAAATTTCCTTGGTGGAAATGGAATGGGCACAGTGGACCAGCAATGATTTGCTTAATGTTAGGCATACATGTAGATACTGTCTTACCCCAAAGTACTTAAGCTCCTTGAGGGCAGGAAGTTTCATTTTTGTTTCATATTCCTTGAACCTAGGATATTACTTGGTACACAATAGATGTTTGAGATATAGGTTGAATTAAATGGCCTTCATGGCCCCTTCCAAACCTGAGATTCTATTATTTCTTCATCATGAGAAATTCTCAAAGGCTGCTTAGGGGACTGGGAGGGTAAGTGACTTTGCCAGGGGGCCACAGCAAGTATGCATCCAGACATTTGAACCAGAACTGCCCACCTCCAAAACTGACCCTCCCCCTAGTCTGCCTTTTGTATGCTATACAAGTGAATAATACCATGTAGGTAGTGAAGGGCAGATCAAACAGCCACCTAATTCAGGATTCCTCCTTTCATCGCAGAAGTGAGGGATGAGGGGGATAAAATGGGGCACACACTGCCAGGAGTTGTGTTGGTTGATCTTAACAAATTATTTTTCTTTGCTACACAGGAAGGCTGACTTGGAGAGCTATACTTAGAAATGACCGGGATGTCCTAACTTAAGACATGCATGCAACTTTTTAAAAAAGTCTCTTTTACTTTAAGTGAATTTAACAGTGCTGACCCTTGGCATCCTCGTCACCATGTGTAGGGGCTGACTACAGTTCACAGCATGCAAGCAGTCAACCTTTTCCAAAAATTCAATTAAGGAGTCGCTGCCCTCTCTCCCTTTTACCTCATCATGCTAATTACCAGCTTTGGGTAAATCCTAGCTGATTATAAAATGAGAAAAACCTAATCATTAAAACCATGTTCTGTGTTAAAACTATTAAGTCCATCCCCAAAGAGGTCCCCCTCTGTTTTGCTAACCCTATACACATATAGTATAATGAACCCACAGGGAATATCACTTGTTTCAGCATGGAAACACAGTCAAGGTCTGCCTTGAAATGGCTTATTTGAGCCAACCCTCCTTTCACCTTGTAGTCAGTGTGGTTACACCTTTAACCCCTTCCTTTCTGTATTTTCAAACCCAGAGTTGGCTCTCCAGTTTCCTCCCCAGGGACAGAACCCACTGAAGGCTGAGATCCAATGATGTCAGCCTTCTTGGGTTATATGAAAGTCACTGAGCAAAATGCACACATGCTTACCATAAAATGTTAACTAGTCAATTAAATTCCTCCAATAAAGGAAATAAATGTTGCCTAAAGGCTTCACACCACAAAGTAAGCTCTTTAGTCCAGCCTACACAAATTGCCGGCTGTGGCTTCTCCTCTACCCAGTTACTGGCACTGAGCTGCCACTTTCATGCCCATGCAAAGTGATGACAAATGAGAAAAGGCCAGTAAGATGGAGCCATTGTTAAAGTACAGTGGGCCAACAAGAGGGCCCAGAGCTGCATTTCATCTGACCAGGAAAACCAGGGGGAAAGGACTGAGCTGCCCATTTGTATATAGTTTAATTGTGATGATTCAATTATTGGCCTTGAGAAAATGATATTCAATGCTGGGAGCAAATGTGGACACAAAAGAGGGAGCATGGTAGATGGTGAACCAACTTCAGAGTCGGAAGGACCTAGGTTCAATCCTACCTCTGTGGCCTAGGGAGAGACAATCTATCAATGCCCAAGGCAGTGCTCTAAGACCATGGGTTACTGATCTGCCTCGGGGGAGGGAGCTTCCTTTCTTGTTACTGTTCAGTCATTTCAGTCAAGTCTGACTCTCTGTGACCCCATTTGGGGTTTTCCTGGCAAAGACTCTGGAGTGGTTTGCCATTCCCTTCTCTGGTTCATTTTACAGATGAGGAAACTGAGGTAAACAAGGTAAAGTGACTTGCCCAGGGTCACACAGCTACTAAGTGTCTGAGGCTGGATGTGTCTTCCTGATGTCAGGTCCAGTGTTCTATCACTGTACCACCTAGCTGCCTTGGGAATCTCCTTATACCAAGGAAATCCCTGATCTGCTCCCCCAAGCTCCCACAAATACAGCATCAGCAAAGAAAGGAGAAGTTACTAAGTAATAAAGGAAGTACCACAGGTGCTTCTCATCACTAGAACTAGATCTTCTCATCAGATCATAGCAGAAGTGATAGAGGGGATATCAGAGAACAAGAAGGCCACTCCCACCCCCATTTTACAAAGGAGGAAACTGAGACCCAGAGAGGCTCTTGGCCAAGTCACACAGGTAGTAAGTAGCTGAGCCAGGATTCCAATCCAATTACTCTGACTCTAAAATCAGGTTTCTGGATTTCATTGCTGTGGGAAGAAATTGGGAGGGAGGGAAAGAGAAACAGGGAGAGGGAAAGGGGCAGGAGAGAACATAGGGCTTGGTGAGAGAAAGAGTGAATCAACAGAAGGTGAGAAGCCCTGGAATCCTGTGAAGAACAACTCAGAGTTAGAAGGGGTGTCCAACCCAACCCCTACCCAAAGGATAGCTTGTGGACAAAGGGGAAGTCTTCCATGGGATTACATTTCAAAGCAGAATTCAGACCATTTACCTCTAAAATCTGGTCACCAGCCCAAAGTCTTCCATCTCTGGCTGCTGCTCCTTCTTCATATACTTCATGGATAACTATAGCATCCTGTCAAAAACATACCCCAAACAAGTTTTCATTACTTTTAATCCAGTTCAATAAAGAGTTGCTTATAAAACATCTATTATGTGCCCTGCACTGGGGATACAAAGACAAAGTCCCTGCCTTCAGGGAGACAATAAGCACTTGTTAATCCCTTACTATGTGCCATGTGCTGGGCTACAAACTGAGCATACCCTGAAAGAGACCATGACCCCCCAGCAGTTACCACCCATTCTTGTACCCAAGAAGCAACCTCATGAGGCCAAATGATCCAGGTGACCTCCAGGTGCCATAAAGACAGACAAAGAAGGTACACGTAAGCATCGTAATGAATTTCTTAAGGTCTGTTTATTAGCTTTCTTGCCTCTGTGTCATCTGATAGAATATTTTTGTGCAGAACGTCTTCGGTGGCATTTTTGTCTGTGACTGCTGGCCAGCAATGACCTGTCAGTGAACTGTGATCCATCTTACTTAGATTTTATGGTAAAATCTGAAACCAGGCTATGCATCTCTATGGACATTTAAGAATTTGGCAGAGGCAGGCTATTAAACATGAATCTGAAGCTTAATGGGAACAGAACTAGTTAGCCTGTGAGGTCTAATTTATGTGGAGTAATGAGAGAAGGGAGTGAGATTAAACATACAGTATAATAATTAGTTAGCTAGAAAGAACTGAGTTGACTGGAGACTGGCTGAACAAACTGTGGTATTCTGAAGTAACTGAATGTCCTATCAGTCAGAATGGAAAATATGATGAATTCAAGGACAATGGGAAGCCTTTCATGAACTATGCTGAGGGAAGCTAATGAAAGCATGAAAACATCTAATAGCAGTAGAATAAAGTAATAAAACAATAGTGACGTGTATCTACAACAATCAAACCTGGCCCCAGAGAAGAGATAGTCAATTAAAGGCCCTCTTTTCTTTGGAGAGGTGGGGGAACACGGGGGCAAAATGTTGCAGATGCTATCAGACAAGGGTGTTTGTTTTTCCTTGTTATAAGGGAAGGCTTATAGAGTGTGTTGGGCTGGGGGGTGGGGGAAAGAAGAGAAATGATTGTGATGCAAAAATAAAAGGCCTAAATAATGCTGGCTAGGACATTCACTGGACGGTCAGTCAACTCTATCTCTCTTACTGTCCCAGGTACAGTGAACTATATGGAAAAAATAAACAGCATGCCTGCAAGGAACTGTCAGCGTATTGTAATTGTGTGATTGTAAAATAATATAATTTATTTTTTTATACATCAAAACCACCCCTTTGGGAGAACACACATTTATTGCAAAGATGCTGTCATGGATCAGCGACATCTGCAATCCTCTTTGGAAGCTGCCTTCAGAGCCTCAGGCACACTCTTTTGCATATTTACAAACAGGTAGAGAGATTCCATTCATTTCAATTCAACCAGTCTTTATGAGTCTGTTAAGTGCTGTGGGGTCCAAGGAGAAAAAAAAAAACCCCAAACCCACTTCCTGTCCTCAAGGAGCTTACATTCTATTGGGAGGAAACATGCACTTAGAAAAGTAAACAAAAATATGTATGGAGTAAATATAAAGTAAGTGGGGGTGGGGAGGAAGGCTAAAGAACATAATAAATAAGTCTTCTGTGGGAGAGGGCACCTGAGTAGTACTTTAATAGAAGGTAGGGAATCTTAAGAGATGAAGGTGAAGAGAGAGAACATGGAAGAAAACTTGGGCAAAGACAGAAGAAGTAAGTGGGATCCAAGGAAAAAGGAGGGCCAATTTGTCTGGAATATATAGAGCAGTAAGAGAGAAGTGTGAGGTCAGACTGAATAGATAGGTGGGAGACAGAGTAGGAAAAGCTTTACTGAAATGCTAGCAAAAATAATTAATAAAAGATAAAGAGACAAAAAAACTACCTCTATCTGTTGATGATTTGAGAGTTTACTTAGAATAAACAAGAGAATCAGTTTAATTGAGATTATGGTGTTAGCAAAAATATAGGCTACAAAAAAATCCACAAAAATCAATATTACTACATTATAATACAAATTGAAAGACAAAAATAGAAAGGGATGATGTCCCATTTAAAATAACTACAAAATTTATAAAATATTTGGGACTCAGTCTCCCAAAGCATGCTCAATACTTGAATAGATTCAATTTCAAAAGACCTCTTTGAAAAAGATAAAGAACAAACTGCTGGAAGGTTCTTCAGTGCTCATGGATGGGCCATGCCAATAAAAAAATGACAATGCCACCAAAATTAATTTATAGGTTTAATGTTTTATCAAATAAACTAACAAAGAGTTACTTTATAGATAAGATAATAACAAAATTCATTTGGAGGAACAAAAGATCTTGAACATCAAAAAAATGATAAAAATAAAGGAATAAAGGGGGAATTAGCACTTTGGGATCTTAAAATATATTTTCAAGAACAATCATCAAGACCATTTGATACTAGTTTAAAAAAAAGTAGATCAAGGGAACAGACTAACAAGAATCAGAAATAAATACAGTTCAGTTTCAGTAAAACTGAAAATATATATTATGCAGGAAACAACTCCTTATTTGATGAGAATTGTTGGGGAAACTGGAAAGCAGTCTGATAAAAATTAGACTAAACTAGCATCTTGCAACATATTATAAAATAAATTTAAAATGGATATATGGTCTGAATACTAAAGATCTCACAGGATAAAAAAAAAACTAGATGAGAATAGATCATATAACTATGGGCAGAGTATTAATTCTAACCAAACAAGGGCTAAAAGTAATTACAAATTTTGATTAAAAGAAAATTTAAGAATTTTGAACAAATAAAAATTGTATCAAAGATAATGAAGGAAGTAGTCAACTAGGAAAAATTATTTGTATCAAATACATCTGATAAGTATTTGATATTTAAGATACATGGACAATTAACAGAAATCTATTAAGAAAATTTATTTCCCAACAGAAAAGTGGTCAAAGGATATGGACAATTCTCAAATAAACTATTAATAACCATATGAAAGAATGCTCTGAATCAGTGATAATATGAGAAACACAGATCAAAACAACTGTGAGGTAAAGATTATCAAAGACAAGCAGAGATAATATGGGAAAGAGTGTGATGAGACTGATCCACTAATGCCTCATGGATTTGTAAATTTGTAGAAACCAATTTGTCAAAGCAATTTAGAATAAAGCAAATAAAGTAACAAAAACATTCATATCCTCCATCTCCTGGAGGAATACTGTTAGGAGGTAATTGTCAAAAAGAATCCCCCTAATGCACAAAAAGATGTAAAGAAGATCTTTTCATGGGACTTGAGAACTAGAAAAAAAGGGATGTCCATCACTTAGGGAATGGTCAACTAAAACTGAAGCTTCTGACCGGGATTTGGGAGCTGTCTGGATGGCTGGATCCAATGGTTCAATGTCAACTTAGAAGGAAGTTTTCTGTGGAAAGGCATGGAGATCTTGGCCCCAGTGGGGTTTATCAATGACTTGGACAAAGGAACAGAGGGTTTGCTTACGATGCTTACAAATAATGTGGAGGGATGGCTAACTACAGGTTGACTGTCAGGAAGCAAAGATCTTGATTGGCCAGAACATTTTGCCAAATATAACCCAAACAACTATAATAGGGACAAGGGCAAATTCTGACATTGGAGTCCAAGAAATCAATTTCATAAATATAAGAGGGTAGATAAGGTAGGTCAGCACTTTATTTGAAGAAGTTCTGAGGGTTTGAGTGGACTCCATGTTTCACAGGAGGAAACTGAGTGACCTTGAGTCCCAAGAACTAATGCGCTCTTATGCCAAATTAGGAGGTCATGTCATCAATGAAGGTGGAGATAGTTCCTCTTTCCTGTTCCCTGGTCAGACCATACCTAGAATATTGTGCTCAATTCTTGTCACCTGCCACATATTAGGAAGAACACTGATAAACTGAAGAGTGTGGCAAAAGTCCTTATACCATATGGATATCAATCAAGGGAACTGGAGATAATTAGCTTGGAGAAGATGCATTAGACTTGTTCATCTTGTCCAGAGAAGAAAAGAAATTAAAGCAATGGTTAGAAGTTGGGATTAACTATAAATAAATAAAAAGAAGTTGGGAAAAGACAGATTTGGGCTTGATGGAAGGGAAAACTTCCTAATGTTGAAAGCTATTCCAAGATACAACACAGTCCTCTTATGTCATAACCCATTCCCCTGGGAAGGAGACGTAACACCAGGAGAGTTATTCCCATCTGTCAGATGATGAAACTGAGGCTTGGGATGGTGAAGTCATTTGCCTAAAGTCACCCAGGTATCATAGAATTAAAGTTTCAGGGTTGGCAAGGACCCCTAACCACCAAAAGAATCCCCAAGACAACACCCCAGAGAAGGATGTATCCTGCCTTTGATTGAAGACTCCAAGGAAGAGAAGATCATTGCCCTCCAGGCAGCCCATTCCACACTGGGACAGCTCTCATGGTTCCGAAGGTTTTCTGGGCATTGCTCCTAAATTTGCTTCTGTGTAGCTCTCACCTATGATTCCCAATTCTGTCCTCTGAGGACCAGCAGGACAAGGCAAAGGTGACAGCCTCAGAAACCCATGTTGCCAACACCAGCGCTCTTGCCTGACCCAGAGTCTTCTGTTCCATTGGTCCTTCCCAAGGTTGGGGCTTTTCTCTGGATGCCCTGCAGATCACCAAGGTCCTTCTTAAACCATCTTGATGGCCAGAACTGAACCCAGTACTCCCAGAGTAGGCTGACAAAGGTGGAGTAAAGAAGAGGGACAGAAGAAACTAGGAGACAGCAGAGCTAGGGTTTGAACCCAGGCTTTTCTCCCCAAGAGAATTAAAACAAGAATCAGGTCAAAAGTCATGTGTTCTAGGACTAAAATTTCTAACCCTGGCATTCATTTCATCCCTCCCCTCACCATGGAAGGCTTGGGCATCGACCCTGAGGTCGATTTTGGCTCAGCTGTGTCAGTGAATAGTACTGAGCATTTCTGAGCGTGCTACTGTTGAGACAGCCTCTGGCCCTGTTGTTGACATCGTTGGGAGCTGTGAGGACAAGACATTCTACCCCAGGTTCTACTCCACCCTGCCTCTCTCGTTGCTAATCTCCCAACAGTTTAAAACAGTAAGGGAGTAGAAGCTTTTGGTAGAATCCCACTGGGTTCTACACATTTTTATTTCCAAAGCTTAGGGAATGGAAGGGCGAGGTGTTAAATTGCTCGTTGGTGCCCAGCTGACATAAGGTCATTTGTCTGAATCGGGGGCATGTGCTGACTGGAGAGTCTTCTCTTTAACTGCTGGAATAAATAATGTCTTCTGGACTGACAGTGTGACAAACAGAAGTATTTAAGGATTTTAAGGCACTCAATAATGGAGCTATAACCTGCCAGAGATGGGAAGAAAAGGCGGCACAGTGAATGCAGCACCAGAGTCACGAAGATCTGAGTTCAAATCCAGCTGTGTGACCCTGGGCAAATCCTTTAATGGCTGTCTGCCTCAGCTTCCTCATCTGTAAAATGGGGATAACAGTACCTCGTTCACGGGGCGATAGTGAGGGTCAAAGGAGATAATATTTGTAGAATAACTCTGAAACCTTAAAGTCCTGTATAAATGTACTTGCCCATTAGAGCTGACTCTCTAAGATCAAGGAGAAACTCATTATCATCATTACCAAGAGTGATGATGGGAAAAGCACTGAACTGGGACTTGGAAGACCTATTTGGGGCATCAATTCATTTCAACAAAATTCCGCTGCATAAACACCTCAGGAGCCTGCCAGCTGCCCCAGCTCTGAGTCTCCCCACCCAGATCGGTACCATTTGGCCAGAGACACTACCCACTTCAGAGAGGTGGGGGGGGGGGCAATCCACTCAGTTTGGGAGTTCCTTCGGAGAAGTTGAGGGCAATAAAGGGGGAACAGAAGAAGGGAATATTTATTAAGCACCTGCTATATGCCATGTGCTAAGTGCCATGCAAATATTATCTCAATTGATCTTTGCAACAACCTATGAGGTAGGTGCTATTATGACCTCCTTTTTAAAGAGGCAGAGATGAAGTGACTTGCCCAGGGTCACACAGCTAGCAAGTGTCTGAGGTTGGATTCAAACCCAGGTCATCCTGATTCCAGGCCCAGTACTCTATCCAGCCACCTGGCTGCCTGTAGTTAACTGGTGAATGAGTGAAGGGAAAGTCAGCTGTCTGGGGCTAGCCTCAGACCAGGCTTATCCTCTAGCCCTCCTGGCCACCTCACCATCTGCTTTGTTCTGTGTACACACCACCATCCACCCCCTCCCACCTCTTGCTGTGCTTGAAACTGAACACAGCAGTTGGACTATTGCTTCTGTCCAAATTGTGACATCTGACTTCCCTTTGGCCCCACCCCCCACTTCTTTGACTTGCTGGAGCACCCTCTTGTCCCTGGCCATGTCTCCCTTGTGTGAATTTTCTTCCCCAACTAGAATGTAAAATCTTTGAGGGAAAGGACTGATTCATCTTTGTCTGGTACCCAACAGGTACTTGATAAATGTTTATTGATTGACTGATTGTTCTGATGACCAAATAGAAATGATGCCTTTCAGAGAATGATCTGAAGATTTCTGTGACTGGGGAATCACAGAATCACAAAGTAGGAAGAAGAAATTCAGGGACCAGGATCTTCGGCCATTTCCTCCACAAGTGGTCACCTGAACTCAGGTGGAGGGAATGACGTAGATCTGGAAGGATAATGTAGGCCAGAACGCTAACACTGTAAAGACCCAAGAAGCCTCTCACTCCACACAAGAGCACCCAGGATTCCAGAGGGCTCATGGCGCAATGTGCACCCACCTCCCAACAAAGAGGTGAGGGACTGGGCTACAAATGGAAGACACACTTTGGGGATTCGGTCAATTGTTGGACTCTGCATGTTTGACTTGCTTTTTGCTTTCAATGGCTTGGTGGGGGGAGAGTTGGGAGGGAGAGAACCTAGAGTTTTGTTGATTAAAAAATCAAACAAAGTTTTTGAAAACCTCACACACCCCAAACAAATGACCCTCCATCCTTTGCTGGGAGACTTTCACCAAGGGGGGACATGCTCCCTGCTAAGGCAGCCTGTACCACTTGAGACCACTCTCACTGGGGGCCAGCCTCAATGTCACTCCCTCCTGCTTCCCTGCCTCCCTCAGCATCATGAGTGAGAAACAGTAGGAAGTCCAGTGGCCAAACCACAGCGTGTATGGAGGGGAATGATGCATGAAGCTGGAAAGATAGGAAGGAGAAGGTTGTGAGAAACTAGAGGAGCAAAGTTTCTCCTTGATCTTAGAGGGTCAGCTCTAATGCGCAAGTACATTGGCTGAAGGGCACACCAAACTGCACATTTATTCCTGAGAGCCAGTTTTGGCAATGAAAGAGTATCTGAAGTGGGGTAGAGAAGGGAATCAGGAGCTGAAAAGGACAAAAAAAGTATACAACTGCAGAATCAGCAACCTTACAAGAAGACATTCCCAGGGAGCTCCTGCATCACCAAACGACCCAATTCTTCCATTTATATATGGGGAAACTGAGGCTCAGAAAGGTGAACTACCATCTCCAAAGTCACACACACAGTGAGCATCAGAAGCAGGATTTGAACCCAGATTTTCTGACTCCAGACCCAGTATTTATATGGATTTTTATATATGTTAATCTGAGTGACTCAAGTTACTGTAACAGACTTCTTTATCAGTGAACCCCACAAATGGTTCCAGGTTCTCAAGGAAATTTAAACCCTGAAGCACCAGCTAGGGGAATTCCTGTATTTCAGTGTGAACTGATACAAAGGAAACAGTCACAATTTTCTTCCTGGGCAAAGCTGCCAACATGGAGATAACAGTATCATTAATAAACATGCCAGCCATCTCACAAAGAGGCGAATGGATCGTGATCACAAACTTGAAAGGCCCAGAAGCCTTCAGTAAGCCTTGCACTTGGGGAATTAGCAAAGAAGGGCTTTCTGAACTGTGGAGTACCCATAACCATCCTTTTAAGGGAGAACTTTTTTGGGGGGTGGCGTGTTACAAGTGGATCTTTCTAGGCCCACAGGGGATTGATTTAACTGGGATTCCTGTTGCCTCCACTCTACTGGAGGCCAAACCCTTTTCTGCAGACACAATGAGCACCATAACATAAACACCATCATGACATGTGTGACAGTGAGTTACTGCCTGCGGCATATTTTATTTATATCACTAAAGAGCCAGACACAATATTGGCCGTGCTGATAATATGTAATCAATACCAGCAGCATCTTTCCATTTGAACCCAGATTTCATTAGCATGGAATACCCAGGTCTCAGAGAATCCTAGGGAAGGTTTCTTCACCAATGTCAATCTGAGAATGCAGGAGAATTAGACAATTTATAGTGAGGAAGGAAAAATGTGGTAGAAGGGGTCCCTGGTCAGGTATTAGTTGGGTAAAACAGACTCCGTCCCCTTTTATCTCTGACAATGTCAGTTAGTGGTCAACAAATACTTAAGTCCTTCCCACATGCTGAACATTTCCGATCGATTGACAAACATTTAATAAACACTCACCATTAGGTGTTGGGGATACCGAAGGAGGCAAAAATGCTTGTTGATTAAGTGATTGCTCTGTTGGCCAAATGGAAATCATCCCTTACAGAGAATGATTTGAAGATTTTCATGATTAAAGAATCCTGGAATCTCAAAGTAGGAGTGGGGAGCTTTAGGGGCCAATTAGCTCATCACTGTGAACAAGGTCTAGCCCTCAAAGCTCATATTCTAATTGGGAAAATAAGGTTAAAAAAACCCCGGTACATACAAGATAATCCCAAAGGAAAGTCACTAGCGGGGGGGGGGTATAAGGAGGGTGGAGGAGACAGAGAAAGATCTGTGGGAGATATTCCCCAAAGACAGCCTTACTTAACACCATGGGAGAAATGGTTCTCCTTCCCACGGGCCTCGACCCCAAGACTATCACACCCCAACTGCTGATGTTCATCCAATATTAACAGGAATCTGAAACGTTCAACTAAATATCTCAGCAATAAAACAGCCAATATAATACAGAGAATGAATCGGTGGTCTCACATAAGACCATTTTATGGTTTGCAATACTGAAATGTTTCTCTTCATTAGGTCAAAGGGGAATCTGTTTTCCATCAAATTGCAAAATCTTATTACGGATAGGGGTCACTTGCCAAGTTTCATAAGAAAGTTTGCCCACATCATCAATATAAATATAATTTTTCATACTGAAATATAGATTTATTTGAGGGAAATGGATAATATTTGCATTACATTTTATAGGCCCCTATGGTTCCATCTGGTCCTTATTTATTTAAATTTTACTCGACTTGCCTCCTCTTTCTGCTTACAGTTATATTCTGTAAGGTCAGAACTGCCCCAACTCAGATTTTTCAATGGCACCATTCATTAACATTCCTTTGCTCTGCAGTCATGGACCTTTGCAAACTCTGCTTTGATTTTTAAATAATAAAGCCGAGGTAATAAGATGTTTGGTGTAAAAATATATGACTTAAGCAATAATGGCAGAGAAAGCTCAGCTTTTAGGGGTGGGCTGCCAAAGCAAACCAAACTTAAAAAAAAAACTGCATAGAATTCATCTTGCGGGAATAATCAAATAAAACACTTGGACACATTGAAGACAATGGGAGCTCCTTCCCCTCACTTGAGCTCACTTAAGAACAGAGAGACCCACAGACACCAAATTTTTCAGAGGTTTAAATCAGTTGATGCGTTATATTCAACAAAAGCAGAAAGTGGCCACAGGAACCAAGCTTAAGCTTCTGGGGGCCACACGGACAGTCCTGGGGTGAGGTCCAGGCCAGGAAACAAGGAGTCTGGCCTTTAACTCTGAGAAGGTGAGCCCCTGCAAAGCAAGGGATAAGGAGAAGCTGCGGTTTCCAAGCTGATAGCCATTATAGCTAAGTCAGTCTCACTGTGATTGGGAAGGCTGCAGCCAGCCCTGCCTTTCCCAGGGCTCCCTCATAGGAACGCTCAGCAACTGTCCAGGTGTGAGGGCTCACGGCTTCCTTTCTCTCCTTGCTTTGGGGGTATACAGCAGTGACCCTGATTCCAGAGCTGAAGGAAGGAACAGGATCCAGAATCCATGTGCTTCTGATGAGGAAAAGCCTGCTCACTCAAGGGGACAATCAAGGTCAACATTTCCAGAATTTCCTTGAAGATGCCCTCCTTGTTCTCATTGGCTGCCTTCCTCCTAACTGGATGTGGTCCAAAGAAAGGACTGGATAACATGGCCCAGAGCAGCAATTGTGGGGCCGGTGCATCACCAGTATTAGAAAAAAGGAAAAAGAAGAATCCCTTCTCCATTTATAGGTTGTTTTACCCATTAAATCACTCCCTACCTCTTTCTCCCATGTGCCATTTAACCTCAGGGTAACACAAGACCATCGAGGTTTACATGAGATACCTGAGGTCAGAAGAAAAATGTCCACACCAGGACTCCTTTTTAAGTGAGCTTATCCTTCAGAAGGACTCTAGGATTGGCGCCAAAATTGGATATTATGAACATCAAACAGCGCTTAAGGAATTCTCCCCCCAGATTCTTGGCTCCAAGAAGGGAGTAAGCTGGTACTATTTGTTAAATACCCATAAACACTCTGTTTGTGATGCATCATCATGCCAGAGGAGAGAGCGGGTTTTTGAAGCACCCCAGCCTTGGGGGGTCGGGGGGCTGGGTGTCGAGAGTGACTAAGCATTCATTCACAAAGGCCAAGGAGGAAACCTCAGGAAAACAGACTCTGCCTCTACACTCCGTGACTTTCTCAGAGCCTAATGTCCTGTATCTAGAGCCAGGCATACATCTCACCCAACCCTGTCATTTTACAGCAGAGGAAACTGAGGCCCAGAGTGGCTAAGGGATCTGGACCTGGAGGAGACCTGAGGAAACTGGCTCACATCCTGCAGGAAGCCGTTTCTGAGGAGGGGGTTCCAGTGAGGGTCTCTGACTCCAGGCCAGCGCTGTTTCCACCACACCAAAGGGCCTCCCCCTCAGGCACTGGGGAGGGACAAGTTTAGAGAAGAAACAGCCTCTGCCGATGGCTTTGTCAGCTAGACAGAGATCCTGAGAGGGACGCCTGCTGAGTGTGACAGCGTGAGGACTCCGCGGATGTGAAGAGGAAGGCTGTTTGCCAACAGACGGGCCAGGGATGGCTTCAATCTAGTTAAAAGTAGATTAGCTGATGAGAAAGCAGCTCCTTGGCCAGACTACACCTGTCCTCCCAGACAGGCAGGGACAAAAAGCTATGTGGAAAAGAGAATGCGCTAAAGTTGTGAAGTTCTTTGTAGACATTACCCCACACAGCCCTGTGCGATGGGGAGCTATCAGAGCATCGCATTCTTGGAGCTGGGAGGGCCCTCAAGTCTAACCCTTCATTTTACAGGACAGGAAACTAAGGCCCAGAGAAGCCACTGGGAATTCCCCAAAGTCACATGCTCATGATCCTGGGATTCCAAATCCAGCCTCTCTCCCCCAAACCACAACGGACTTTGTGAGTTTGTGTGCTTGGGGCCTGAGGCTTAGTCATGGGGTCTACACAGAGAAATTTTCACAAGAACCAGAGGGTTTTAGAATTAGTCATATTTTAGAACTAGCCATAGAGAAAAACTGTCCAAAACCCTGATTTTAAAAGGTGCTTTAAAATGAACTTTAAGACTGAGACCTAGACTGACAAAGCCAGCTCCAGCTGGCTGTGTCCTTGGGAGAACATGGCATTCTTCTGGACTTTGGGAGGAAGTGCTTTGCTGGGCCATGCAACAAGCTAGCCTTGGACAACTGATGGTGGGTCCTTCTGGAATAGGAGCAAAGAAGGACACTTGCAATCCAGCCTGGTGTCTGGGGGGACAGTTTAATGTTCCCTGGCCCCTCCCTGAGGTGAGCAGAACAGGAGATTTCAGGCAATCTGCCCTACTTTTGATAGACATCTTGGACAACACCTAAGAGAAGAACATCCTTCAATATTGGCCAAAGTGTAAAAGCCAAGTTATCAGATGTTAAAGGTTTTCCATAACACAAAAGGACATTTTCTACAGGGAAGCAAAGCCATGATCAAATTAACTTAATGAGATATTTCCCTTCTAGAAACTTTCCAGGGGAGTGGAGCCAAGATGGCAGGGTAGAAACAGGACTTCCTTGTGGCTCCTGCTCCCACCTCCTCCAATTCATGTAAAAAATGGCTCTAAACAAACTTCGTTGCTACAGAACCCACAAAATGACACAGAGAAGCTAACCTCTCGCTGAAGACATCCCGGCAGGCTGGCAGGAAGGGGCCAGCGCTGTCCTTTGGGAGCCGAGCCCAACACCGCTTGAGCCGCAGGTTTTAGCCTCAGAGCAGCTTGACCAGCTGCTGGCTAGAGGGACTTCAGATAATCTGTAGCTGTGGTGGTCTCCAGATCATAGATACCAAAGACAAAGTGAGAAGTCAGTGTAGACTTTGCAGGGAGTTCGGGAGTGCGGTCCAGCCTTTGCCCCAAGACGAGAAGCCACTGAGGCTCTGCGGTCATCCCTGCTTCAGAGCTACTGGCCTGCAGAGTGTAGGGTGACCAAGCAACCAGTCTGAGGGGTATTCGCTCTTGCTTTAACCTGCTTGGATCTGGATCACTGTCTAGGGTGGAGGTCCTGGGGTGCATGTGGAGGCTTCAGAGAGGGCACCCAACTAATAGCTCTGGCAGCTGAGAAAACCCCAGCGATTTGGGACAAAGCTCCCCTCTCTGGTAGCAGAGTTCCACTGTGGCAACATGTGCAAGCAAAGGAAGCAAAGCAAGCAGAACAATCCGACATTAGACTTCTATTTTGGGGACAAAAAGGATCAAAGCATGGAACAAGAGGAAGACAACAATGTCAGAACTCCTGCACCAAAAGCTTCCAAGAAAAATATGAGCTGGTTACAGGTCATAGAGGAGCTTAAGAAGGATTTTGAAAACCAAATAAAAGAAGTGGAGGAAAAATTGGGAAGAGAAATGAGAATGATGCAAGAAAATTATGAAATGAGAGTCAACAGCCTGACTGAAGAAAATAACACCTTAAAAAATACACTTACTCAAATGGCAAAAGAAGCTCAAAAAGGCAATGAGGAGAAGGATGCTTTAAAAAGCCAAATTTTTGCCAGATGGAAAAAGAATCTCAAAAGCTCACTGAAGAGATTCATTCCTTCAGAATTAGATTGGAGCAAATGGAAGCTAGTGACTTTATGAGAAATCAAGATGCTGTTAAACAGATCCAAACAAATGAAAAAATAGAAGGCAATGTAAAATATGTCATTGGAAACTTACCAGTGGAGTATCTTTTCCTCCTACAATACTGAGACCAAGGCCGGAATGTCCCTTGGAGATTTCTATAATCATTTCTTGGCCAGGGACTATAGGGCATGTGGCTGGGTCCACAGACAATGGTACCTGCAAACCACCTGAAAAAGGAAGGAAGAGAGGAAGAAAGGAAAGAAGAAAGGAAGGAAGGAAGGAAGGAAGGAAGGAAGGAAGGAAGGAAGGAAGGAAGGAAGGAAGGAAGGAAGGAGGGAGGGAGGGAGGAGGGAAAGAGGGAGGAAGGAAGGAAGAATTACCTTTAGATTCCAGAGACCAGACAACAAAAAGCACATTTTTTTTTGTTTGGTAGAAAAGAGGGGATTATAGGCACTAAATGTGGCAAACACACTCAAACTCAGGTTTATTTTGCCAGAAGGTTTTACATAACTGCTTCTTTTTCCGCATTTTTTTTTTGTTCTCAGGGAAGTTTCACAGTGGGAAGGGGCATAACAGAAGGTAACATTGTTGTAAAGGAAATAAAAGTCATTAATAAATTTTTTTAAGTGAAGGAATATATGCAGCCCCCTCCCCAAACAAAAAAACCCATAAAAGAACCACCCAACAGGCTCATTAGTTTTTTTTTTTTCTAAAAAGACCTCCATAGTGGGAGAATGGCTAAAAGCCTGTGCTGCCTGTGTGAAATACATCCTGCTGGAATGTAAGAAATCTGAAGAATTCAGCCACACAGGGCAAGCCACATTTATATGGAGCCTAGCCCTCTATGTGGAGCACAGAGAGCACCTGATAAATGCTTGTGGATTGAATGATTGCCAGTTGCCTGGTGAAGTAAGAGGAAACAGGAAAATGTTGAATAAATGACTAGGCCAGTGGGAAGGGAGCACACATGTACCAGAAGGAGCTGGATTGAAGTGACGCTTGATCTGGCTCCAGAGAGGACAGGAGAGAGCATATTCTGGTGCCTTCCCTGCTGAGGGGGCACACTGCAGGTGCTAGTACGTGGCATTGTACTTGGGGATTTATTGAACTGCTTTATTCTTTCTCTTTTAAGACCTTTTTATAACAAGGGAAGGCTTGCTAGATAGGAGAAGGAGATGGAAGTATTGTAAAAACAAAAATTAGCCATTTAAAAAAAACTCATTTTGCATGATTTTTTACCATGTGGAATTTGCAGGTTGCTACATCCTCACAAAAAAAAAAAGTCACCTTAGGGGTGGCCAGGTAGCACAGAGAGTAAGAGCACTGGCCCCAGTGTCAGGATGACCTGGAGATCGAATCCTGGGCTCAGACACTTAGCACCCACCCAGAAACACCTGGCCGTGTAACCTTCAGCAAGTTACTTAACCCCAATTGCTTAGGGGTGGCCAGGTGGCGCAGTGAGTAAGAGCACCGGCCCCAGTGTTGGGATGACCTGGAGATCAAATCCCGGGCTCAGACACTCAGCACCACACCCAGAAATAACTGGCCACGTAACCTTGAGCAAGTTACTTAACCCTGATTGCTTAAAAAAAAAAAAAAGTCACCCTGACCAGGCACCAAAAAAGATAGGTAAATTCCCTTATTAAAGAGCCTATGTCTTATCTGGGGAGATAGACAGATTGAACTGGACTGTTTGGTACTGGAGGGTAGAAATGTGAACAAACAGGGGAAAAGAGAGAGGTGCAGATTTAGGTTCAAGTCCTCACAATGAGCTGTCCCCTAGTGGAATATGGGAGGTCTCTGAGCAGATGCTGGACAGCCACTTGTTGGGGACCTTATCCAGAAGATTTGTGTTCAGGCATAGCCACCGATGTCCCCATGAACTCTGACATGCTTTGATTCTCATTCTAACACTTGACTTAGAGAAAAAAGGCTAAATTACAGAAAATCCAAAGAAGTGTCTAGGGCAGGAATGATTTAAGTGGGACCAAATGCACTAAATGAGGTGCTCCTAAAAACCAACCACTTAGGAGAGACTTAGTCTGTGTAATGATGGATGAGACACAAGAAGGTCCCGGAGGGAACAAAGACAGCTTGGGCCCACAGGAAGCCCTAGGGCCTTAAGCCTTTCCTTGGCTTTCATCTGTCTCCCCCTCAGAGGAGGGAACAGTCACTTCATGAAAAGCAGAGACAACGCCTTTTTTCTCTGGCCCTGTGACACCCATTAACTATTTCACCAAAAGTAAACATTTCTGGGATTAGGGAGCAGCCCACTGTCTGAGGAAGGATTCAAACCCATCTTTCTGACTACAAACCAACCCTCTTTCTGCTCAGCCACACTCTAGATTCTGCTTTCTGATGCCCTGAGAGCCTAACGAAATAGACCTTGTGAATCTTGAGCAGTTTTCTACTCTCTTCCCCCCCCCCAAACTTGAACTTCCTTGATTGACCTTCAAGGTCCTAAAGAATTTGATGCTGTTGTCCTTAATCTCAGATATTACTCCCCTTCACATAGGTAAGGTAAACTGAGCTAATCTCTAGTCCTGTAATAAATCCAGAATGATCTCATTTCTATTCCTTTGCTGTTTCCTCTGAACAAGATGTCCTCCCTACTTTATTAGGACCATGGAATCCTACCACCCTTTAGAGTCAAACACACCAGTGAGTCTAAGCAATGAACAGATATAGATGTTTATGGAAATAATGCAGATTATAATCCATCCAATACCCTGGTCTCTGTCTTCCCATAATGACACCATCTCTATGGAGTCTTGCCTGAACTCCTTGGTCCACTAGTGACCCCCCTTGGACCTCAAGTAGAACTGTGCTCAATAACTTATTTAAAGTAAGATATTGCCTGGTATAGCCGCATGCTACTGTCTCATCCCCCTTCCCAGACTGTTACATCTACCAAGGCAGGTGTCTTGTCCAACCTCAACACTGCAGTTCCTTTACCGTTAAATTGATAGTATCAAGCAGACATTTAATAAATCTTAATAAATGAATGGCAATGCATTTAGGCCATCTGGAGGCAATTTTTACTTAATTCCTACTTCTCAGTTGGGCTCAAGTCAGTAGAAGTGGCCACCAAAGCAAGCTCTGTACAAGTGACAGGCTCATATGTGACAGGAGTGCTCAAAATGTAGCATGTGCAGGTGAACGAAGAGTTAACGTCATAGCGAGTTCTTGGAAAAATCACCAATTGATGGCTGAGTTGTTCAGAAGACAAGAATTATGATAAAATATGCCAGAGACCCTCAAAAGTAACTGCCTTCGTCCCAGTCTGAGTCACTGCTGAGGTCCTCCATGCTTTAGAAATTCCATCACTCACTTGCCTCTTACACAGTCAGAGCAAAGGGGGGTGGGTTAGGGTGGAATCCATTATTGACTCTGACTGTCTATTTTCCAGAGCTCAAGGAATGCAGCATCAGTCAGGAAGAGATGAAGAAAAAAAACAAATATTAGCTTCTCAAGCTGCTACCAAAAACCTACGGGCAACATGTGCTTGAAAGGGATTTGCGAGGGGTATCAGAAGAGCCTCTTACTGTAGCTTGGGAGCTCCGTGTCTGTGGAACGGCATGAGGAAGAGGGGGCTAGAGAGAACTCCTCAGAACCAATGGGCTTTTTGGTAGAATATTTCGGTTGTTTCACCTGGCTGACAGTCTGGAAAAGAAAGAAAACAAATGATTCATCGGGCCCAAGGTAGAGAACAGGAATAAGGAATGAAAATGGTTCTAATCATGATCACGACAAAAATGACAACAGCCACCATTTACATGGAGCTTTAGGACTTGAAAAGGCCTGGATCTCCTATGGTGGAGCAAAGGACAGACCAGTGTTCGAATTCCACTTCAGTCCCTTAGTAGCTGGGTCCAGTGGTAAGACAAAAGTCAAGACAAGTACAATGGCCCAGGACGCAGGGGACGACCCAGCCCCAAGTGCTAATTAATGTAAGTACTAATAGAGGGTGAGCTCCTTTAGGCTAACTCTGTATCCTCAGTGCCTAGTACCATGCCTGACACACAGGAAGGGACTGTGAAACAAACCAAACCCTCCCCCATTCCATACCCCAAAAGCCTATTCTATAAAGCAATTTAGCACTGGGACCTCAGAAAAGAACAGACCCAGGTTCCAAAAAACTAAAAATCCACGAAAGGGAAGTTGTTTGCATATAACTATTTACCTTGGGAGAATGTGGAATATCCCAAAAAATACTTGCCCACCAAATGTTGCAAGGGCTCTCTCGTGGGGCTCCCTTTGCCCCTTTAATGAGAACACGTCAACTTTGTCTGTGAAACTGAGCTTCAGATTTTCTAGGGGGTTTTATTGGATCAGAAATATGCTTTCTTAGGCTTTTTCTTCATTTATATGATTAATTTTATTAAGGTAAGAACAAGAATGATATTAAGACAAGAATAATGATTTTCTTCCCTGAGTTTTGATTTCTCTCCAAAATACTAGAAATGTTGACCCTCTAGGAGGTTAATACTACCTTTGAGGCAAGATGCTGAGGAGCTGGCGTCATTTCTAAATCACTATTAAGGTCATTGCTGTTGTGGTTTTCAGTCTTGTCCGACTGTCCACAGGGTTTTCTTGGCAAAGATACTGGATGGTTTGCCATTTGCTTCTCCGGTGGATTAAGGCAAACAGAGGTTAAGTGATTTGCCCAGAGTCACACAGCTAGTAAATGTCTGAGGCTGTATTTGAACTCACGTCTTCCTAATTCCAGGCCTGGCACTGTGTTCACTGTGCCACCTAGCTGCCCCTTTTAAGGTCATTAGGGAAGGGGAGGAAAAAACCCCAAGTGTGAGATTTTAAATGTAGCAGAAGAAAATTTTTAAAAAAGGAATCTCTAAAATTGTCATTAATCCCAATTGGGGATAATTTAAGAAATAACACCAATATCTAAATGGAATAAAATTCAATTTACTTCCAAAAAAACTTTATAGGACTATAGATTTTGAGCTGACAGGAACCTCAGAGAGCACTGGGCATCTAGTCTATATAATTATAATGAAAGAAAGGGAGGTCAGAAGAGGATATGTAACTTGTGCAAAGCCACACAGGTGGTAAGTGTATGGATTCCCTTACTCCAAAATGGGACAGTTCCCACTTAACTTTGTCACTTCTCTGTCCCTTTATTTAACAGAAGAGGAAACAGAGACCCAGAGAGAATAAGTGAACTGACCAACGTCGAAGTCCATTAAATGGGGGCCATGATGCATCCTCTGAACACAATGTAGCTTAAATAAGACAGGCTGATGTCACCAAATGTGAATAAGTGAAAGTTTTCCCTTGGTCCATAACATCAGAATATGGATACCTTCATGACCTTAAGTGTGTCCCTTAGTTTTCCTGGGTGCTTGGCTTCTCCAACAGTAATGGTCGGGGGCTGGGTAATATGGCCCCCTTAGATCCCCTGCAGCTCTGTTTAAATAGAACACCCCAATCAAAGCCACAACTCAAAGCAAATTACAAAAAGCAATTTGAAAGCTCCCTTTTCCCCTACTGAAAAATATGTAAAAACTCTCTATATATTATACATATGTTGCATATAATTATGTATCATATATTATTATATTTTTATATGTAACAAATTTTTATAGACTTTATATACATATAAGGCAAACATCTACTTATCCATCCATCCATCCATCCATCCATCCATCCATCCATCCATCCATC
>NW_027185850.1:13461889-13517574 GCF_028583685.1 Petaurus breviceps papuanus
ATCCATCCATCCATCCATCCATCCATCCATCCATCCATCCATCCATCCATCCATCACCATCTGCTTTAAGGATAGCCCCTTGCCAACTCATTTCTGTCACTAGTTTCCAGCGTGACCTTGGACAAAACCTCTCCAGACCTCAGTTTCCTCCCATATAAAAGGAAAAGTGGAGCGTGATGGCTTCTGAGCGATGCTCATTGCTCTGGAATGACCTCAAGGCGCATGTTCAGTTTGGACAGAATTCCTCAAACACCCTTGAGATGACCAGATCACAACAAGACCAAGGCTGGGAAAGTGGACTGGAAAATGCCTAAGTGGCCCTTTTAGATGAGAGAAGGGCAGGGGTCGACAGGGGCTATGTGAGGCCCAGGCTTTCCAGATTTGCCACTTGCTGTGATCACTTCTTTTCATTAAAATAAAGCCACGGTGCTATATCTGGCCTGAGTAATGAGGTAAGTGTGGGAGAAGGGGCAGAGGAAAGGAAAATTGGCAATGGAGAAGTCACTTAACAGCTCCCAGGAGGCCCGAGAGGCACCTGGGCTGTTACATCAGCCTCCGCCGGCAGGGTTCAAATGCACCCCCTGCCACTAATTAGCTGTGTGATTTTGGACAAATCATTTACAGTTTTTCTCGATTTGTAAAGGAGACAAAAATACCAGCTCTGTGTGAGTCATGGGGCGGTGCTGAGGGGCAGATGAAACACCATTTGGGGAAGTCACTGGGTGGCGACAGGGGGACAAAGAGGCCCCATCTGGAGTCAGCAGATCTAGGTTTGAATTCAGGTTCCAGAATACAGGGAAAGCAGGGCTTCTCTACCTGGGGTCTGGGAACTTTAAAAAATTGGGTTTTTAAATATTCTGAAAACTGTATTTCAGTCACTGATGTTCTCTGTAATCCTCTCTCTTTTTAAGATGTATTTAAGAACATGACTCTCCATGGGCTTCAGAAGACTGCCCAAGGAAGGGCTCCTAGGCCCTGATGCAGAGCAGAGGATTTGGAGGGGGTTCCAAGTGAATCGAGCAAGCAGTGGCTTCTCCTTCCTTTCTTATACAGAGGGCCAAATGCTTTAAACCAGATTCAACAAGGTTTTCATCTCACTCATCTTCATTCGTCTTCTCTGCCCCAACAGAAGCTCCTGGAGGACAAGGACTGTTCCATTTTTGTCTCTGAATCCCCAGCACCCAGAACAGTAGCTGGTATACAGTAAGCACTTAATAAATGTTTGCTGAATGTAATCCAATTCACTCTGCTAATATGTCATGACTTTGGGCAAGTCCTGAAGGTCTCCGTTTCCTCATCGGTAAAATGGTGGCATCTACCAGGCCAGAAGCTGTGGGCGCCCGGGGAGTGGGCAGATTAGAACCCTGAGGGGCCTCCATTTGGCTCAGGAGAGGGGATGCTGGGACATACTAAGGGGAGGAAAGCTACAGGATGCTGGGGGACCGAGGGAGCCTTGGGAGTGATGGAGTCAAGCCTCATGGCTGGCAATTGTTGGGATGCTGGGCTAGGACCATTTCTCACCCTCCCAGCGGTAGACTGAACAAGCCTGCAATGGGCCCTGGACCTCATATTCAAGGTCAATGATTTAAACCAACCCATACCCACAAACAGCTCTCAGGAGGGCTTGCCTGATATGTGGTCACCCAGCCTTCCTTGCATACCTCCAAGGAAGGGGAACTCACCACTTTTCAGGGACTCCCAGATCTCACTCATGGGAAGTTTTCCCCCCAATATCAAACTGAAATCGGCTTCTTTGTAACTTACACTCATTGTTTTACCCTTGGGACTAAACAGGAAAAATCAGATCCCTTGACACAACTGTCAGGGCCCCCCACTCTAATAATGCCGTTATGTCTGCAGTTCTCCATAGATTAAAAACTAGGGGTCCTCTTGGCTACACTCATTGGCCTTCTCTGCTTATTATCAATGTCGTTCAATTGTGCTCTCTGAACTGAACAGACTATCCCAGGTACAGTCTGACTAGGGGAGAGGTGGCAAGAAATCAGGAAGAGCCAGGTTCAAATCCTTATGCTTGCTCTGTGGCCCAGGGCAGGCACCCCAAGGTCTCTGAGCTTAAAGGTCCTCATCTGTTAAATGAGGGGTTTGGACTCCATGGCTCCTAAGGTCCCTGTGAGCTTTTCTGTGATGGCCCACCCCAATTCCTGGAGGAGAGTGGGGACAGTGGGAAGCTGGGAGGCTGCCAGGTAACTAGATGGGGTGCTCTGCTCCCCTAAAATGCTCCCACTGCTGAAGTCAACAGTGGACATGAATGGAAGCAAATCATAGGCAAGGTTCTGCATCATTTTTAGAAAGGTATATATGGGGACTGGTCTGTACTTAAAGCTACGTTTATTGGATGGGGAATGCCAGTATTGTGTCTACAAGGGCGATCTTGGGTCCAAGGTGTCAGGCTTTGGGTATTCTCCCTTTGGGGCCACAGGCCCTGGTGTAGCTGATAGCCTTAACTCCAGGGGCATCAGTAGATGGCAGCAGGAGCCCCGGGCAGACATAACAAACCCTATGTCATCCCATGAAACTGAGAAGAGCCGAGCAGGTACATACGCTGTCAGGAGGGGGCTCTCCACCCTTGGCTTCATCCACTGCCAGAATGTGGCCAACAACTTGCGGAGCCTCATCCTGAAACAGAAAGGAGGTGAAAACTTGGCTTCAGTACATAACTACACTGTGGTTGTTGCTTTCAGCAGAGAAACAGCTTTTCCAGTTAGTCGTTGAAGGACCCAGATTTCCCAGTCCAAAAAGGTTCAGGAAGGTATCAAGAGTGCCTCAAGTCCCACTGTCCCAGGGAATTCAAAGCAAGCCTTGGCCTCCTCGGTGGCACAGTGGGAAGGGTTAGGAGGACCTGAATCCAAATCCTTCCTCAAAGTCTTAACAGCTTTGTGACCCTGGGTCAGTCACTTAAACTGTGCCCGTCTCAGTTTTCTAGATTGTAAAAATGGCGATCATAGTCGCACACATGTACCAGGGTTGTTGTGAAGAGAAAATGAAATAACTTTTGGAAAGTGCTTTGCAAGCCTTAAATGGCTGTAAAGTGGCTGGTTAGTTAAAAAAAAAAGATGATGAGGTGAGTTATGTGCCGCCCTCCCTCCCAATGACCATACCTTCCCCTAATGTGCTTTATAAGATTTTGTTAAAGGCTCCAACTAGCTACATCTCTACCCAAGAGGACTTTTAATCTCTATTCAGGGTTATAAAGTCTCTCATTTTGGTGACACTGACACACACACACACACCCACACACCCACACACAGACACAAACACAGACACATAGACACACACACACACACACACAGACACAAACACAGACACATAGAAATCCCCATTGCATAGATGGGTAAAATGAGGCTGTCAGATGAAATGATTTAGCCAATTGTCATTGCTGGGATTTGATGTTGATAAAACTTGACATTTTAAAAGAAATTCTAAGCCAAATTTCTTGGATGCCTGCTGAGTGCCAGGCACTGTGTCCGCTGGGTGAGGGCAGGGAGTGTTTGGATTGTCTGTCTAGTCTCAGCACCTAACACAGTTTTGGGCACACCATAGGCACTTAATAAATGCTGATTAGATTAGCTGGAATTGCTGGGTGCTAGAGATATAAGGATAAAAACAAAACAGCTCTTGCCCTCCAGGAGCTTATAGTCTAATAGGAGGAAAAAGAGTAAAAGTAGAGAGAATCTGGATCTCTCACATAGAGGAAACACTTAAGAATGAAGACTTTGCTCTTGGGAGGGAGGGCGAGGATGAGGAAGGGGAAGAAAGGAGCACGAGCTGAGTTGCAGCTGAGGAGTCTGTCTGCAGGTGGAGGCAAGGCCACACTCCTGCACAGCCTTGACCCTTTCAACCCAAATCTCCTCCTTCTCCCTAATAGAAACCTCGCCCTTCCCTCAGTGGAACTGGGCACATTTAGATGGTTTGGGGGGAGTGGCAGGTGGTGGGACAGAAGAGCTGTCCTCAAGGATTTATGGGACTTTCCTAGAGGAAGAATTAGCCTCGGTGTGCCAGACCCAGCTGTAGGAATGATGGGTAGATGGGGTAGAGAGGAAAATTTAAACTTCATATCAGAAGGGAAAACAAAGAATTCAAATGACCTGAAAGTGGAATGGCTTCTGTCAGGAGGTTGTGAGATCTCCATCACAGGAGCTGTCCAAATGAAGCCTGGTGCCCACACGCTGGGAGCAGAGGGGATGCTTGTTCAAGTGGAGGGTAGAGGGGCCGATGCCTTGGATCTTTCCCTATTCTGAGATTCGCCTGCCGCCCTCCCTCCCAATGACCATACCTTCCCCTAATGTGCTTTATAAGATTCTGTTAAAGGCTCCAACTAGCTACATCTCCACCCAAGAGGACTTTTAATCTCTATTCAGGGTTATAAAGTCTCTCATTTTGGTGACACTGACACACACACACACACACACAGACACAAACACAGACACATAGACACACACACAGTCACAAACACAGACACATAGACATACACACAGACACAAACACAGACAGACATACACATGCGCGCACACATACCCACACTGACACCCACACCCACACACAGACACACACACAGACACATAGACACACACACAGACACACACAAGCTCTGTGTCTTGTGCCTAATTTTGCTTTACTTGGCTGCCTTTCTCCCTTACTTCCATAATAAATACTGCTGCTCTTCAGCAGAAAGAAAGCTGAGGTTTCCCTGGGGCTGAGTCTGTGCCCCTGAGAGTCAGAAGGAATTTAAGAGTTGGAAGGAGCCGCAAGCGGCCTTTCAGGGAAGCCCACACACTAACAGAATCCTTAAAATCACATGCCCGATGGATGGTCATCCAGCATTTGCCTGAAGATTTCCAAGGGGGGAGAGGAAGAGACGACCTGTCACCTTTCAAGGCAGCTCTTCAGGACAGAAAGCGAGAAGGAAAAAACCAGCCTCTCTGGGGCGAGAACACAGAGGTTCTGCAAACAGAAGTCGTTCCCAGCTTCCCACAGAAACTTCCTCACAAATAACCTGATAGAGATTTAGTGATAGCTAGCATTTAAATAGCACCTACTACATGCCAGGCCCTGTGCCAAGTATTTTACAATTGCTATCTCATTTGATTCTCACAATAGTCTTGGGAGGAAGGTGTTATTGTTCTTCCTGTTTTACAGAAGAGAAAACAGGCCAACAGGTGAAGTGACTGCACCAGGGTCATACAGGCAGTGTCTGAGAACACATCTGAACTCGGGTCTTTCTGACTACAGGCCTGGCGCTGGACCCACTGCACCACACGGCGGCCCCTGACTTCTAGATTTAGAGGCTAGCCTCCCCATTCCCTTCAAAGTTTTTCCTTGAAATTTCCCACTTACAATACAGACCCAACGGTGCCATTCGATTTTTTTTTATGCCTAGGATAAACTGAAATTTATCATGTGTGTAAACCTCAAGCGATTTTTTGAAGTACAAGATATAAAGAAAATCGAACTGTGAAACATGTTCCACGTCTCCACACTAGAATTCAGCATAGCAACAATGTCCACGCTCCAAAGAAAGAAATCACCCAGGAGAAATATGCTGGTTTTTTCCTGCTTGTTCCCGATGCCAAAGGGGGATTCTTAGAATCCTGATTTTGATATGTGTCTTCATGTGTATATATATATATATACACACAAATATTTTAGCTCTGTTCTCTAGCAGGAAATGAGCTTCCCAGGCCAGTGTGGGCTCCCACATGGCACCAGCCGTCCCCTGGCAGCTTGCTGGTGGAGTGTAAATTAGCAAAGAAAACTGGTTTCAGGAGCACAGCTCAAGATTTTGCACGAAAAAAGAGAGCAAGATCTTCCTCCTGAGAGTTTAGGTCTAAGAAAAGAGAAAATCAGTTGCAGCTTTAACGGCAGACATAATTATTCACACGCTATATTTAAAACATAAGGGGAACACTCTATATGCTCTTAGGGACAATTTCTAATCAACTGCGGCAAGGCAGAGAGATGGAGAATTAAGTCGGTATCAGAAATGATTGGGCTTGACTTCCAAAAAACCTTTGTTCAAATTCAGATGCTGTCACTGACGCAATATTATGGAGGTAAATACAGCCAGCAAAATGTAAACAGAAGAAATGACCAAATTTTCTCAGTCTTGGAAAGGAGGAAACAAGAAACAAATCTTAGAAACTCTTATCTGTTCTTCAGGACCAGTAAGACACACACACACACACACACACACACACACACACACACACACTGCTACAAGAATAATTTTCCTTCATCTAAGACGAAATCACATAAGTCACATATTCGGCCAGCTCTCAGGGTTACCTATTGCCTCTAGAATAACATATGTCATTGTTCAGTCATGTCTAACTTGTGGTGATCCCTTTTGGGGTTTTCTTGGCAGAGACACTGGAGGGGTTTGCCATTTCTTTCTCCAGCTTATTTTACAGATGAGGAAACTGAGGTAAACAGGGTGAAGTGACTTGCCCAGGGTCACCCAGCTAGGAAGTGTCTGAGGTAGGATTTGAACTCATAAAGAAGAGTCTTCCTGTATTCACTGTGTCACCTATCTGGCTTTACTGTGTGTGTTACACAGGGTTAAATATGTCTTTTCCTGGTAACTGAGAACCAGTTCAGTTCAGAACGAGCAGAGGTGACAGCCTTCCTGATTCCAGAGCCAGCACTTCTAGCTGTCCCAGAGTAACATCTATTTAGCTTTCAAAGACCCCTTCAATCTGGCTTCAGTCGCTCTCTCTAGCCTCGCTGGGTATTACTTCTTCCTTTCCCCAGCTCTGTGATCCAGCCAAACTGGTAAATCTCCTGTCTCTCTGCAATTCTACTGGCCATCCCCTGTTACTAGTATCCACTCCCTTGCTGCCCCTGCCTCATGCAGCTCAGGCCCCATTTTCTGTCAAAAGCCTTCGCTGATACTTCTGCTAGGGCCTTTGCTCCCAAGGGTGTGTGTATGTGCATGCATTTATTAATTTTATATTTATGCTGGATGTATTTTTCAATGTACTTCTTATCTCTCCCATTTCAGAATAGGGGTCTCCAATGCTTAGCACACTGCTTGGCACAGAGTACATATCTGGTCAATTTTCACTGGTTGGTTTACTGACTAGATGGGTAGTATAGGGTAAGAGCCTTTCTAGGTCCTGGGGAAAAGAGAAAAGAGAGTCATTGGTCTAGAACTGGAGTACATACAATGTTTCCAAGAAGAGGAAACTAGAGCCCAAGGGCTTGGCCTTAGGTGATGTGGGGAAGCATCAGGGGCAGGATCTCCTGGGCAACCATTAAGAGAATTCGTTCAGACCATGGATGGCATGGGTAGAATTCCATTTCATTGGGTTTTAAGAATTTTGTTAAAAACATGGGGGGAGGAACCACTTTGGAAAAAGAGGTGATCTGGGGTTTCCCAAGAGCAGAACCCAAGGGACAATTTTCTTAGAAAGGAAACTCCTGAGGGCAGAGATTGTTTTGTTTTTCCCTTTGTATCCCTAGAGGCTTCATGGAGAGCCCACACAAAGCATTTAGGAAGCATTGGATGAAGGTTAGGACTGAACAGCATATGGACACCAAGAAGGCTGTTCCTGGTGACCTCTGGCATTTCCTGCACATGAGGTAGGGGAACCTGGGGGGAGGATCTGAGCCCCGTGGGAGGCTTTGTGGGGTACAGTGGATGGGGCAGTGAAGACTGCTGCGGGGCTCTGCGGGGGCAGGGGGGGCTCAAGGTTAAAGGGTTTTGAAAGGATGGCTGAGGAGGGGGCCTGGTTTGGAAACTCTGTTTCCCAGCAAGCCAAACTCTTTTTATCTGAATCTGATGCTGCTGCAGCTACTTCTGATCAATGAGGATAGAAGATAGTGGATCCTTTTCTATGGGGCAGTCATTCACAGACTTGGACACAGGTATTCTGTCCTATTCTAAGTCTTATATTCTAAATAAAAAGCTCCAGTTTCCTCAACCATCCTATTTTGGCATGAACACGAGGCCCTTTGCTATCCTGGTCACCACCCACCTTTGGTGTCATCTTGGATTATTAATGCCCTTCTTGGAACACCTTGTTCTTCCTGGTAGAATGTAAGCTTCTTGAGGACAAGAACTGTCTTGTTGCTGTCTTTGTTGCACAACACATGACAAACTACATCCTTAAATGAGGGCACCTAGGTAATGCAGTGGATAGAGTATGGGGTTTAGAATCAGGAAGACTCATCTTCCTGAGTTCAAGTCTACCCTCTGACACTTACTAGCTATGTGACCTTGAGTAAGTCCCTTAACCATATTAGCCTCAGTTTCCTCCTCTACAAAATGAACTGGAGAAGAAAATGGCAAACCACTCCATTATCTTTGCCAAGAAGACTCCAAGTGGGGTCACAAAGAGTTAGACGTAACTGAAACAACTGAATGACAACCATGCCAAACTGCTGACTAATACTGAGTTTGTATTACACCAAAGCCCCCAAGGCTTTGTATGTCTGATTACCCAGAAACGTTTTCCATTTTGTATTCGTGACGCTGATTTTTTTAATCCAATTATATAACTGTACAATCATTGCTATTACATTTCTTTTCCTCTTTGGACCATTGTTCTTTGGATTATCAGGATCTTTGTGAATACACACATACTTGAAGATAAATTTGTAAGAGAAAATGGGGCTAAATTATCATTGAAGAAATTGGAATCATCTGCTGTGACACTGTCTAAAAAACTGGAGAAGAGGAGAGGAAAGGGTCAGAGGGAGTCTGTCGAGGATTTCAGTTCCCTATCCCAACCCTGACCATCCATCTAAAGCAGTAGATTAGAACAAAGATTTCAAATCAACCTACTTTATGCTGTTTTGCATCCCCCAATCCCCACCACCAATCACATTAAATGCTCCTTTATCCCTTTCAGAGAAATATGTAACAAGGCTAAAAAGTCTTCATTGAGAGAAACAAACATTTCAATATTAGAAATGCAAATAGTTTTGTAGGCTTAAACCTAAGGCAAATATGCATATCACAGAGGACTGCATATACTTATTGAATTCAATAATCCTGGATTAGACAAAACAGAACTGGAGGACTATGGGTATAAAATGTTGTATGTGGTCAGACTTTTTCAAAACATTGCTTAATTTTGCTTAATTGTTTTTCCCCATTTTTGAACTGGGAGGGGGAAGGGATGTCCTGTAAAACATAAGATATATAAAAACAAGATACACCAATAAAAACGATTAAAAACAAATCATGGAAAAAAGAAACAAGTGGGATATTGTGAGCTAACTTTTAGGTAACTCTTCAAAAACTAATCTCATTTGAATGAGTATAAGAGATGAATAATTCATTTCCAATAGAGAGCCAGATTCCAGGAATACTTACCAGTTGGGTACGGTCACTCTCTGGTAATTGCTTTAGATCAACTTCAGTATTGGCTCCTTCTTCATTGCTTATGGCTTCTGGACCACTCTGATCCTGAGAGGGATTTTAAAAGTAAAAAGTAAGATGATCAGACTTAGAATTCATTGCATTACAGAGTCCAACAGGATTGGGAGAAGCTTTTTAGTCCAATGTGTATCCAACTGACAATCCCTTTGGCAACACCCCTGATGAGTGTTTCGCCAGCTCTTGGTTAAAGACCATTAATGAAGGGGGATCCCCACCACTGAAGATCCAGGGTCACCGGCCCACGATGGTGCTTAGGTGTTATTGCTTTCTTTTTGAAACGGTCGAGACCATCCTTTTAAAGTAGTAGTGATAGTCGTCATGATCATCATAATAAAAATAATAACATGGATGATAACAGCTGGCATTTATAGAGTGCTTTAATTTTGCAAACCTTAAAATATTATCTCATTATATTAAATATATAAATATATATTATATATATAAACATACATCTGGCATTTCAGTGCTTTTATCCCCATTTCACAGTTGAAGAAATTGAGGCACGTAGAGGTTAAAAGACTTGCTCAGGGTCACACAGCTAGTAGGTGTCTAAGGCTGGATTCGAACTCAGGACTCCTTGACTCCAGGACCAGCACTCTATCTACCACTCTACTCAACAAGGTCAGGTATAGAATTCTAGCTCAGAATTTCTCTTCATTTTTCCTTCTTTAGGAAATGAGTATTATACTTCACCTAGTTCTAAACAGATTTTCAGAGACAGAAGGGACCCGAGAGCCCATTGAGTCCAACAGATTTTCAACATTCTGAACCTTTACTCATATCAGCAGATGTAATGAAGTAGTAAGGATGTGCAGTGGTTGGAGCACTGGGCTTGGAGTCAGGAAGACCTGAGTTCAAATCCAGCTGTGTGACTCTGCCTTTATCTCTCCTGCCTCATCAGTTTCTTCAACTGTAAAATGGGCATCACAATAGCATGTATCTCACAAGGACATAAGGAGATACATATGGAAAATATTTTTCAAGCCTTAGAGTGGTATAAAAATGACATCTATCATTAATAACAACAATGATGATGACGATCTTATCTCCAGTTCCTTTAGCTGGTAACAATGGTGACAACATTTTTGGAGAACCTTAAGATGCCCAGATCATTAAAGTGAAGCTGAGGGACTAGCCGACCATCACACACCTGGGAGTCCCTAACGATCATTTGTAAAAAGCACATTAATAATATATTTGCACAATAATTTAAGGTTTTAGGGCGACCTTTTAACACAAGTCACTGCCCTTCCCCTAAGCAGTCTCAAGGGCCTCATAATGAGAGCTGAGCTCTAATTATCTACCATCTACATACACCCAGTATGTATGTATATATGGACATGGATGTGCATTTATATACCCAAATATATATATATATTCCTATGTGTATGTAAATATGTGCATGAATATATACACGTACATAGGTGTATCCACACAGTGTATTAACGTCTGCGGTGTGTTCCACGTATATCTGGGAGGTAGGTGCTGTTATTATCCCCATTTAATAGATGAGAAAACTGGGGCTGGCAGAAGCAGGAGGATTCCCTAGAGCCAACGAGTGAGTAAGTGCCTCAGGTGTTCTCCCGGATCAGAGCAACCAGACCCTAGGTTGTCAATTGTTATAGCTGCTTCCCTATCCTGGCCAACTTCCTCGTGATGCTCTCTAGCTTGCTGTACAATGCATCCTTCTTAAAGGTCTCATCTGCCATCAAACACGTCTTATAAGACATAGTCACGGCAATCCCTGGGCTTGCACAGGAACAATGAGAAGGACAAGGGTAATAACTGCTTCATGGTCACCATCTTGTTTGAAGTTCATGACCACCAGTGAGTCAGCTGCTGCAGGTGTTATTATCTCTAATTTACAGAAGAAAAACCAGCCAAAGTTCAGAGAAGTGAGGTGTTTTCCCACACTCAGAAGAGCTGGGCCTGAGCCCACGTCTTCTGCCTCCCAAATCTTCTGTCTGGTGCTGTCACATGTACGTGGAAGGGGCTCCCTCCTCATTCCCCTCCAAGCATCCTTCAGATCCAGCTAACATCTCATCTCTCAGCTGAGAAGCCGGTCCCAATCCTTCCTGAGGATTCCCTCTCTTGATCCTCTCTGGTTCACACTGCAGAAACCAACATAATTGTTTGCATGTTGTCTCCCCCATTAGACCGTGTGCCCCTCCAGGGCAGGGACTGTCTGGTGCCCTTCTTTGAATCTCCAGTGCCTGGCAAACAGTAGGTGCCTACTCAATGCTTATTGCCTGCCTCCTGACTCTTAAAGCTTCTCCTTTGTCTCCACCCACCTCCTCCATAAGGCTCCTGCTAGTGGCTTCACTGTCCACATCAGAGACCATGAGTTGAAGGAACTTCTCTGGATCCTGGTTCTCCTGTTTGGTGACTGTCTCTCCAAGACCGCCACCTCAGGAGAAGCCCTCACCGTGTTTCGTTTCACTCACTCCTCTCCAGACATCTCTGCTATTGCTGCAAGGCTGACCATTCTACCACCCACGCCAGAGACAGAGATGCAAACCTGGAGTCTTCTTTTGCTCAGTTCTCTAATTTAGGAACCATGAGCCATAATTAAATCAACTCTGCCATTGTTCTTGAATGGCAGTTATCAGTCTACAGTCCTACAGCCCCACTCACTACTCCTATACCATCCTGGACCAAAGTACCCCTCCCTGGCACTTCCCCTGTTAGGATGGAAACTCCCTAAGGGCAGAAACTGCCTTTGCTTCTGCACTTGTGAGCCCTGTCCTTAGCATGGTGCTAGGCACAGAGTGGGTGCCTACTAACAGCTTTTTTACTCATTCAGAAGAGTTAGACCCATTAATGCCAGGCTATGAAACCCTACCTCACCACTGCCACAATCTGTGGGGATGAAGGGGTCTTCCTCACAAAGAAACAAAGTGATTTTGTGGTGGAGTGATTCATCCCCTAGAAATAGGTCTGGCTGAGAAAAGAAAGGCTTAGGCATGCATCAGTTATGGTATTGTCTGATTCCAGACCTGGGTTTTAGAGGCTGGCTGGTGCAGTGAAAAGAGAGTGAGAAAAAGGAGAGTTCAAACCCCACTTCAGACACTTATCACCTATGGGATCCTCAACAAACCACTTAACCTCTCCGCGTCTCAATTTTCTTGTCTGTAAAATGGGGATAATAATGGCTGACATCTCAAGAGTGTTGTTCTAAAGATCAAATGAGAAAACAGAAATAAAGGAGCTTTGTGAAACTGAAAGAACTATATATATATATTATTATATCTGAACCCAGATCCCTACCTAGAAAAACAGCATCATCGATTAAGAGCTAAAAGAGTGCTCACCTTGTCCAACCCTCTGATTTTACAGATAAGGAAGCCAAGGTCCCCAGTTCCACAGTTACTAAGTGTCAAATGTAAGATTCGAACCTAGGTTTCTGATTTCAAATCCAGATCCTTATCCGTCTCCAAATCTAGCTATTTTTCTCCTAAACATCCTATAATTCAGGAACAAAATATGAGGATATTTAAAAAATGTATAAGGTACTTGTTAAAATATCATTGTGCATTCTGAAATTATGGAAAAGAATTATTTTCAAAGTCAGAACACTGTCACGGAAAGTAAAAATGAAAATAGGAGGCAGATTAATTATTTAAGATTCCAGAGTCAAGTTTCAGGAATAAGCTGACACTTTCTGCAGACTTGATTTTTTTGTTTGTTGGTTTGTTTTTGACACATTCACTCGTTACATAAGGAAACCAGAGGTGGAAAGTGGAGCAGTCTTAGGACACAGAAGCTGGAGTGGGGTGAGGATGGGTAAATGCTGCCTGAGTTATGGAGAATGCTGATTTTCCCGATTGTTCCATCTCCTTGTGGGAGGGCAAGAAGAGTGTTTGGGAAGCTGCATATGGGTTTTAAGGTCATTTGTCAGCTTATACCAATCAGCAATGGTAGAACAGCGTCCCAGGCTGATTGATGATCAGAGGGGCTCAGAGGACCACTCCACCTCTGCACTCTCTGAATTCTCAGCCCAATGTCTTGCAGGTTCTTAATAAATTGATGACGGGCTGGTCACTCCTCTGGGTGCCTGATCTGCAGAGTGGAAATAAAAACACGTGCACAGCCTAACTCAGTTAGGGATGTTGTTGTCAAGGGATGCTCTTAAAGGGTTATGGAAATAAAAGCTGCTCTTTGGGGAAGGGAGAATCAACCAGAAAAAAAATCATACTAGTGGTCTGGTCAATTTCATCTATTTCCTTCCTTTTTAAAGAGTGAGAAGAGCCTGGGAAAATACCCAGCTGCTTCATTTTCTAATTACCGGGAGAGTTGATTATATAAGCCGAGAGCAGAGTCGCCCCAGCCACACACCATTGACATTCGGGATTTGTCCCTTTTCATTTAGTCTGGACTCTTTATTGCACCCTCTTCCCCATGCCCTCCATCCAATGTCCTGTCTCTCTTCAAGTAACCCCCATGATTTATTATTCCCATCGTCAGCCTAAATTCCCAGACATTTCTCTTGGCAGAGCCATGTTTACGATACGTGACAAATCTCATTACCTTCCCCCCTCTCCCTCCCTTCATTGATTTATTTATAAGGCCATGGAACATTCTGGAAAGGGTCTGCACAATGGAAGGTAAAATGGAAATTATGCAAATAGTCCCCCCTCTCTCTCTACCAGACCCACTCCATCTCATTAAATATTCACAAAAATCCAACTTTCTCACAGAGTAAGAATTGGAAAACAAAAAGTGTTCATGTTGAGACTGGTTTTTAGAGGGATAAAATCGGCCAGCCAGTAAACATTTATTAAGTCCCTACTATATGCCAGCCAGGCACACAGTTGGAGGCAGCTATATGACTCAGTGGAGAGAGCACTGAACTGGGATGGAGTCAGAAAGACCTGAGTCCAAATCTGCCCTCAGACACTCAGTAGCTGTGTGACCCTGGGCAAGTCACTTAACTTCTGTTTGCCTTAATCCACTGGAGGAAGAAATGAAACCCTTCCAGTATTTTTGCTGAGAAAACATCACAGAGGATCACAAAGAGTCAGACATGACTGAACAAAAATATGCCAGGCATTGTGCTAAGCACCGGGGACAGATACAGTGAAAGACAAAAAGACATTCGCTGCCCTCAAGAATCTTACTGTCTAATTGGGAAGACAACATGGAAATAGCTATGTACAAACAAACTCTAGGCAGGATAAAATAATGGAGAGAAGGCACCAGACTTAAGGGGGATGAGGAAAGGCTTCTTGGAGAAGGTGGGATGTTCCTGAGAAGCCTCCTCAAGGCAGGATCCTGGAGGCTTTTCTACAGAGGGCTGGGAGCTCAACGTTCTTTAGAGGTCGAAGGACATGGTCAGGGTCGCACAGCACCCATGGGGTCCTATGACACAAATTAGGTTTATGATGGCTAATAATAAATTGCCCATACATTTATCTCCTTAGCCCACAGTCCCCAAATTCCTTTATGTCCCAGCTAAAAGATGCCCTTCTATGGCAAGCTGTTCTGCATCCCTCCAAGGTCCCCTGCCTTCTCTCTGTGGATAATTTCTAGTTTACCTTGTACAGAGCTTGTCTGTCCACAGTTACTTGAACATTGTTTCCCATTATCTTGGAGAAGCCTCATGGGCTGAGGCTTTCTTTCACCATTTTTTGTATTCCCAGGGCTAAGGACAGTCATAGGTACTTAATACATGTTTACTGATGGACTGAATCAGTGTCTTTGTCTATAAAACGATGGACCCTGGGGGCCTTTCTTGCTCTAAATCTTGGATTATGAGATTTCATGATATCTGATGCTTGTGTTACTGAAGTCCCTTACTGTTCTTGGGCCTCAGTTTCCTCGTGTGTAAAATAGCTTCTGACGTCCCTTCTAGCTCTTTATCTAGACTTCTATGACGCTGACTCTGGTGCTTTCCCCAGAACATTACACCCATGCCTCCAAGTGTTATGGTTCCTTTGCTCCTAACCATGGAGCACCGTGTTTGAATTTCCCACATCTGAATGGCAGCTGGTGAACAATGAGCAGTTATTAGGATACAAGGCAACACGATGCAAATGACGGTAATCCAAAGATGCCAAACTTTAATGCACCCACAAATTCACTTGGGGGTACTCCCTGCAACTATGATGAAGAAAATGATCATTTTAAAAAATAATAAAATAACAAAAACAAGAATAGTAAGTGATGATATCTATGGTACTTCAACATTCATCCAATATTGTGCCTACATTACTTCTTACAACAACCTTTGAGGTATGTGTTAGTGGGTCTATCTCTATATCACAAATTGGGAAGCTAATATTCAGAAAAGTTAAGGGACTTAACGTTCTAGGCTCACTTTGTCTACTTGGAGTGAATGTTCAAGATAGACGTCCAATTGGACTGACTCTATGGTGTGTACATCCAAACCGTATCACGGTTTGTAAAATAGATTTTTGTTATCCACTTGGTTTTTCTCATGTGAATGGTCAGGTGGAAGACAGTTGAGTGATTGTGGAATAACTTTGTGAAGTTATAAGGCTATGCCACCTTTCAGGGCTTGGTGACATCGGCACAATGTCATTGCCCAATAGTATCTGGAAACACTCAGCATAATTAGGGAGTCCCACTTCTATCTGTGCTGGACTTGTTCTATCACAGTAACTAATGCTTTTTGTGACCATGTATCATGCTGTTTTATGCCTCAATTCTTATGATTAATGATAATAATTTTATTCAGTAAATTAAAAAAATTATCTTGATTATCATCTTTTAAGGAATCACATGGGAATGAATTGTTCAAATATAAAAAAATTTGAAAACCTTAAAATGCTACAAATATTTGTTATTATAATTATAGATGTAATAATAATCACACCATGACATAAAAGTTAATATTTATTTAAATTTTAGAAAGTACTTTATAGGCGGCTAGGTGGTGCAGTGAATAGAGCACCAGCCCTGGAGTCAAGAGGACCTGAATTCAAATCCAGTCTCAGACACTTAACACTTACTAACTGTGTGACCTTGGGCAAGTCACTTAACCCCAATTGCCGTGACTTCCCCCCTGCAAAAGAGACAAAAACCAACAAAAAGAGGCTATATAATTTTTTTTAAAGTACTTTATAAAAACAATCCTGCAAAGCAGGTAATATTCCCATTTTATAGAAGAGTAAACCAAGGCAGAGGGGGTTTGCCTAGTTTTACACAGTCATTAAGTGCCAGGGGGGAAGAGGAAGAATGGAGGATTGAAACCCAGGTTTCTTAGCTCCAAAGCCTCCCTTTGCTGTCTCTACAGTACCAGGCATGGCTGCTCACCTAACCAAGCTTTCTGAAGAGGCAAGACAGACAGATAACATTCTTTCCTGTGGTTCTTCCCATTGGTCATAAATCTTTTTTACAACATGACTAATAGCACAGGTTTAATATGATGCATATGCAGAGCCTATATCAGACTGCATATGGTCTTGGGGAGGGGGAAAAAATTTAGAACTCAAATCTCATGGAAGTAAACTTGGAAAACTAAAAATAAATTAATTAATTTTTTAAAAAGACAGGCAGATAACAAAGACCAGCGTCTGGCCAGGCAGGGCAGGCTGGCCCCCAGTCTCAACAATTCAATAAACAGTTTGATTCAATTCAACAAGCTCTGTATGTACCCAGCACCATGCTGGGGAATAACGAGAAATGAAGTTAGATAAGGGCCCTGGGGGCTGTGGGGAGCTCCTGGAGAATGTTAATGTGGAACTGAGGGTTTAGATTTCATCTGAAATCCATTAGGGAACCACTGGAAGTTGGGATTGGCGTGGAGGAGGCGGGAGAGGAGGAGAGGAGAGCCTGAGCTAATGAGAACATGGAGGAAGGAGAGAGACAGCCACAGGCAGGGACGAGAATGCTGGGTATAAGGTGTGTGTGTGTGTGTGTGTGTGTGCACGCGCGCATGTGTGTTTGAATATATATGTGTGAGTGCATGTATGTGCACAAGTGTGTAAGCGTGTTCCATGCCCAGCTCTGTTGCTGAAGACAGCTCAACAAAGCACCTGATGTCTCTGGGTCTCAGTTTCCTAAGCTTTGTGGTAGTCACATCACCACGCATTTATTAAGCACCTACTTGTGCCAGGCACTGTGCTAAGCACTGGGCATACAAGGAAAGGCTGAAGACAGGTCCTGCCCTCGAGGGGCTCCCAGTCTAACTGGGAGACAGCATGGAAACAGTTACCAACCTAAGTGCAAAGTGATCAGCAGGAGCACAGTGCCAGACCTGAGCTGGGCAGGGACAGGATTCCTGTCTGAGGTGGGATTTTCACTGGGACCTGAAAGAGAAGGGGGTCTGCGCCCCCTGAGATACTGAATGTGCATTCCTTGAGGGTAGGGATCCATTCTGGCCTTTCCTAGTACCCGTATCCCTGAGCATAGTGCCTGACTCTGAAAGGCCACCCAGTGAGTAGATGGCAGAGCTGAGTTCAGAGGAGGCCTTATTATTATTATTGGTTATTTTTGAGGTAATTGGGGTTAAGTGACTTGTCCAGGGTCACACAGCTGGTAAGTGTGTCTGAGGCTGGATTTGAACTCAGATCCTCCAGAGGTGGTGCTCTATCCACTTGGCCACCTAGCTGCCCCAGAGGGCTTACTACTCTGAGCCCAAACACCATCTCCACCAGAGCCCCATCTCCTGTTCTTTCACCTCTTCATCCTCATACCCATGACCTTCCATTAATTAATTTTCTATTCATATATTCACATATGAATGACCTCTCCCCCAAGTAGGGTTCCTAACCTTGGGTCCACAGACTTTTTTAAAAAACATATTTTTATAAATCTGTTTTGCTGTAATTATTTTCCTTGGTAATTCTACATATTTTATTTTACAAATTTAAAAACATGATTCAAGAGAGGGGATGGTAGATGTCACAAGACCATTAAAGTGACAACATCAGGAAAAAGGTGTGAAAATCAGCTAGAAAATCAACTCCTCAAGAAGATGTTACTTGCACGTAGTAGGAACCTAATAGAACATTTATTGTTAGGGCCTGATTCTAGGGATCTTCCCACTCAATTTAAGGTGCTAAAAATGAAGCCTGGCTGCTGGCCCACAGAACAGAGGGGAAACTCAGAAGAAGAGTTCCATATACATTGTTTTATGCAAAATAAGTATTACAATATTTATGGGGGAGGCCAGGTAGCACAGTGAGTAAGAGCACCAGCTCCAGTGTTGGGATGACGTGGGGATCAAATCTGGGCTCAGACACTTAGCATCCACCCAGAAACACCTGGCCATGTAACCTTGAGCAAGTTACTTAACCCCAATTGCTTAGGGGCGGCCAAGTGGCTCAGCGAGTAAGAGCACCGGCTCCAGTGTCGGGATGACCTGGATCAAATCCGGGCTCAGATACTCAGCACCACACCCAGAAATAACTGGCTGTGTAACCTTGAGCAAGTTACTTAACCCCAACTGCTTAAAAAAAAAAAAAAGATTTATGTTCTTTATTTGTTCTAGAGTTCAGATTATCTGCCAAGTGAATATATATGTTATTAATATTAACAGGCTGGTCAAATTATATCAATCTAAGGGATGAAAGGCACCTTGAGAAATAAAGTAATTCACTCTCTTTTAGCTTTCACGCCAAAGAGAAAAAAGAATCTGTCTCTAAAAATGATTTTGGTGGTGTTCTTGCATCAGAAAATGAAAAGTGTGCAATAGCATTTCCCTTTTGGCCTTAGGGGCCAAGAGACCAGTAGTCGTCGGTACCTGATAGCATGTACTCCTTCTGCTTCCTTTAGGCAGCCTGCATTCTGGTCTGTTCCCAAAATATCCGTGAAAAGAGGGGACTGAATGAGAAAATCTCTAAGGTTCATTTCAAACTAGACTGTATTCATGACGAGTCAGAAGGGCAGCCGGTGTCAGGGAAACCTGGGTTCAAATCTAGGCTCAGACACTGACAAGCTGTGTGTCCCTGGGCAAGTCACTTACCCGATGTTTGCCACAGTTTCCTCACCTACAAAATGGAGATAATAATAGCAGCTCCCTCCCTAAGCTGTTGATGATCAAGCAAGATAATCCTTATAAAGTGCTTAGCATGGGGCTTGGCATGTAGTAAGTAATTCATAAATGTTAGGTGCTGCTGCTACTACTACTACTACTACTAGCCAAAGAAAGGCCAAGTGGGGGCAAAGAGAAATCAAGGTCCGAAGAAAAATTTGCGTGAGATCAATTAATACAAGCTGAGGGTATAGAAGAGTAGTGAATTCAGGACAAGAGACAGAGGAGGCCTCAGAGGTTCTTTGGTCATGGGACTGAAAGGAATGAATGAATGAATGAATGAATGAATGCCTCTCCCTAGGGAGAACAAAGCTAGCATTATATAAGCGTAGATAACCAAAAACAGCCGGCTTGGTGGTAAGTATTTGGTGGGGAGCAGATGAGGCTTTGTTTTGGAATATATGCATATATAAATAAAAGGAAATGCTTGCCAGGTAAAAAGCTTTAAAAAAAAAATCACAAGCCACCCAACACCAAACGTGTGATTTCACTTAGTTGTGGGTGTCATTTACCCAAAAGTGCAGGAGTAGGCAGTTTTCGGAACTGGCCCAAATTTTCCTGCTTTTGTGGGGTCTCTCTGATGCACGCTTCACTTCAGCAGCCAAAGCACAATCCCTTTATGGGCCAAAAAGCTGTCTTTGCTAAAGCACCAGGCTTAGAAAATTCCAGAAATTCAAAAGCCCCACCCCAAGGGCAAGGATGAAGTTTCTGTGTAAAACTTGTAGGTGGCCCAACATGGACCCAGCCCAGGCAGTCTACAAAAGGCAAAATATTGGTATAAGACACTCTACAAATACAAGGGAGAATTTGGTCGTCTCATAATATTATGGGACTATCAGGTTCTCTCGGGGGGAGAACAGAGATGTTTGTATATAAACAGCCCCTCTGAGTAGATGGAGGTCATGTCCATCTATCCAGGATCTCAATTTCTCCATTAAGTAAGCGCTGAAAAACCTTGCTTCTTGAATCCTGCCACGTCTGTCAAAGTGTTCTGAAAGGATCAGGTGGAAGGTATAATGTATGAGGAAGGAACCTTTCCTTTCTGGAAAAACAAAATGCCTAAATCCCAACAAAGCTACAAGATGGGTGTCCACCCCCGTGTATTGGGCCACGAACTTTTAATGTAAGATGCTTTGATCTTTGATCTCGTACTATTAGTATGCACCTGAGCAGGTCACTCTCCTATTCAATAAACTCCAGTGGTTCCCTATTGGCTCAAGGGGGAAAACGTCCTTTAAAACCAATACATCCTTACTTGTGGTCTTCCTCAGTACAGCACGGTCTTCCCCACTACAACACGGGCTCCTTTTGAGTATAGACCCCTTCAGCTTGGCACTGTGCCAACAGCACAGAAGCACATGGTGGGTACTCAATGAATATTTGTTAATTGTTTATAAATTAAATTCACGCAGCACTAAATGAAGTTATATACTTTATAAAATATACACAAAACCAGAAAATTTAAAAAGGAGATGAAAATGAAACAATATTGCACCCTGAAACGCATTGGGGATGTCACTGGTGTTTATTGAGTCCAGATTTAAATATTTATTTGGAATATTCATTCTGGGGAGAGGCTGTGAATGAACCTGATCCAGGCTCTCCAAAGTCACAAGTGCAAAGCTATGGTGTTGCCCCTCAAGGTAGGTGGTGGATGGGAAGACGGGTCACATCGTCCCCTCCCTGCACTAGCCCGCCAGGAAGCTTGTCTCCAATACAAGCACCCCTACCCTTCTCCCCAGAATTCCTTTTCCCCCTCCCCCCTTCTGAGTTACAGCCTCTGCTAAATCAAATCAGCTAGTCTTTAATCACTGATTAAGCCCTTCCTTAGTGGGACACAAAGATATGCTAAAACATGGTCCCTAAGGTTCTGTGAGGACTGGGAAGGGATTATATCAGGAGGGGGGAGGTGATATGGCTACAGCTATGTACATACAAAAATAAATACGGTCAGGCCATTATCCCTCATTACATCCCTCTTGGTGACTCACATATGAATCAGTGGGAGGAGAATGGGAAAGGCTTCCTGCGAAGTCTTGAGAAGGCAGGGAAGTCAGGCTCAGCTTCCCTGCTTGTAAAATGAGGTCGGGATAGATGATTTTTAGCTTCTTCCTTCCAGCCCTAGATACATTTGCCACCAAGGCACATGAGGTGGGGCCTACAATTTCTTCTATGGAGCTAACTCCCAAGGTAGACGAAACTCTCTCCACCAAGAGAGGCAGGCTGCCCATTCTCTGTAACTTGTCCTCTCAGAGAATCAGTCAGGTAGCTAAGGGACTTTCCCAGGGTCCCACATCTAGTACGGGTCAGAGGTAGGATTCACACTCCACAGATTTGGAGACAAGGATGATGACTTTTGTTTTTGTCATTTTTGTCACTTGCTGTCTGTGGGACCCTGAGCTAGTCATTTTGCCTCTCTGGACCTTGGTTTCTTTATCTGTAAAATGAGAAGGCCTGACTACGGGCCATCTAAGGTTTCCTCCCATTATAAATCTCTGATCCTGTCAGAATGCTGCATATTGGAAAAAAAATGGAGGTTGATCCAAGGCTGGATCGAAATTTTCAGATTGTTCTTTAATTTCTATTTTAAGACAAAATGATGTCCTAAAAGTGGATCAAGAATGACCTTACCTTGGGGCGGCTAGGTGGCGCAGTGAATAGAGAGCCGGCTCTGGAGTCAGGAGGACCTGAGTTCAAATCCGGCCTCAGACAATTGACACACTAGCTGTGTGACTTTCGGCAAGTCACTTAACCCCAATTGCCCTCCAAAAAGCAAAACCAAACAAACAAAAATCAACAAGAATGACCTTACCTCGACCGAAGACTGTGAGCTGACTGGTAATGGAAAAGGTGTAACGGCCATCTGGTTGACTGCATCTTCGTTTCTGGGAAGCATTAAAAAAGGCAAAATCAGTACATTATGTATGAAATGGGAAGCTGCTGGTATGGATTACACTCGCTGGTTTTCCTTTCAGTCTGTGGTACACAGAGCTATAGGGATGGATGGATATATATATTTTCAAGCGTGCAAATCTGTTAGGAGTATAAACAGGCATGTTAAGCAGGGGAGTTCTCCGAGCATTGAAATGATGAAAATAGGAGTTAGTCCATTCTTTGTGTGAAGGCAAATCGAAGATAGATCTGAAAACAGAAATATCACCTCTATAAAAAAAAAAAAAAGTACCGTCCACCCCATCCCACCCTCATTCAAATGTTCATCCGATCCCTGCTTAAGGACCTCCACTGGAGCCAGGTAAATGGAGTGCTGGTGAGGACCACTGAGAGTAGGTGCCTGGTGGGCCAGGCTGTACCACCCCCTAAATGAGAAACCGAAGCAAGGATGTGATGCAGCCAGGTTGTACCAGCCACCTGGCAAATGGTCAGGTGGGTCAGGCCACTCTCAGCTGCTTAATCTTGTCATTTTTACCACAATGTCTCTCTCATCTGTACTCCTGTCTCCATCCCATGCTTAGGCCCTTCTGCCTCAGTAGGCTCCTACATGGCCTTTCTGCCTCATCTCTCTCTTCTCCAATCCATCCACCTCCCAACACCCCCTGCTCAACAAACTCACCTCCAGGATAAACTAGAAACCCTGCCCCTTGCCCCTGGGTCATCCCTTCCAACCCTGTTCCACCTTATTTCCTTCTATGGGCTTGAAGTTCCAAACCTGATTCTATGGCCGGTGCAACAGCGATCTTCTAAGCCAGGAATGTGAGCTTCCTCACTTCTGCCTCCCAGAAGCCCCAGGTTCCTACAGGATTCAACTCAGGTCTACCTGAGGCTTGTGCTGATCTCCCCCTCCCAATAGAATGGCTCCATTTTAAATGTACTTTGAACATACCCACATGTACAACACATATAAGCACCATACATACAAATGGGTTACATTAGAACACGTGTGTCTATCCAACAGAAGGTAAGTTACCTGAGGACAGAGATTACTTCTCTTTCGCCATTGCATACCAAGTGCATAGCACAGAGTAGGGATTTAACAGAATCATAAATACAGAGTCCTGATTCCTCATTTTACAGATGAGGACATTGAAGCCAACTAAGGGAGGTCACTTAGGGTCACCTAGGTGAGAAACATCAGAGAGAGGATTTGAACCCAGGACCTTAGAGTTGTACGGGGCAGCATTCTTGCCATTTTACATTTCCCCTCCTCTCATAAATACTCGTTAACTGATTGATAACATGATCATTTTATCAACACATTAATACCTCTCCTCTACCACACTCTTTTTCTAATGTTTCATTTAATCCATCAACAAGCATTAATTGAGCACCTATACATGCCAGGTGCTACATATGGTGACACGGAGGTAACCCTGATGTGATGCCAGCAGAATGCAAGGTCTAGTAGATCCTGCTGAGTCGGAAAGGCTTCAGATTGAGACCCAGTGATGAATTAACTGGATGTCCGTCATCTGAGCACTCACCTAGCTAAGACAGGTTTATTCATCACCATGTGGACTGGAAGGTAATACATTTTTCAACCACAGCAGCACTCTAAGACAATGTACTACAATGATGTACTACTATGTTATAGCAGACTGTGATCTGCATTGACAAAGAGAAAAAACACACTGACAAAATCATGCTAGTTTGAACAATCAAGTATCAGCTCATTTAGCACTGTTGGGAAAAAAGACTGGAATGGGGGCTCATGACCTGTAAGTTCCACTTGGGACGACTTGGGAGTTATTCTGTCAGGAACAGAGGAAGGAGGAGCCACTGTCCTAGCCAGTCGCCCCATCCTGGCTCATCCTCATTTCCTATGCTTCAATAACAGGGAATAATGGGGATCGAGGGGGGGCAGTGTGCAATAAATTCTGGGGCTGGGAGCACATCTGCAGGAAGGGTGATTGATAGGGAAGGCCACAGTGCAGACAGTCAATACCGTTAAGGGCAGGTTCCTTCTACCTTTCCCGTATCCCCAGCTACAGAACAACAGATGGGGCTGAAACCTGCCTAGCAGGATGAGGCGGAAGCTGGCTGTGGGAACTCACTGGATGCCAGTTGGGTGGAAATTTTCTGGGGCAATCACCTCTCCTGGGGTGCTCATTTGGAACACGTGATGGAGACAATTACCTCAAGGCTTATCAGAGAGGTTTGATGAACTCTTCAACAAAGAAATCTGGCCAATTCACAAGCCAGGGACCAATCCCTGGCCAAGTCTAACCATGGGGGCACACAGTGGTACTTGAATGGACTAAGTGAATTCATACATCTCCCCAAATATCCAGCAAACAGACAGATATCAGCTGGTGCTTGCCGCCTGTGCCCCTTAAATACGACATCACCCTGCCCCTTTAACTTTATACCTTAGGATTCCCCAACATTAACTCTTGCCATTGGCTGGTCTCTGACTGACTAATAAAGGGGCCTTGTGTATTTCTATTTACAGAATGGTACTCATGCTAATTATCTAGAATTCCCCTTCTTTAAGGCTCCCAATACTATTCTACCCTTTAGATACAGCTCAAATTGTACCATCCTCTCTCTATGTTTGCAATCAGTTCAGCCTCACAGTTTCATTTTTTGTGAAACACATTTTGATGATAATTACAATTTATGGAAGCATATTAAGATTTATAAGACATTTTACATATCTTATTTAATTTAATCCTCACAAAAATTCTATGAGGTCCGTATGATTATTTTCTCAGTTTTGCAGAAGAGAAAACAGGCTGAGACATTAAGTTATTTGGTGAGGGCCGTAGGGTTTAGGGTTAACTTGTAAATAGGGCATGATTTGAATTCTCTACCTATTTGTCTTGTCACCTTGACTTCAATCTAGCTTTCACATACCCAGTGAGTCATGCCTTAGAACAATGAATAAGAGTCATAGAAAGTTAAAAAAAAAGTGAACCAAGATATTAGTAGAGTGTGACAGTTAAAGCATTTTAATCCAAAAAGTTTTTTTTAAGTATTTAGCTTTGTTTTGATCATTAAAAAAAAAAAACATAATTATTAGCTTATTTCTCAAGCTAGACACAAGGATCCCATAGCATTGGATGATCAAGATCCTATGACTTCTGGCACTGGCAAACAAAGGGAAAGACATTGTCAAGGATGGAATTGTCACTGGCCTGGTGACAGCACTCTTACTACTTGGTGGAGGAGAGTGTATCCAAAGATACCCTTATCTTGGACCAATAAAGGGTGAGATCCTTTTGAGGGGCCAGCAAAACAGAGCTCTAGTGGCTCATAGTCAGAAGGAACCCGAGAGGGCCCCCACTCCAGCCACTGCCTGGATACGCTTCGCTCCTCTAGCATCCCCAACCAAGGGTCGTCTTGTCTTGACGTGAGAACTGCTAGTGAAAATATGTGACTACGGTAAAACCCACCATGTTCCATAGGCATCTCGATCTCAATATTCTGAAGAGAGCTCATTATCATTTCCCTCAAATCATCTGTCTTCCAAATTTTTCTTTTACTTTTGAGAGCACTACCATTCTTCTTAGCATTCCAGGTCACAACTTCGGTGTTACCTTTGACCCCTCAACCTCCTTCACCCACCCCCACATCTAATTCATTGCCAAATCTTGTCATTTTGCCTTCCCACTATTAGTAGTTAATAGCCATTAATAATCCATCAAGATAAAGAATCTTCAATGAGTGAAACTTGAGGGGTGGAACCATCTCCCATCCTAAAAGTGGACCAAGGGAAAAATGACAATGGCTGACATTTCAACAGATGATATTTCAAGGCAGTTCAACAACAATCCTGGGAGGGTAGACACTCAAGGTATTATTATACCCATTTCTTGAAAAAACTGAGGCTCAGTGGTGTCATGTGATTTGTCCAAGGTTACAAAGACAATTAAGTAACACAGCTGAGATTCTAACCCAGGTCCCTGGCTCCAAACGCTCTCAACTCATAATTTATCCATAATCAGACGCCCAGCTGGAGTGAGTGAACCCCAGGTTCCGGGTTCAATCTACTCAATCCACCAGGCTGCCCATCATGACATTATGGGATTTAATCCAAATTAAAGTAAAAATGGAAAGAAAAAACACCCAGGAAGATTGTAGCCAAGAACATGACGAATTTCTATATTTGGAAGGGGCCAGCACAACTTCATTTTTTCACAGTATCTATACTACTCACATTTGAGCCAGGAGATTGGAAACTCCTCGAGGGTAGGGACTGTCTTTTGTCTCTCTGGTGCTTAGCACAGTGTTTGGTATACAGTAGATGCTTAATAAATATTTGTTGATTAAAACTATGCCCCTGCTCTTATACACTCTCCCTCTTTACCTATCTACCTGCCTTATCAGTTGGCTCCCCCCCCCCCCCCCCGCCCCATTAGAATTTAAGTTCATCGAGGGTGGGGACTGTCTCACTCATTTTTGTATTCTCATGGCTTAGCACAGAGTCTGCTATACAGCAAGTGCTTCATAACTGTTTTTTCATTTATTCCTCACAGCCACCCCCAATCAAACAATAGGGTGGGTCCAGAAAGGATAGTCAGTGGGCCACACTTACTTCTGAACCACAGACTATTTAATGGTGATAAAGCAGATGGTTTTCCACTCTGTGCTAAGGTGACTGCCTTTCAAAGACATGGTCACAAATAAATCTTAATGGGGACATTGTAGGGAGGGGAATGAGTGGCCCTGAACTGTCCTGACACAACTCAATGATTTCTGCACAATAAGGAGAGTTTATAATGTCCTTTGGAACCCATATCAAATTTGTTTTTGCTTCCTGTAATAAAAACCTCTGATTATTCCCAGTGGGTTGGGGAGAAGCTGCTCTAAAAAGCCACAGTTTATATCCATCTGCCACTTCTTTGATGGCACTCACACACCTCAGTCTAGGGAAGGGGGAGACATGCAGGGCAACATATTTCAAATTGACAGGAACAGGCAGTACCAGAAAAAAAATCTCCTACACGACACAGAGCTTTGCTAGGGAATACAGGGGAGAAAATGGAGATGCTTCACTCTATCAGCCATTATAAGCAAGACTGTGTCCTGGGAGGGCAATCAATCACTCAGTAAGTGGCATTACCTGGTACCAGGCCCTGGGCTAAGTATGGGGGAAATGAAGGAAGGCAGAAACAACCCCTGTCCTCAAGGTGCTTACATTCAAATGGGTGAGACAGCACTCAAATGACCCAGAACATAAAAGATACACACCCAGCAGGGACACAGTGATTAGAAAGGGGAAGCTGTCCTATAGGAAGCCACGGGATGGGGGGTGAGGAAGAAATGTACTCCAGGAATGGGGGACAGCCAGTGGAAAGGCCTGAGAGTCAAGATTCAAACCTAAGTCTCCAGACTTCAGCTAGGTGGCATAGTGGAGACACTTCTGGGGCTTGAGTCAAGAAGACTAGAGTTCAAATCCAGACTCAGCCATTTGCTAACTACTCCACAAGTCTCCACTTCAACTCTGCTTCAGTTTACTCATTGATTAAAAACTGAAGTAAATGGCCTCTTAGGTCCCTTCTAGCCCAAAATCTATGCAGCACGATCGATAAAATATGAAAACGGAATTGTGGATAATGAATTAATAATGGCGAGGAGGGGCCCAGCCAGGGTGGCAGGGTGCAAGGGAAATAGGGAAATGTCCACTCTTATATTTGACAGGCTCTGAGATGTGTCAGGATAGGACTGCCTTATGCCTTCTTAAAAATTAAAGTGTGCCATAAAAATGCTTGAGTGACTTCCTAAGACTTTCCCTTTAAAACTTTAGAAATCATCACCCTTTTCAAAGTAGCCTAAGCAGCACCAATTGGAAATTCACTGTCTCCAAATCCAGAGTCTGGCTTTTTGGGGCCATTTAATGAAATGTCATTATATTATAAGAACCAGAGCTGACATGCTGGAATCCATTTGGGATGCTGAGAAGATCGGGGAATGGAAAATTACATTCTTCACTTTCCCTTCCAAGACTATTGCCACTAAATGTTGGCAAATGGACCTGACACATTGTTTGCTGTTAGAATCAAATATTTATGCTTCCCTAAAGAACTTCAAGAAAGGAGAGAAAAAGAGAGAACCTGACACTTGTCACAGTCTTTAGAAAAAAAGCATTTTGGAAAAACACACTTTCATTTGAACCAGATGCCCAGGGCTCTCTCTCTCTCTCTCTCTCTCTCTCTCTCTCTGCCTCCCTTTCCTCCCCCCCTGCCTCATCCAGTAATTTTGGGAATCCATATACAGAGGGGATTTTCACCACTGAAAACTGGAATAATCTGCTAAGTAGCAAAATATGCTGAATCTGAATGAAAAGTTCAATGACAATGTCACCGTGAACTTTTTACATGCTTTTTCCCAGCTATGGAAATTGCTAACGAGGCCACTGGGAGCACCTTTGCATCTGGGCCTGTGTTTTGAGAAGGTGGCCCAGGGGCAATTTGAAAATAATTAGAGCTGTCAGTAGTGTGGCGGAAAAGATGCTTAGACTGTTTTTTTGGTTAAGGAAAAAACAAAACCATAGAACATAAGTAAGATTTTGCTAGAGGCCTAAGGGCACAGATGTTTTCAAATTCTCCTTGTGGTATCCCCCTCCTCAGCTTGCCATATTTTTTCTTCTTCATTTCCTTTTGGTTTGTATTAACTACTTCCCTTCCTTCTGTGCTTTATCCTCCTTTCTACTGGCTACCTTTCATGTCACCTAAAGGCATAATTAGCTTCTCCCACTAGCTGTCTTGGGTTCTTCTCAAAGCCAGAAGTAGTAACAATGATAGCAGCAGTCAACCTTATTGACTTTAAGGTTTAAAAAGTTCTTGACATATATTAACTCATTTCATAAAAACCCTAGGTAGTATTTTTATTCCCCCCTTTTTAGAATAAAGAAACTGAGATTCAGAGAGGTTAATTGTCAGAGTATAAATGTCTAAGGGATCATTCTGTCTAGTTACACTGTCTGCCCTGTAGGTCATGTACATAGTATTTTAATTCTCAAATTCATGCCTGGCATGCTGACTCTTCTCTCCTTTGACTTGTAGAATCTGTGGCTTCCTTTAAGACTCAGTTCAAGCACCACCTTCTGTAGGAGAACTTTTTTGGACCCATCAGCAGCTACTAGTTTCCTTACTAAGAAGATCTTGCCTCTACTCCTTACATATCATGCATAAACTTATTTAATTTATATTGTCTCTCTTATCAGAGTGTAAACTCACAGAGGGCAGTAACTGTTACCACTTTATATTTCTTTCTGCACTGTTAGCATAGTGCTTGGCAAATAGCTAGTACTAAATTAATGCTTACTGATTGCTTGTTGGCACATAATATGGATTTACTTATATGCATACTCATTGTTTTTCCACAATGGAAATAAGCTCCTTAAGGGCTGCAATTATTCTATTTTTATCACTGCAACCCAAGGAACTAGGACAATAATCAATAAGAGGAATATCTGCTGAAGATATTAATCTTCTAAAAGGATACTTGTTAAGTTATTAAGAAGGGCTTAATAAATGCTTACAGAACAAATGAAAAAAGAACCACACCAAAGCTCATTCTTGTTAAGCACTTGAATAGAGAGTTCAGGAGGAAAGAGAGGGGCTGGGGTAGTGAAGTTCAAGATTTGGTAAAAAATTGCTCCTTTCTTATTACCTGTCAATGGTATAAAACTATAGTGTCAGTGTCATAGCTTGACTAGCCTGTAAGCACTTTAAAGGCTAGGAGTATAGGCTCTACAGAGTCTCCAAAAGAGAGGTGATTATTTCTGATTAATAAGTCTGAAATTAGATGCAAACTCAAAATCATCTGTTTTAACTCTCTTCAATAATTTGAAGGGAGTATAATAATTGAAATTGCAATAAGTCAGATATTATGATCCACTAAGACATTAAATGATTTGATTAAGATCTCACATCAACAATTAAAGAAAAGCTGAATTATGATTTCATTAGGTAGCTATTTTTAACCCCAAACCTGAACTTGTTTAAACATTTTTGATGCCTGCAATTTAATATAATGATTTCCCTTTGTCATCTTATTATATTCTATGTATTTCAAACCATTACTCTGAGAAGGGGTCTAGACTGCCCTGAGAGCCCATGATATGAAAAAGGGTTAGAGTCCTTTAATGTCAAAGCCAAAACTTAGAGCTTCCATAATACAACAAAATATTTCCAGCACCAAGAAAGACATCCAAGTACTAAGAAACCACAATTAGGAACATGCAAGACACAGCAACATCTCATATAAATGAAAGGAGATCTTGGAATTAAAAATGTCAAAATATGGCTAACATCCAAGAATAATTTCCCCTGCAAATAATACTATAGAAGAAAAATGGAAGTTTAATAGATAACTATTAAGCATTCTTCATGAAGAGATCAGAGTTGAGTAGAAATTTTGAAATATAAACATATGAGTAAGAGAAACCAAAAATGGTAAAAATTATGAGTATATGGAAGATGCTATTCAATGACACAGTGCTAATGTTCTAATGCAGGAAGAAGAAACAAGTGTCTTTTAGAAAACTAATATCTTCAAAGGTTATTGAGGGAGTTAATAAAAATGGAGGATGAATGATGTGGGTGGGGTGGGCAAATTCTGTCCTGAGTGTTTGAAGAGAGGAACAAGAAGGGAGGGCAAAATGAATACACTAGTGTAGAAGGTAGAAATAAAGGGACATACTATTTGTCATATTTGGAGTGTGAGAAAAAGAGCATACAAAACTGGAGTAAAGTGTAGGAGAATTGAACCAGCAAGAAAACATTAATCTTATCTGAAATGGACAAAGGAAGGTTGAAAACATACACACACAGGGTTTGATATAGAAAAATATATCAAACTCAAAAGAAAAACAGATTGGGACAGTGGGAAATAGAGATAATAGGGATGGAATAAGAGTAAGCAAAACAAACAACCAAAAAATGAAAATTAAAAAAACAGAACTGAAAACTAAGGGAGGTGCTCATCAATTAGGGAATGGCTGAATAAACTGTGGTATAAAAATATAATGGACACTAACAAATGATCAAGAACTAATTCTACAGAATCCTGAGAAGAACTAATGCAGAAGGAAATGAACAGAAGCAGAAGAATAATTTATTCAAGGAACAGCAACATAACTTTGAAAGATCTGTGATTGAGAAAATGTCTACCTATCTCTCCAGAAGACCCAGGAAGAAGTATATTAACTATTTTCTTACAGAGAGGTACTAATTACCCAGAGTAGTAGAAATGGCAGCTGGATACATTAGTATTGCTTGATTGACTATATTTATTTCTTATAACGGTTTGTTTTCTTCCTATGTTTTGAAGGGGCTATGGGTAGGTAAGGGTTAACAATAGTGATGCCAAAAAAAGAATAACTAAAATAAGTTTTTTAAATGCATAGAAGTGAAATAAAGGAAGATGAGAAGGAAGCACAAACAGGGAGAACAGTTTTTAAAATAAAGTGTTGAACTTATTTAAATATTTGATTGGCTATAATATTCCTTGGAGTTTGATCCTAGGAGAAGGTTCTCAAAAAAAAAGTAATTAAGGGGTGAGAAAAAAGGATGCACTGGGGTGTGAAAAAAAGACATGAATATTTGGGTGGGGGGAGAAGAATGAAATCAGATTCACAGTTTCACAAACCAAATCTTTTTTTGTGTTCTGCTTTATATATGGAAATGCATTCTTATATGTAAAGTTCTGAATTTTTAAAAACTGAATTTGAAAAATGAAAATACAAAGAAATAGTCGGAGGACCTGAGTATGTTTCCCAACTCTGGCACTTAACACCTGTGTAACCTGGTCAAGTTACATAAAACTTTCTGGTCCTCAGTTTACTCATCTGTCAAAAATCATGTGGTTGGATTAGATAACTTTAACATTCCTTCTAGTACTAAATTAATGGTTCTATGACCATAGTCATTAAGAAAAAAAAACCAAACCTTTCCATTTCAGATGCCAGGTACCCTGATGAAAAGTCATAGGAATTTTGTGTAATAAGTAGTTGCTAAGACATGTGTTAGCTAGGCCAGCCCTTCTCACTCTGAAATGCAGTGATGATGGCATGTGAACAGTGTGATTTCATTCTGTCTGACTGACTCTACCTTTGGTAGTACCTTGGGTTCTGACTCAAGAGAGTAGCTTTTAAAAAAAATTCACTTTTATTATTAATTTAATAATCATTTAAAAAGTATTCAAATATAAGAAGCTAAATAGGATAGATCATTGCATAAGAAACCATGAACTTTGGTGAACATTATTCTTTTAGGATTAAATTTAACATGGTTGTAACAAAATTGCCTTGTTTACAGTCATCCCCTCTACAACTTTTTTCCTCCTCCTGTGTATTTTTTAAGTTTTTAACTAATAATATTCTCTTTTGATCTGAAAATGTATGTTTTATTGTTCACCTTAAGTCTATCACGTCTCTCTGAAGCATTCTTCATCATCAATCTTCTGGAATTGTACTAAGTTATTGCTTTGATCATTATTCTCAAGTTTCTCAAAGGTATGTATGTGTGTGTGTGTGTGTGTGTGTTTGTATGTTTCTAATAGTAATCTTAACCTTTTCCTTCCTGCCTCTTCTGACCAGAACCCTTAGATTTGGCTCTTTCAATACCAGTCACTGATAATGATCAGTATTGCTCAATCATCCCATATCCGGAAGGAAGTTCCTGCATTATCTAAAGAAGGGAACTGAACCATTTGGCTGTATTTTTCAGAACATCATGATATTTTTTAAAATGGCATCATAGGATTAACAACAAGAAAAAAAGCCTTTCACATAACCATTTGAAAAGATTTCCTTGATTGGTAAATATGTTAAATCTCTCCATGTCCTCCCCTTATCCTCATTCTGGACTTAGAGCAAGTTTCTTGAAGAATCTATCAGCAATTTTGATAAATTGGAACTGACCGCTGGCTTCAGCTGGGAGGTCTGTGATAAGGTAATTAGAGACAGCCATTAGGCTACGAGGCAGTGAGTGTTTTTAATTAACTGCTCTTCTGTCTACAATGGTACAGATTTCTGCAATACCACGTCCTTGTTCTCCCTTTTTTTTGAACAGTTGTTTTTGTTCACATACTAATTAGCTTGTAATCCACAATGGGTCTGTGAGTCATTAGTGCAAATTAGCAAGGTGCTGCTGAGTGTACCTAGCTTACACAGTCCCTTTCTGTCTCCTTTTCACATCATTAGAGCTTGGACCAGCCACCCCACGTCTCCCCCTTCTTAGTGCCCTGGACATATGGACTGTAATATTCCAGAGTGTTTCTTTCCGGCCCATCCAGATGTGCTCAGCATAACAGGTCCCCCGGACATACATCACATGCAGTAGCACCGGGTTTTCTGATGGCCCATGTGAGCTGGTGGGAGGATGTTCACGCCTGCCCTGGTCCCAGGGCAGGGGGAAAGGGCTGGATTAGTACAATGAAGAATGAGCTGCTCTACTTGGCAGGGCAAGGATCCAAGGAGATTAATGGTCTTGCCCGCAGCTCCTGTATTAACGTCCCCCGCTATCCAAAATTAACTGTCATGTACAACAGCTCAGTCTCCATTACTTAATTACACGTGGAGAGCGTATGCGGGGGTGAAACCTCCCGGGCCTGAAGAAGGCCATATGAAATGCAGACCTGGAACAAGATTTAATACCGGCTGTCAAGCTCTGCTGAGGATGAGAGGCATGGCCGGAGGGAGATCAGCAGCCACGGCGCTCTATTGATTGTACACGTTGGCCCGTCTCGTTTTTGTAATTAAAATTATAGGAGAGCCCAGCATGTGCAGCTTACTGATTCCAAGGCGCTATGAACCCACTTAGTGGAAATCGGGGGTCATGTCTAGGTGTGCTCTGCCTGTAAAAGCCATCTAAAGACTAAGCTCCTGTGTCCTGCTGGCTGTTGGCCCTTCAGCTATACAAGGGAGGGAGAAAGAAAGACAAAGAACCTCCCTCCTGGAGTCCTTCATGGCCTGACCCCCTGCTAAATTACCAGCCTGCCCTTCTCTCCCTACACAGTCCAGCCAGAGAGGCCTTCCATACAAAGCTCTACCTTTGTTCTCCCAGCCTTGGCTCTGGCTGGCCTCAGATCTGGAATGCTCTGTCCTCAATCAATGGGACACTCAACAAAGATTAATTAAGTGCCTACTATGTGCTGGATCTTGTGTTAGGGCTGGTCTGCTAATAGCTCAAGCTTCAGATTGTTTAGGGGGCCCTTTCTGATGTCTGGGGCTAATGGTGCCTTCCCATAAAGTGTGACATCTGGCTTGTATTCAATATAATTTTACATAAATCATTATTTATATAAATAATAATTACATATGCATATATTACACAATAATTATATAAACAACATACACATAATTATATAAATATAGGTTATCTCCACTGACATAATCCTTAATGGCAAGAATTGCCTCATTTTTGTCTATATCCCGAGATATGGGTGCTCAATAAATGGTCACAGATAGTTTTATTGATTCATTACTTCATCAGTATCTGAAATTCACCCTGCAGAAACTTCCTCCACCAATGCAGATTGCAACCTGTTTATGGTAAGTTGTAGATGCACCTTAAAGAGTTGCCTTCACCCACATCTTAGTCAACCAGCAAGGTCACATCATCTCACACCTGAACTACTGTAACAGCTTTTGGACAAGTTGGCTGGCTTCAAGTCTCTCGCTATTCCATTCTCTCCTCTGCCTAAAAGTGCAGGTCACATCTCTTCTACATAAACTACCACAGCTCTCTATTACCCCCAGGATCAAATATAAAATCTTCTGTCTTGTGGCCATGCTTCAACCTGGTCCCTGCTTACTTACCAGTTTTTTATTCTCCTTTGTACACATCAGCCCTCTTGTTCTTCCTCACATACAACATTCCATTCCTAGAATGTTTTTCTTTACTCACTTTAAACATCTGGCTTTCCCAGATTCTTTTAAGACTCATTTCAGATCCTACATCTGAGATCTCCCATTTATGCTGTCTGTATCTTGTTTGCTACTAATCTTATTCTGTTTGGTCTTCATCCAAACCCATGAGGTTGGTGCTCCGTTTACCGCCATCATATAGATGATACAATTTAGGGTTATAGTTGTAGCTGGACAGGACCTTCGAGACACTCACATTCAACAACTTATTTTACAAATGAGGAAACAGTCATGGAGCGTTTAAGTGACTGACCCACATTCACACAACAAGTAAGAATGTGCTAAGGGATTTGAATTCAGGTCTTCCTCAGGGCTACCATTCTATCCATTGTACCTCCTAGCTGCCTCTGCCCGACTTAATTTACCAAAAAGTAAATACCTAAAGTCTGTGACAGTTGAATATTTAAGCACTTGAAATATGTGTCTTAATTGACAAAAGAAAAACCTAAGAGATCTTCTTGTTCTGCTGGGCTTGTGAATCCTTAGCTTATTTCCAAAGTATTGTTAATGGGACAGTGCCCCATTTCCCAAAGCTAATTGAGCAATTAAATGACTACAAACCAAACAACCATCAGCTCAAAAGATTGGAGGACCTTACCTATGATAAGTGATCAAACTTAATTAATAATAACTGGCAATAATCATGCTTCAAAGTTTGCAAATCACTTTATCCCACTCGAAGGCCTAACAGCCCTGTGAGACAGGTGCTACAGGTAATAAACCCTCCATTTTATAAATGAAGAAGCTGAAACACAGAGATTCAGAATGATGCCCAAGGTCACACAGCCAGCAAGCATCCAAGGAGGAATTTGAACCACATCTTCCAGACGCCAAGGGCAGCACTACGCTCACCACATGAGAATGCCTTTCAATTTCTTTGCTCCATGTTGGTCTGAGGCTGAGTAACTGGATGCCACTTGTAGAATGACCCAATCAAGATCCACATGACCCAAAAGTTGACCATGGCAGGTAGGAAAGTGAATATCATCTTAGAATGCATTAAAATATCTAGAGATTTTAGGGAAAGAGCTTTGATAGTCCCTATGTACTCATCTGGAGATTTTGTGTTCAGTTCTGGGCATTGAGGCTTAAGAAGGACTGAGACAAGGAAAACATACAAGAGGATGGCAGCTAGGTTAGTGAAAGACCTTGAGTCCACATCAAATTGGTTCAACTGAGGGAATTGAGAATGTTTTACCTAGAAAAGTGAAAACTCAGAGAGCATGATAATTTCCTTTCAGTATATGAGGGACTTTTGGATGATTTGGAGGGCTCCAAAATAAAGACCAATTTCCTTTCTATAAAATGGAGCAGACAATACTTACAGCACCTTGCTCCCTGGGATGATAGTATAATGTATATAAAGCATTTTATAAACTTTAGGGAGCTCTGTATGTATCAGTTACTTAAGTGGAGTCCAGATCTCCCGTGGACATCTGAGAAATGCAAAGGTATGGGGGAAAGGGGACTCACTGGAGAAGTAAAATGGTGAGCCCTCTGTGAAATCTCACCTTGTTTTCTTCCCAGGGTAAGATGTCCATGATATTTACAATATCCAGGGAAAGTTTTCTTCTGGGATTCATGATGGAAGTTTTGGTATTTTTGTTTGTTTTTGTTTTAAATGAATCATACCATCTACTGGGAATTACACTCTAGGCTCAAAAAGAACTTCATTTGGAATCCAGGGAGAATTGTAATTAGCTGAAAACAAACTGAGTTGGTTTGTGTGAGGGTGTGGAGATGGTAGTAATTAGGTTAATATATGGGAAAACAGCAAGCAGGGTGATGGGATGGAAAGAGCACCTGACTTCTCAATAGGATCAGAGTGCCATTCTAAAAGTATCTTGCCTCAATCTATTTTCAAGGTCAGTTGTTTTGCCAATGAGATATTTTAATTTTATTCTATTTTGTCACTCTTTTGCCTTTGTTTTATTGTTTCCTGATGTCTCGTGGAGTCATTAGCTTCCACTTGACCAACTCTAATTTTTCAGGAGTTATTTTCTTGAGACAACTTTCGTACATCTTTCATCATTCTGCCAATTCTGTATTTTAAGGAGTTATTTTCTTCAGCGTTTTTTTGCCTCTTTTATCAAGTTGCTAAATTTTTCATAATTTTATTGTATTGCTCTAATTTATTTTCCCAATTCTCCATCTATTATTTTTATATGATCTTTATGTGAGAGTTGGACTTTGCTCATCTCTAACAAAGATGACTGGTCTGGCCTTCTGACTTTTATGTCTTTCTGCTGCTTTAACAGCTCATTCTGGGTCCCTAAGTTTTCAGTGTTTTCAAAGTGGTGTGATCTGGAGAAAGTACTGTATACTGCTTTCCTAGCTGGCAAATTTATGACACAGTTTGGTTGTGTTGGCATGTGTATGGTAGTTTCTGTAGACTGTCACTGAATTCAGTCACTGTTAGCCTGCTGGAAACTGCTGCAGTTCAGAATCACTGAACGGATATAGCCCCCTTGCTTTTGATCTCCTGTCCCTGTTTATTCCACTACAGTCTTATGGGAAGAGCAAAACGTTAGAATTGAGTTCTTCCTCTGCTCTTGGGCTCAGAGCTATATAACTATGTTTCTGGAACTAGCTTCTTCCTCCTTATACATGTCAAGCCTCTTTTTCTTTGATACTGGGACCATTCTGCCCTGGAACTGTAACCTGAGTCTGGGTAACTATGAAGAGAGTTGCCAGATGGCATCTATTCCTGTCCCCAGTATTAGCATAGGGGTCTACTGAGATTACTTCGTGACCAGGTGAGTCTCTTCACTGTCCTTGGACACCAGACTGCACCCTCCCCCACGCCAACTTCCACTTGTTGGTGATGCTGCTTCTGTTAGAGCTCCTTGACAGTTCTCATCCCAGTATCACCAGACCTTTTTGTCAGTTTTCCTAAGCTGCCAGGGGTTGGAAAAATGACTGACGTAACCAGTCATCATAGGGAACAGTGTGAGGGAACTAAGGAAAAACAGCTAGCTCTGACTCCAACGTCTTGACTCTACTTCCCCTGCCGTTCTTAAAGTATATTAATGGGGAAAATCACCTCCCAGAAACAGTTTCTCCATCAAGAAATGATTAGGTCAAACTAAGGCCCTTTAAGGACCATGCAGTTCTAAAGTTATTATTTGATGTACTTAGGAAAAGCTGACAATAAAAGACACTGTGTGAATGGTAGAATATAAAAAGTATGAGGACCTGGGTTCAAATGCTGGCCCAGCAATTTCCCTTTAAAGACTTTAATTTCCTCATATAGATAATGAATTATACAATCTTGAAGTTAAAAGGGACCTCACCAGCCACCTGGTGTAACTAACACCTGAAGAATTCTATTTAAGTAAAAAGTGGTCAAAGGATCAAAGATTTAAGAACTAAAAGAACCTTTAGAGGTCATTGAGTTCAACCCCCTCATTCTATAGATGACCTCTCAAAGGACACAGTCACTATCATAGGGCAGGGGGTCATCACCCCTGCCTGGACAGCACTGCTGGAGGCTCTCCCTGCCTCAAGTCTCTCCCAACTCCAGTGCATCCACCATTCAGCTGCTGAAGTGATTTTCCAAAAGTACAGGTCTAACCATGTCACCCTCTGCTCAATAAACTCCAGTGACTTCCTATTGCCTACAGGATCAAATACAAAATCCTTTGTCTGGCATTCAAAGTCCTTCAAAATCTGATCCCCTACCATCTTTCTAATCTTCTCACACATTTACTCCCCCTAACTACTCAGCAATCCAATCTTCTTGCTATGTCTCAAACAAGACACTCCACATCGCAACTCCAAGCATTTTCACTGACAGATGTCCATGTCTAAAATGTTTGTCCGTCTTCATCTCTAAAATTCCACTTTCCATGAGAAGCTTTTTCCAATCCCCTTTAATGCTGATGCCTTCTTACTATTGATTATTCCAATTTCTCCTGTCTAGATCTTGGTTGCATAAAGTGATTTGCATGGTTTCTTCCCCGTTGGATTATAAACTTCTCAAGGGCAGGGTCTAACTTTTACTTCCAAGGAGATTCATAAATGTGTATGGGCTGCCTGACCTACTCACAAGCCCACAGCTAATAAATATATGAGGCAGGATCCGTAGTAGCCAGGTCTGCTAACTCCAAATCCAATGTTCTACACTGCACAAAATACATGTTGGTTATTAGCACACGTTTTTCCAAAGACTTGCAATCCAGTTTCATGGTCAGCTTGATTTTTGACTTGCCTTCACTTGACAGTAATGATGGCTCACACAGAAGGCTTTAAATTGCACAAAACCTTTTACATCCATGTTTCTTTCTCCTCTCAGTGGCCAGCGTATCTCCCTTATTGATGCCCATGTTCTTTGCTTCTACAGAAAATAAATGCCTCCTGTTTGGAGGAGAAGGTTTGTATCCTGTGTCTGGCACACGGTGCCTTCTTAAGAATTGTTTATAGAATGGTCATGCACGGAGTTGGGTACAGCCACATATCTTACCCTGGAACTGTGTACCTTTTGGGATTACACATTTTCTGTGCATACCAAAATATTTCTGCTTTGCTTTCTCAATTTCAAATTATGTTAATTCATGTTACTTATCCTGGTGAACTAAGAATATGATTTTAGGGGTATCTGTTCTTACCTCCTAATTGAAATGATCAAAGGCCATAAGACATTAAAAAGCCTCAGAAAGGAGACACATGGCACTGAGCAGAATCTCAAGAGATCCACCATTTGGTCTATGTTATGCCTTTTTCAGGCTATACAAGACAGAAGCCACTCAAGGAAGGAGACTGCCTGATCTGTTCTCAGCCATATCCAGAAATGTTCCCCATAGTGTCCCTTGTTTGCCTATATACCTTGGTAAGAAAAGAGATTCTGTTACAGGTCCAGATGCTACTAGACAGTCTCTGAGCTCCCTTTCAGCTCTGGGATTTGGGGATCCTTTGCTCTTTCCAGGGCTTACTGTGGCCATCCTAAAGGAACAAGTGGACCTTGGAGTTAAGGAGAGGCTCTCGCTAAAGTGCTTATAGGAGATGGTCTTATGAATTTCACATTCACCACCAAACCAGTCTTATCATTATTTCTTAAGTGAATTATTTCTTTGTAAATATAAAAAGACCTAGTTCCAACAAAGCTTCAGAAATATCAATAGCCAGAGTTCAAAACTTACAGAATTTTTCAGAAGTTGTAAAAAGACTCTGAGATGACAAAAAAAAAAAGAGAGAGAAAGAATGAGTCATTGGAACTTCTGGAATCAAGGATTATTTTGACTTGGAAGGGTCCTCAGGGACCACTGAGTCTAAGTTTTTCATTTTCTGTGGGAGGAAACAGGGCCAGAGGGACAGAGGTGATAATTACTCCTGTATGACATGTCCCATCAGAAGAACTGAGACGGAAGCACGTTTTGAGGAGCAACTCTTGGGTAAGATGCAAATCAAATACTACACAGATGAAGGTACTCAGCCGCAGTGATTCCTGGTAATGACAGGAAACAAACAGCAAGTATCTATTAAACCCTTCCTATCACCCAACCTTATGCTAGGGCACAAAAGAAAGACAGTCATGGTCTTCACAGAGCTTTTACTCTAATGGCGGAGACAAGATATAGCGATGGCCAGGAAATGGAGTGAGAGTCTCTTAAAAAGATGGCAATGGGAAAAAGAGGGCAGAAACTGACAGCCTCCCCCCCCCCCCCCCCCTCGGCCCCCTCCAGCCCAGGCAATGTTACTACTCATTTTGTGACATGGAGGTAGAAAGGGGCCAAGGTACAAGGTGGTGGGGAAGAGCAGACTCAGGGAGGACAGAAGCCAGAGGCTTCCATGATCCGCCCATGGTCTGTGATGGTTGACTGTGGAGGATAAAGATGTGGCTGCAGCAGGAAAGGACAATTATGGCGAACATTTATTATATGTCAGATAAAGGCAAGAACAAACAGAAACTAGCCCCCAACAAGCCCCTGCCTTGAAGGATTGGAAGGAAAGCAGGAAACGGGGCAGAATTCATGGCAAATTTTTCTAATAAAGGTCTCATTTCTCAAATACACAGAGAACTGAGTTAGATTTATAGGAACACAAATTTTTCCCCAAGTGATGTGTCAAGGGATATGAACAGGCAGTTTTCAGAAGAAGAAATCAAAGCTCTCTATAGTCACATGAGAAAATGTTCTAAATCATTATCAGAGAAACGCAAATGAAAAACCTCTGAGGTAGCACCTCACACCTATTGGATCGGCGAATACAGAAGAAAGGGAAATGCCAAATGTTGGCGGGGATGTGGCAAGACAGGGACACTGACACACTGATGGATGAGCTGTGAGCTGATGCAACCTTTCTGGTGAACAACTTGGAATTGTGCCCAAAGGCTATAAAACTGGCATACATACCACGTGACCCAGCACTACCACTGCCAAGTCTGTTTCATAAAGACACCAGAGAAAAAGGAAAAGGACATCAATATACAAAAATATTTGGAGCAGCTCTTTTTGGGGTAGCAAACAACTTGGAAATTGAGATGATGCCCATCAATTGGGGAATAACTGAACAAGTTGTGGTATATGATTGTAATAAAATACCACTGAGCTATGAGAAATGATGAGCAGGATGCTTTGAGAAAAACCTGGGAAGACTCACACGAACTGATGTAAAGTAAAGTGGGCAGAACCAGAACTCTGTACATAGTAATAGCAATAACTGTATGGTGATCAACTGCGAATAACTTAGCTATTCTCAACACTTAGGATGAAAAATGCCATCCACCTCCAGAAAAAGAACTGATAATGCCAATCAAAGGATAATGGATTTTTAAAAAATTTCTTTTTCTTTTTGGTCTTTATTTTCTTTCACAACATTACTAATATGGAAATAAGTTTTTGCATGACCGCACATGTATAACCTTCATCAAATTGCTTACCTTCTCAATGAAGGGGGAGATAATTTGGAACTCATAAATTTTTTTAAAGAAATCTTAAAAATTTTGTTTACATATAATTGAGGGGAATAAATAAATAAATGATTGAATGAATAAAGGTTGCACCACCACTACCAACTCTGCCTACCCCCCCCCCCCCCGGCTCCCCTCCCGGAAAAAACAGCATGTACTAAAAACATCAGATCAACATTTCTAAAATTGAACTCATTTTCCTCTCACCTCCCCCAACACTGCCTTAATTCTGTTTAAATCACCACCAACTTCCCAACATCTCTCTATATGTCTGTAATCTTGGCCTCTCTCCACATAGAAAATCAGTTGCCAAGTCTGGCCATTTCTATCTTCAGGACATCACTTGCATCCATCCTCTTGTCTCTACTCCCACGGCCTTCAGCTTAGTTCAGACGTCATCATCACTCAAGCAGATTAGGTCAACAGCCTTCTAACTAATCTCTCTGTGTCATTGTTGCCAAAGTGATTTTTCTTTTAAGCACAGGTTTATGTGCCTTCCATAATCAACTAGGTCTAATGGCTTCCTGTTGCCCCTGCCATAAAATAAAGACCTCTTTCTTTGGTTTTTAAACCCTACATAACCTGGTCCCAACTTAACCACATCGTATCACTGTTCATTATTCCTTCTTCTTCTGAGTATGACCCAGCCAAACTGGGCCTTACTCTGGTCCTTCATCCTGACACTCCAAGACTTTGCACAGGTCACACTCCATGTGTGGTATAGACTTCTCTTAGGCACTGACTCGCATAGCCCCTCCATGCCTTTAAGAAATATCATCTTCTGGAGCGGCTAGATGGTGCAGTAAGAGCTTGCCAGCCTGGAGTCTGGAGGACTCAAGTTCAGTTCCAGCCTCAGACACTTAACACCCACAGAAAAACTGGCCGTGTAACCTTGGGCAAGTTACTTAACCCCCATTGCTTTAAAAAAAAAAAAATCATCTTCTAGGAGAAGTCTTTTCTGATCCCCCTACTGCTAATGCCCTCCCTTGTATGAAAGTATTTTATATATATTAATTAACTCTAGATAGACCGTACATGCATTTTTATAGGTATTTGTTATCTCCCCCATTAGAATGTAAGCACATTGAGACCAGGGAACGTTTCTTTCTTTTTATTTATTGGGCCCTTAGCACCTACCACAGTGAATGAATAGCATATAGTATGTGCTTAATAAATATTTGCTAATTGGGCCTCAGTTTCCTCAACTGTAAAATGAGGAGGTTGGAATAGATTACATCAAATGTCCCTTGCATTTTAATGAGTTGCCCCCAAAATCAAGCACTTAGGATTTATACAGTGATGCACAAATGTAGAAAGGTTGGCCTTACCAAGATCCCCTAGTGCAGCCCAGCCAGAGTGACAGGACCTGTGAGAACATGCACCCCATGCAGTATTCCTTTAGAATTCAGTGTTGTCCTTGACACCAACACAAGGCATCCGACTAAGACTCCACTGAATTGCTAATAATACTAGTCCATGTAGCTTTAAGACTTAGAAAGTGCCCGACAAATGTTATCTCATAACAATCCTGGAACAGAGGTGCTATTATTAACCCCATCTTAGAGATCAGAAAACTGAGGCTGAAAAAATCCAAGGCAGGATTCGTCTTCCTGACTAATCTGGAACTTTTTTTTTTCCTTTGCTTTTTGGAGGAGGGAAGGCAGGGCAATTGGGGTTAAGTGACTTGCCCAAGGTCACACGGCTAGTATGTGTTAAGTGTCTGAGGCCAGATTTGAACTCAGGTCCTCCTGACTCCAGGACTCTATTCACTGCACCACCTAGCCACCCCATAATCTGGAACTCTTAACCAATGAGGCACTAAGCTGCCAAATTAGTAATTACTTTAAATAACAATTCCATTATTAATGATAATAACCACAGTTGCTAATTATACAGGATTTTAAAGGCCAGATTTATTAATGCTTTGCTCATAAATGTTCTTGAGAAATACCTTGTTATCCCAAACAGTACACAGGAGCATTAGAGAAGGGAATTAACTTCCCTACAGTATGACTGAATAGAAGGGCTGAGATGCAAGGCCAAGTTACAGGTGGTTGAGGACAGGAGTGGTGAAGTTTCTAGCAGAATTAGCAATAATTTCCTACAGCAGAAGGAGTGGAGGGAAATTTAAGCTTTTTGTCAGCAACCAAATTCCTAAGAATGAGTTGTCTGTTGCTTAGTAGTTTCCAGTCATGCTTGACTCTTTGTGATCCCACATGGGGTTTTCTTGGCAAAGATACTAGGGAGGGGTTTGCCATTTCCTTCTCCAGTTCATTTCATAGATAAAGAAACTGAGGCAAACAGGTTGAGTGACTTGCCCAGGATCATATAGCTAGGAAGTATCTGAGGCTGAATCTGAACTCAGGCCTTCTTGACTTTTGGCCCAGTGCTCTCTCCATTGCACCACCTAGCAGCCTCACACACCACCCCGACCCCCTACCCCGGCCCTGCACTACCCATGAGAGCTATTACAAAATGGAATGGTCTGTCTCAGAACATAGTGGGCTCCCACTCATTGAAGGCAAAATCTTCAAACAAAGTGGGAAGGACTAATTCTTTGGAATTGTTTCTCAAGCATGAGTTAATCCAAATGGCCCCCGAAGGTACCTCCTAACTCTACAGTTACACAAACAGATGACTCTATGGTGCCAACTCTCAAAGAGTTCATGTTCTATCTGGGGAGAAAAGTCAGGCATATCACAAATTTATAGATGAGAAAAAAAATATCACCTTAATTTCTCATTGTTTATTATCAGGCATGGAAAAATGAAGATTTAGAGTCCGGAGGACCAATGTCAATACTGGCTCTGCCCCTGGTAAGTCAGTTCCCCTTTTTGGGTTCCAGTTTCCTCACATCTAAAATGAGTGATGTTAGACCCTAACGTCACTTAAGGACCCAAGTCTATGATTTGGTCATCAGGCAGCAGGGAAGAATGTGGAATGGAGCACAGATAAGTGATGCCCTCAGAAACTCCACAATCCAATTTTGACCAATTAGGGCCACTTCTCCCTAAACAGATCATTGATTAAACCTATTAACATAAAGCTAAATGGAGTTTTGTTTTCTCTCCTTTGTCTTGGACCCATTGTCTGGTTAAGGAAGAATCTGTCCACTGAAGAACAATAGCAAGAGAGTAGAAAAGGACCTGAGATCTCAGAGGGGAAGAGAAGAGCCTTGTGCCCACCAGCAATAATGAAGACTCATTTTTCAACTGAAAATAGAGGTTTATGAGGCATCTCATTCTCAAAGACACAGAGGTAGGAGGGCAAGATGGTTATTTCCATTTTGTCCCACAAGAAATCAGGTCTAGAGAGATGACATCACTTGTTCTAGGTCTTTAACACAAAGTCCAACATTTTTCACTCAACCTACACTGCCAACTATTAAAATCACAGCAAGAAGATGTCTCAGATACCTATAAATCTGAGTAGACTAGCCAAGTAGGTGCATAAAAGATGACAACTTCCCAAAAGAATCTGAGAAAATTCAGGGAAATCAAATTGGCCTTAGCTTACCTTATGAAAACCAACTTGACCTTGGTTGGGGCTGTCTTAATAATGGCAGATGCATTTTGGTGGCTTCTTCCATACAATATCTGATTGTTTATCTGTTTGGGGAATAAACAAGAACATATAATAATTAAAATTTTGGTAGGATTTATTCAATGCTTAGATATATTCAAACAACCAGAAATACACTATCTTAACGATAGGGATGGCATAGAAAAAGTTCTAATTATATTAATATCATAAGGTGACTTTTTATAGTATTTATTTAACTTCTGTGATGCTACATCCAACTGATTTTCTCTAAGTTCTATTTGATTTCCAGGTTTTAAGATCAAAATAGTGACCCCAACACCTAACTCTTAAAAAGGTTTTTGCAGTAATACAAAACCAAAATGCAAAAGAACTGTATACTAGGAAACAAACTTCCCTAAGATTTTAATAGAATGATGGCCTTGGAGACAAGAACAGCTAGGTTTAAATCCTTCCTCTGCCACACATTATTCCTGTTATTGGGGGTAAGTGCTATAACCACTGAATGATCAAGACAATTCCCAAAGATAGTAAACTAAAAAGAAATTGCATATGTATGTCAATGGAGGGAGCTTCCACACTGGGAAATCAATACAATGATGAAATCACAGATCTCAACTTGTCATTGTCCCTGAAAAAAAGGGCATATAAAACAGAAATAACTGTGCTCTCCACTCTCGGTCAGAAATTCTCATCAACAATGATTCCATGTTTACTTAGAAAACCCCAAGGATTCAAGAAAGATATTAAGTCAACTAGTAGGTTCAGGAAAGTCATGAATTACAAAATTAATCTTCAAAAAATCAATAGCAATTCTACATAAAAATAATGAAACACAATAAGAAACAACAGAAAGTCCAATTCCAAATAACTACAAAATGCATAAAATGTCTAGGGATCAACCTTCCAAAGCAGATAAAAAACTTTTAGGTATTCAATTATAAAATACTCCTTAAAGAAAAAAATGAACAACTTAAACAGCTGAAGGAATATTCAGTGCTCATGGCTGGTCCCTGCCAATATAATAATAATGATAACACTGCCAAAATTAATTTACACTTCTAATGCTATACCAATCAAGTTACAAAGAGGACACTTTACCGAGCTTGAGAAAATAATAAAATTCATTTGGATAAACAAAAGAACAGATTATCACGGGAAATGATAAAAAGAAATAGGGAGGAAAGAGGAACAGTACTTTTAGATTTCAAACCATATTATAAAGTAACAATCATCAAAACCATCTAGTATTGGTTAATAATAGAGATGTAGATCAATGTGAAAGACTAGACAGGGGAGATTCAGAAAGAGTGACATAGTGTTTGATAAAGTGGAAAACAAGTTACTCAAGGAAAAGTCTTCCATTTCCATAAAAATTTTTGGGAAAACTGAAATGCAGTCTAGCAGAAATTAGCTTAGTTCAATGCCTTGTACCACATTCCATAATAAATTCTAAATGGAGGTATGCTAAAATTAAAGATCATGCTTTTTAGAAACAGATGATATATCTCTCACAGCTATGGGTAAGAGATGTATTCTTAAACAAACAAGCGATAGAGGCAATTACCAAAGATAAAATAGGTAACTTTGATTATGTGAAACTGAGAAGCTTCTGTACAGACAACATTAACGCACCTAGGACAAGAAGGGAAATGGTCAAATAGGGAAAAAAATCTGTATCAGATTTTTATATGTGTGTATGTACACATATATGAGAGTAATAGCTATTTCTCAAGAGATAAATGATCAAGGAATATGAATAACTAGATTTCAAAAGAAGAATTACAAAGTATTCATAAACATGAAAAAATGCTCCAAATCGCTGATAATGTAATAACATCATGAGGTGATATCTTGACTCATGCATGAATTGGATGTTAGTGAGGAAGAGCATCACAGAGTCATTGGCCTCATTCTCACTTCTAGTCATCAAAGTCCAATGGCAGGACAAGTCAGGATGACTGGAGATGGCCTGGGATGCAGTGGGTGATGGTGACCTCAAGTGTCTTCGATGTTTGACCAAGCTCTAAGTGCACCACAGCACCTGGGTCAGCTACCTCTATGGTCATTGGAGCAAATTGTTCTCATCCACCCATTGCCAAAGGAAGTCTTCACATGCTTGGGGCAGATATCCCTTTAACTCATCAACTGATTTGAAGCATGTCAGTTACCCACAACTTGGTTTAGCCTATCTGCTAAGATGGTTCACTGTGATATGGCCATTGAACATGGTACAGCTTCTTGGAGTCACAGGTAAGAGTCGAATGCCTGGTAGACACCAAAGGCAGATGAGCAGCGCTGAAAAGGGTTGGACTAGCCCTCACACCAGAGGTCCTAATCCTCCCTGAACACCCCATACACTGATAAGAGAAATGCAAATCAAGACAACCCTGAGGTTTCTCCTCACATGCTTCAAACTGACAAAAATGATAAAATAAGGCAACTGTCAAGGTTGGAGGAGTTGTGAAAAAATAGGCACACTACATTGTTGGTAGAGTTGTGAAATGGTAGCACCATTTTTGAGGAAAAAAAAAAACTTGGAAGCATGCAAATTAAGAGGCTAAAATGTCCATTCCCTTTGAATCAGGGATCCCATTACTGGGCTTATACACCAAGGAAGTCATTGATAAGACAAAAGTCCTCATATATTTCAAAATATTTATACTAGCACAGAATTGGAAACAATGTAGATGGCTATCCATTGGGAAATGGCCAAACAAATTGTGGTACGTGAATGTAACAACATTACTGTGCTGTAAGAAGTGATGTGTATGTTTGGAATACAAAGAAACATGGAAAGATCTAAATGAACTGATGCGAAACAAAGTAAGCAGAGACAAGAAAAACAATCTCCACAGTAACTACAACAATGTAGATGGAAAGAACGACACACCCAAATCCAAAAGTAAATGAAATGAAATTATAGAGATCAAGTGGGACTGGAAGATATGAGAAGACCCACCCACACTACCTCTCTGAGGAGCTAGGAGGTCCTTGGCACACGACATATGCTTTTGGACTTTATCAACGTATCCATCAGTAGTGTTGCCTTTTTTTTTCGTCTTTATTAATTTGTTTACTTTTAGTTTACAAGATTCATTACCACAATTTCTTGAGTTTTAAATTTTCTCTCCCCGCCCCCTGCCCATGGTGGCATACAATCAAGTATAGTATCTGCAAATACTTTCACATTAGGCATTAGTCAGGTTATAAAGAAGGATTGTAATGGATGGAATGAAGAATGGGAAAGAGGAAACAAAACCAAACAAGAAAACGAAAAAGGGCAGGTAGTTTGCTTCAATCTAGGTTCAATCTCAGTTCTTTCTCTGGAATTAGACATCTCTCTCCATCATGAATCTTTTGGGTTTGACTTATGATTCTGGATGCTGAGAAGAGTCCAGTTTATCAAAGTTGGTCGTCACACATATGTTGTGTCGGTAATTGTGTATAAATTTCTCCTGGCTCTACTCTTCTCACTCGGCATCAGTTTGTATAAAACTCTCCAGGTAAATATGAAGTCCATCTGCTCTGTGTTTCTTATAGCACAATAGTATTCCATAACATGCATATACCATAACTTGTTCAGCCATTCCCCAATTGATGGGAACCACCTTAATTTCCAATTCTTTGCCACCACAAAAAGAGCTGCTATAAATATTTTTGTACATATGGGTCTTTTTCCCACTTCTATGATCTCTTTGGGATACAACCCTAGAAGTGGTATTGCTGGGTCAAAGGGTATGAAATTATTTATAGCCCTTTGGGCATAATTCCAGATTGTTTTCCAATATGGTTGGATCAGTTCACAACTCCACCAGCAATGCATTAGTGTTCCAATTTGTCCACATCCTCTCCAGCATTTGTCATTTTCCTGTTTTGTCATCTTAGCCAATCTGACTGGTGAGATGTGGTACCTCAGAGTTGTTTTGATTTGCATTTCTCTAATCAATAGTGATTTAGAGCATTTTTTCATATGCTTATAAATATCTTTAATTTCTTCCTCTGTAAACTGCCTGTTTATATCATTTGACCATTTATCAATTGGAGAATGACTTGTATTCTTATATATTTGACTCAATTCTGTATATTTTAGAAATGAGTCCTTTATCAGAGACAAAGGCTGTAAAAATTCTTTCCCAATTTTCCACTTCCCTCTTAATCCTGGTTACATTGGCTTTGTTTGTACAGAACCTTTTCAATTTAATGTAATAAAAATTATCCATATTGCATTTTATAATGCTCTCTAATTCTTGTTTGGGAATAAAGTCTTCCCCTCTCCACAAGTCTGACGGGTAAGCTATTCCTTGCTTTCCCAGATTGTTAGAGTATCAGCCTTTAGACCGAGATCATGCACCCATTTAGAGTAGTGTTGCCTTTCTTGTTCCTTCTTTAAAAAAAATACTTTTTGTCATAGAGTGATAGTGTCATCTGTGATAGCTCTTGGGGAGGGGCAAGGAGAGGGACACGTGGTATACTATAGTGATATAAGAAGCAGAAAATATTTTTTAAAGGTATAAAAATTATCCCATGACTTCTCAAGTATATCATAGAGCATGGAAATATATTCATCTAGATTAGGGTTATGTGACTTGCCCAGAGTCACACAGCTAGTTAAGTGTCTGAGGCCAGATTTGAACTTAGGAAGAGGAGTCTTCCTGATTCCAGGCCCAGAATTCTATCCAATGCACCACCTAGTTGCCCTGTCTAATGGGGGAGACAATAAGCAAAACTAGAAGAAAACAACCTATGTACAAATAATCTATATACAGTGTAAATGGGAGATAACCAACAAGGGGAAAGCAATAACATTAAGGAGGGATCTGAAAAGGCTTCTTCCAGAAGATGGGAATTTATAAACATTTATTAAGGGGCTGCTAGGTGGTGCAGTGAATAGAGCACCGGCCCTGGAGTCAAGAGGACCTGAGTTCAAATCCGGCCTCTGACACTTGACACACTTACTAGCTGTGTGACCTTGGGCAAGTCATTTAACCCCAATTGCTTTGTCTTCCCCCTCTAAATTTTTTTTAATTAAAAATTTATTAAGCATCTCCTTTGTGTCAGGCACAGAGCTCAGTGATGGGGATTCAAAAAGATGCAAAGGACTGTCCCTACCCTCAAAGAGTTTGCAGTCTAAGAGGGGAGACAATATATAAACAAATACAGAATAGATAATTAAGAGAGGGAAAGCTCTGGAATTAAGAGGGTTTGGGGAAGGGTAAAACTGGAGAGCATCCCGGAAACAGAAATGACAAACAGCAGAGTTTATGTGTAATTTTTGAAATAACAGAAAACCATTGGGGTTTGTTGGTTTTTTTTTTTTAGACCAACTATGTTGGAAAAAACAATTTAGTGGCTTCTTGGAGGATGGATTAGTTACACAGCCTACAACAGTGTGAGGCTAGATTTGAACCCAGGTCTTGCTAAACCCAACTCAAGCCCTCTATCAACTGAGTTGTGGGTTTGAATCTCATTTCTGAAATTAAATGTATGATCTTGCTTTTCCATGTAAAAGAGGAACAATTCTACCAGCACTATGTATGTGAGAAGGGATTCTTACATTGGGCTTTGTGAACTTAAAAAAAAAAATGTGGACGGCTTTATTTCAATTCGATCGGTTTCCTTTGTAATTCCCTGTATTTTATTTAATGCATTTTACAATGTGATTTTGATCTTCAGCAGAATGCCAAAGGGGTCCAGAATAAAAAAAAGGTGAAAAAGCCTGTGTTAGATTAAGCCCAAAAGCCAGGTGAGTTCTTCCCATTAAGTTCCGTCTTTCAAAAGCATCTCAGTTTCTAAGTTGTTGGGCAACAGGTCTTGGACCAGGGAAGATGCTGAGCTCTGGGCTGTTCCCTTTGCCTGAGTTTCGGTGTGACTGCATAAACATAAGGAGTAGGTGTTCTTCTCCAGAAAAACCCCTAAAACATTTCCTCTCAGACAATGAAAGCTCAGCTCACTTCAGCAGATCATTAGTTTTAATTCACATAACAGTCAATTTAAAGTTATGTGCTTGAGACTGCTGCTTTTAAAACTCAGAGGAGCCGGCAATAGAAATGAAAGCAGCGCACTTATATTGGATGGTTTTTCCTATGCCAACTAGTCTGGTGTTTACTGGGAAAGCAGCTGCCATCAGCAAATATGCCAGGAACAACGGAGTAATCCCAGGGCTGAGAGCGGAGTACTGAGAGAGCAGGGCATGAAATGGAGGCGATCGTGTGGCAAAAATGGCAAACCTCAATTAAGCAAAACAAACCAAGCCTGGGAATGAAGACCCAGACCCCATGATGGAAAGCCATCTGGTTTGGCTGAACCAAGCGTCCCACCAGGGTGTCAGGAGACAGCCCAGATCTGTGAATCATCTCCAGTCTGAGCTAGTACAAAATCCTTCTACTGGCATGGGGTGAGATGAGGAGAAGTCTCCATTTTCAAGCGTTCTGTGCCAACAGCCCAGTCTGTTTAGGAAACACATTGCCCTTGAGACGCCAGGCCCTAAGAATTAGAATTCAAAAGGGAGGAAGGAAATAGCCGTGGCAGCCCATAGGGAGGTTGCTAGTCATGGAGCTGACCAGAAACAGAGCAAAAGACTGGTGGGCTGAGCAGGCTACCAGCCCAACTGCAAGGTGAGCTAAACTGGCAGGACTGAGGACACTGGTTGGGTCTAGAAGCAGCAGGTGTTCAAGGTTACCAAGACGTGTGTGTATGCATGCATGCGTGTGCATGCGTGTGTGTTGGTGTGCATGCATATGTGTGTGTGTGCGTGTGGTGATTTCCTAATTTCAGTCTCTTCCCCATCCAATCAACACTACCCATGGAGACCAAAGTAATCTTCCTAAAATGAATGTTGAATCCTCTGTGACAACACACATATTTGTCAGCCTGGAAGGTAAAGGTCTCTGCAGTCTGGCTCCAACCACTTTTTTTTTTTCTTTTTGGAGGGGGGAAGGCAGGGCAATTGGGGTTAAGTGACTTGTCCAAGGTTACAGGACTAGTAAGTGTTAAGTGTCTGAGACTGGATTTGAACTCAGGTTCTCCTGATCCCAGGGCCAGTGCTCTATTCACTGCATCACCTAGGGGCCCCCTCCAAACACTTTTAATGGGCTTCCTCCCACTCATTCCCCTTACTGCCCCATCTGTCCCAGGCAAACTGTATTACTCAGTACCTTGGGATTTTGCATTACAAAACCGACCTGCATCTCCATCTTTGAACAGGGCAGGCCCAGGGTTAGACTGAAGTCCCATCTCTCCTCCTTTCTTTTTTCAGACCTCAGCTTATACTGATTCCTAAGCACTGGGGCTAAAAGGGTAAGAGCCAGTCCCTGCTCTGCAGGAGCACATAACAGAAAGCATATGAACCACAATGCAGAAATAACTGTATGCCAGATAAACTCAAAATAATCAACAAAAGGAAGGTGCTAGAATGAAGAAGGAGAGGGCAGGATTTGGCCACAAACTTGAAAGATGCCAGAGAAGCATCAGATTCAGTTTAAGGAGGGAATAACATACCCACTCAATTGGGTATCTTGCCCTACAGGAAAGAAGGGGAAAAGGGATAAGGGGGGGGGGGAATGATAGAAGGGAGGGCAGATTGGGGGAGGGGGTAGTCAGAAGCAAGCACTTTTGAAAAGGGACAGGGTCAAAGGAAAAAATAGAGTAAATGGGGGGCAAGATAGGATGGAGGGAAATACAGTTTCACAATATGGCTATTATGGAAATGTTTTGCATAACTACACATGGATAACCTATAATGAATTGCTTGCCTTCTCAATGAGGGTGGGTGGGGAGAAAAGCAGAGAAAAAATTTGGAACTCAGTCTGGTTTTTGTTTTTGTTTTTGCCTTTTGGAGGGCAATTGGGGTTAAGTAACTTGCCCAAGGTTACATGGCTAGTTTTTTTTTGTGTGTGTGTTAAGTGTCTGAGGCCAGAATGGAACTCGGGTCCTCCTGACTCTGGGGTGGGCGCTTTACTCACTGTGCCACCTAGCCGTCCCTGGAACTCAGAGTTTTGAAAACAAAAATTAAAAATTGTTTTTATATGCAACTTGGAAATAAGATATATAGGCAATGGAGTATAGAAATCTATCTTGCCTTACAAGAAAGTGAGGGGGAAGGGGATAGGAATAGGGTGGGGTAATAGAAGGGAAGGCAGAGTGGGGGAAGGGGTAATCAGAATACATGCCATCTTGGAGTGGGGGGCAGGGGAGAGATGGGGAGAAAATTTGGAACTCAACATCTTGTGAAAATGAATGTTGAAAACTAAAAATAAATAAATTAATTTTTTAAAAAAGATGCCAGAGAAGCCAGGAAGTAAAGATGAAGAAGGAAAGTATTCCATGGATGGTGGCCCAGAGCAAGGAGGTGAAGTGTCTTCTGCAGGGAACATGAAGGAGGCCAGGGTCACTGGAGCACAGACTATTTAGTGGGGCATGAAAGATACAAGAAAACTGGAAAAGTGTGAGGGGAAGGTTACTGAGGACTTTGAACATCAAACAGAGGATTTTGAATTGATCTTGGTGGGGACAGGGACCTATTGGAATTTGTTAAGTGGGAGATGACAGGTCAGACCTGTGCTTTCTTAAGATGATGTTGACAGCTTAGTAAAGGATGGGCTGGCATGGGAAGCACCATGGGGCATGAAGACAAGCTAGCAGACTACTGCAATACTCCAGGCATTCGGCGATGGGAGTCCTGCACCATCTCGGTGGCAGTGTCAGAGGGGAGAAGGGTCTATATGGTAGAGAAGCCCTGGCATCACACTGGATCTGGTGAAGGAGCCTGAGAGAGTGAGGACTGAGGACAACACCCAGGTTGCAAGCATAGGGGACTGGGAAGGTGTAACTAGGGAATTTGGAAGGACAAGAGGATTTGGGGAAAAGATAATGAGAGCCATTTTGGACGTGCTGAGTTTAAGATGTCTACATTGTATCCCATCCAATATATCTAGTCAGCTGTTGGAGATGTACCAGGTGTCAAAAAAGGCCAAAGGGCTGGATAAGGAGACATGAGAATCTGTGGCACAGAGGTGATAATTAATGTCACCTGTTTGTGCAACGGCTTTTAGAATGTTCTCACTCCTCACATTACGTACCTACTTATCTGGGTACATGTATAATCCCAGTGGAATATAAAGTCCTTATGAGCAGGAAATGCTTTGCCTTTGCTTTTGTATCCCCAGTGACCAGCACAGATCCTGACCCAGAACAGGGGGTTAATACGTATCTGATGAGTTAGTGTAAACCAGAGGGAATTCTGGGAGATTCTTTGTAGAGAACATGAAGAAGGAAGGGGGAATGAATCCCACAGTCTGAGAAGGTTTAGTTAGATGAGGGGACATCTGTCATGCTGCAGAAATGTGCCCACTGATAAGATTAAGAAGCCAAGGAAACACCAAAGGAAGTAGGAATAATTTATCAATCATTCATAATGGGAAAGAAAAAAGGATTTTCTTTAATTACATGGAAAGGCTTTTAATTTAATTTTAAAATCTTTAGTGAGATTTACTTCACTGAAAGTAAGAATTTTTAAAAAATATATGTATTTGTGAAATAGTTCAAATTTAAACTGTTCTCAATTTTCCATTCCTGGACTCAGCATAAATGAAGATTTATGGTAAACAGCAGTCCAATTACAGCTGTGCAGCAAACTTATCGGATAGCAAGTCAAGTTAATTGAGTTGGGGCTGGAAGTTTTAATTATACAAAAATTAAAATGTAGTCAAAGCAACCAATCCCTTGTGGATTAGGATACTACAAGGGATAAATGTGATATGTTCATTTTCCTGCCCCTCTTCTAGAAAAGGGGAACTTATTTTATAATTTAGTGGCAATGTTGGCAACACAAACAGCTTCATTCAGAAACTTATTCTCTAACAACCTTGGGAAATTTATATTCCTTTAAAAATTCAGCTGACTATGGCATGGCAAGAGAAATTCTCACATTAGCCATATCCAGAGAGTAAAGGGAGAGAGGAGAGGAGAGGAGAGGGGAGGGGAAGACAGGAGAGGGGAGGGGAGG
>NW_027185850.1:13517974-13685228 GCF_028583685.1 Petaurus breviceps papuanus
GGAGGGGAGGGGAGGGGAGAGGAGAGGATTAAAATTAAAATCCTGCCTCAGACAGTACCTATAATATATGACTTCAGATAGGTCAGTGACCTCTCTCAGACTATTTCCTCACCTGAAAAATGGAAATAACAATAATACCCATTGTACCTGCTTCAAAGGGCTGTTGGGAGGATGTAATGAGATTTATGTAAACCTCAAAGTACTATAGAAATACGATTGTTATAGTTGTTGCTGTCATTTGACAGATTTGGAAACAGAGGCCAAGAGAACATAAAAAAGGCCATCTAGGTAATATGGGAGAGAACTAGGTCACACAGAGATCCAGACTGCTTCATCCAAATCTATGTCTCTTTCCCCCAAAGCAAGAACTTATCCAGAAACAATTATAAAACGAATCCCTGACATGTCAATAGCATTGTGCTCATTTATATCTAGAACAAGTTCCATAAAGTGTCTCAATCGAAAGACAATGCTATTCTGATTGGTGATAATGACCCAACAAAAACACACACGTCCTTTGGCTCCATAGAGTTGGAGAGTGGACCATGGGTTCAGAAAGTGGGACATGATGTAACATGGGGTTGCTGTAACGGGTAATTTTGCTTAATGTTTTCTTTCTTACAAGTCAGGATTCAGTACAGAGATAGTATAATGGGAAATGACTATAATGGGAAGAGGTATTAAAAAACAACTTCTAAAAAGAGAAGGTATCTCATACAAACACGGTATCTGGCCTTCTACCACCTCCTACAAGATGGCATTGAAGTTCATGAAAAAATAGAATCTCTTTACAACTAAAGTTGAGTATCTTGTTATTAATATTATTATTATGATGTTATTAATATACTTTGTTGACTTTTCATACATTTTTTAAATACCTATACATACAAAGCACTAAAAATAACTGGGAAATTTATTATGTTTTCTACTGCCAAAAAGATCTCTGAAAATGTTTGGACCCTTTTTATTTTTTGACATTTTTATACTACTCCTGTGGGGTAGAAAAGGACCTATTAGGATTGAGCACATTCTATAGTTGAAAAAGAGAGGATTAGATAGTTAATCTCATGTATGTAAATTTGCATAATTAATTGGTAGAAATTGAAACACTGATTCCTGATTCTACATTCTTTCACCAAAATTCCACTCTTTATATAAAACATAAAACTGTCATGATGACGATTTCCCCAATCTCATCTCATAGGAGAAACTGAGACAGTGAAAGATTGTGACAAGAGGAAAATTATTCCATCTGGTAACATGACAGGAAGAAGGAAAAATTAAGATTCCAAGTTCTCTAAGAGCTCCTTATCCAACATCTGTATCACACAGAAGGGGACTGGGAACGGAGTGTGGAGTAGATATTCTTCTGTGAAGAGGTGGGTAGACTTTTCTCAATGGTGCCTACCTACATTTTGCTGTGGGTAATTGGGTTGTGGTTAGGTTAGAATTGCCTTGAGGACATAATGTACAGCATGGAAAGCTTGTACAGCTATGGGAGGCATAGAGTGGATCATGAGTAAAGGGTAGATGTGGCTGTATTGGAGACAAACCTCATGATTATTTCACGGTGCAATGGATTTGTGCCATTATCTCCACTTCCAATTTCTTTATCACCTTTGGGTCATACTAAGGGTCCCAATTTTGGACACCATTGGTTTACACCAAACACGGCGTACCTCACAGCAAGAAAGTTGGTTTTAACTGACCCCGGAGAAGCTGCCACCAAGAGACTTTGACAAAATGACTATGACAAAGACAGATTATCTTGCCCTCTCAGGTCTTTCTCCACAGCTCTCTCCCATTTCCTGCCACACTGTCATGTAACCTAAATCTCTCTTAAAGGGCTCCACACTTGTCCCTCTTCCTCATCCAAGCAAAATTCCCATTTAGCTCTAAACTAGGGACTTAAAAGAAGTAAACTGTAACTAAGGGAGAAGGACTGATGACTTCACCACTACAGAAGGGAATCTATATTTTAAGAGAGAAGCTGGCCAAGAGACATTAATCCTTAATTTCAAGTTACTCTGGCAATTTATTTTGGAACAAGTATTTTGGAAAAAATAATTTGGCAAATTACTTTGGAACAAGGATCAAAAGGGCAGAATGTTTCTAAGATGGGACTTGAAAGCAGGTCTTCCAGACCCCAAATACAGTCAATTAAAATGAAGATTGCTTTGGTTTCTGTTGGAGTCCTTATATACCCCTGTGTTTTTCCCATATTTTATTTTGTTCACTATTAAAATTTCACATAGTTGTAGAGAGAGGATATATTTAAAATTTTGCCGGTTCTGTTTTCTGTACTCTACATCATGTTACAGAATCAGGGAGGGGGAAGGGACTTATGTGGCCAACTAGTCCAACCCATGCCTGCAAAAGAATTCTCTATGACAACGTAACTGAGAAGCAATTGCCCAGTCTTTACCTGAAAACACTGAATGGTGCTGTCATTACCTCCCCAAGGCAGCCCATTCCCCTTCCTGACAGCCCAAATCATCAGAAAGTTTCTATTAAGTCTAAATTGGATACTCTCTAATTCCATGTTCCAAAATTTTACCTTCTGAGTCTAAAGAGACCAACTCTAAGACCTTTTACACATGACAGTCTTTTAGATGCTCCAAGATGGCTTTCCTCTCCTCCTGAGTCTTTTCTTCTCCAGGCTAAAAATGCTCAAATCAATCCATCAACTAATTCTCCTAAGTAAGACACATACTCAAGGCCTTTTGTCGTTGAGTTTGCCCTCAGTGGGACACTTTGTAGCCTCTTGTATTTCTCAAACTGTGGTGCTCAGAAATGGAATCGGAGTTTTTAAAAGTCTTCCCATGTTTTCCTGAATTTTTACTATTTGCAATTTCTTACGGCATAGTAATATTCCATCGTGTTGAGATTCCATAATTATCCAGGTCCTTCTCAAAGTGCATCTATCTATAGAAGATTAATCTATCTATCTACAGGTAGATATCTACAGAAGAATATTCATAGGAGGATTATTCTTAATCACAAAATACGAGAGTCTTTTTATCAAAACATTGCCATGGTAGAGAACCACACACAAGAATAATACAGGGGATCAAAGTGTGTCTGATGAAAACATACGAGATCTGGCCTCTACATTGGCTCCTTCCTTAACAGTGTACATTTTGGCAGCAAGCCAACCTGCTTCAATCACTGATTAACTCTCAGATGTCATTCCAGGAGCATGACAGGTGTCCACATCTAAGAAGTGAGTATGAAGAGACCCACCGGAAGTCAGAGTTGGAAGGGATAAATACCTTATTTCATAGACCCCAGATCTAGAGTCTGATGAGACCTGAGAGGCCCATTTTACGGAGGAGGAAGCTGAGGCCAGAGAAGTGAAGTGATGTGTCACAGGATAGTAAATCAAGAACTGGAAGGGACCGTGGAGCCTCGTCACTTAAAGGAGGAAGAAGCTGAGGACCAGGGACGTCAGCGGTCGGCTGGATGTGGGTAAAAGCCCTGTGACTTAATCAGGATACCTCTTTCTCTTTTACGCTATCTCCTCAGTGGTCCCTACTTTCCCAGCCACCAGCCATGGATAGATTGCAGTTACTTCTACAATGCGAGAGCTACTGAGGCCAAAAACATCACACCCCTGGGGATGAGTCCATATTACCCCAAACCTAAATGGAGAAAATCCATATGAACAAGAACAACAGTGGCCCCTTCACTCTAGCCCATCAGAGGAACACAGACCTAGAGAATGAAGGGACATCAGAAGTTACCTCATTTTACAAATCGGGAAACCGAGGCCCAGAAATTTTAAGTGACTTGTTCAAAGTTGTGCAGGAAAGATTTGAATCCATATTCTCTGACTACAGATGCAGGGTTCTTTCAGCTGTGCCATGCTGCCTCAGGGTCTGTTGTATGAGAGGTTTTCTGATGTCACTGGACTACGTTGCATGGGCATCCAGAGTGGATCACCACATAAAACCTTAAATCATAAAGGACATTAGAGATTCTCCAAGCCCTCACTTAAGAAGTGTGCAAACTGAAGTTCAGAGAAAGGAAGTGATTTTCTGTGGTCTTACCATGAATTTATTCATGGAGCTGGGATTTTAATTTAGGGCACAAATCGCTGTCTGGGGTTCTGACCATTTCCCTGAGCTCAGAGATCATGAGTTCGCTCATTGTATAGTTGAGCTGAATTCAACCAAAGTAAACACTCCTGAGTGGCTTTGTTAGTAATAATGAGATGTATCTCACACTTTGTGGTATTTGTCAGTAAAAGAAGCAGAAAACTGGGAGAACAGACTTGCAGATAGAAAGACAGATACTACCTCCAAAAGGGATGAGTTATGCAACTAGGGGCATACAATAGCACTTTAACTGGAACTTTATTTTCCTCTTACCTAAAAAATGAGGATGAAGGAATGAAATAAAGAAATCAATCAAAAAGTATTTATTAAATTCATACTATGTAACAGGAATTAAACTAGTTGTTAGAAAAGGTTATTGTCAAATTGTTTCTGTCTTGTTCCACTCTCCACAATCCCATTTGGGACAGGGATGGATGGCCGATTCCTTCTCCAAAGTGTCAAAGACGCAAAGACAAAATGGGGCAATCCCTGGCCTCAAGGAACTTATATTTTAATGACGTATAAATGCACATGGAGGGGACTGGGGCTGAGAATAATTACAGCTACACTAGCTACCTCACAGCACAAGAGGACGACTGTAAGAATTTGTGCAAATTTTTAAACAACATAGAAAGGCAATTATTATGCAGGGGGTCAGTTATTGTCATTTTATTTTCCCATTTCAATGGAATTCAGATAGAAAGGTCCTGAGGTAAGTCACTATCCTGATGCTATTCCAATATATTTCATTCACTGTGGACTATTGCACAGATGAATAAAACTAGAAATCCTCCCTCCCCCCAAAAAAATGAAGAAATATCTTAGAATGTGAGGGAAACCCTCTGCACGCTAACTGAAAGCATTTTCAGGACAACTTGAAGGATACATACGGCAAAGGGTAAGTTACTATTAGACAATCATTATGATTATCTCCTTACTTTTTGAAGGGGTGAAGACAGAAATGATCTGGGGACTGGTTAGTCTCCTGCTATTATGCTTTCATATTAAATGTCTGTGGACTGCTGCAAAGGTTCATAAAATGACATCTGTATTTGAATAAAAGTAATGATATGTAAGATAATTTTCTGAAGATTCATGGAAAGCATCCTTAGGACCACACCAGTAGAAGAAGGAACAGTGTGCACCTCATTCTATTAATGCACAAGTAAAATTTCCTCTGTGGAGTCTCCACTTGAAAAATTTTCATTCCACATTGTCTACAGAGCAAGTATGGTGAAATCTATTCAAGTCACTGTTCTAAAATTTGTATGGATCAATTTTATGTCCAGACATTTGCTGACAGCAATTTTATCAGTAGCAATGCATTGATAAAATATACTAATACATAGAAAACCTTTTGCAAACTTGAAAGAAGAATGCAATGGTTAGGGATGAGAACAATGATGAAGAAGAAAGTCTCCGTTGTTCCAATGACAATAGTTTGTTAATTCTTAAGGGTATTTGGGGATTCATATTTGTAGCCAGTTTATAAAAGAGAGCAAGCTTCTGGTGTATAATTCTAGCCACCTGATCATGTCTTTCTAGATATCAAATGCTGCAATTACTGCTACTGTTATTATTGATTTGTTACCAGACCTGTGATTTCCTGAGTGCCTGGTGAGAAGACTCCAAGAATGCAGCAGATCAGCCTTTTCTCTACAGCCTATTTGGTTAGCGTTACCTGGGGGCACTTAGAGGTTAAGCAATCTGCCTAAGGTCATACCTCCAGAATATGTCAGATCTAGTTCTTGAATCTATATTTTGTTGACTCTCAGAGGCCAATTTCTACCCACTACATCAGTCTCACTTTTATCTCCATCATCAAAAGTTAATATATAATTTGTCTCTTAATTAATGAGCTCCAATAATAGAGGCGAAAGCAGCATCACTATAATTCCCCACTCCTGGTCCTGGGAGACCTCCTACCAATGGCATACACTAAATCCAAGCAGTACTTGGGGGCACCATTGCTAAGCTTGCCTGTTTTTTGAATCTAATTGTTATGAGACAATCAATCTACCCAAGCAATCCTCATTTATGAGTACATAGAAATTATATGGTCATAACATTTTAAATAGATTCAAAGCCCCCAAAGTCCTGGAAAAGAGGGAAAAGAGCAGAAATTCTAATCACATTCTCTTCTAGGGTTTTAATGTGTAAGTAGGTTCTTATATAAATGGAATGGGCCATCGGCTGACAGGTCTCATTGATGGTTCTTTCACGGGAAGAATCCATTCTGACAGCCAAAGGAAGGCTTCCTAGGCATGTCACTTGGGAATACCATTCCTGACACCACATTAATAAAGAGGGAGTGTTCCTACTGCAGGAGAGTCAGGCCATATTTCTATCTATTATCTCTTCCATAAACTAGAGATGATCAATATAGAGGAAACAAGATAAAGGAAGATAGAATTTTGGTCTTACAGTCAGAAAGGACTGGGTTCATGTCCTGTCCTTTACACATAGTGGCTATGGGTAAATCATTTTACTTTCTTTTTTTTTTAAATTTTTTTCCAAATGCTTTATTAACTTCTGATTTACATCATTAATTTCTGCCAGATTTTGAGTTACAAATTTTCTCCCCATTTTTTTCCCTACCCACAGCCCCCCAAAAAACAGCCCCACAGGATATCCCCTCCTCCAATCTGCTCTCTCCCATATTTTCTCCCATACCCCTTTAGATTTTTCCAGTGGACCTCTATGCCCCAGTGCCTGTATATCTTATTTCCCAATTACATGTAAAATAGTATTAATAATAGTATATATATATATATGTATGTATGTATACACACACACACACACACGAGTATTTGATTTTGAAACTTTGAATTCCAGATTCATTCCCTTCCTCCCTTGTCACCCACCCTTACTGGGAAGATAAGCAGTTCGGTATGGGTTGTACATGTGTGGCTAATGCAAAACAATAACATAGTAGATATATTGTAAAACACTGACTATATTTCCCTCCCCCCTGTCCCACCTGCCACTTGTTCTATTCTCTGCTTTGATCCCATCCCTTTTCAAAAGTGGGTGCTTCTAACTTCCCTCCCCCCCAGCCTGCCCTCCCTTCCATCATCCCCCCTCTCATCCCCTTCCCCCCTACTCTCCTGGAGGGTGAGATATCCTATTTAGTGTGTATTTCATTCCCTCCCCAAGCCAAATTCAATGGGAATAAGGTTGACCCAATCCATTTTGCCTTTCTATTGTTCCCCTCCATTGTAACCATTTTCCCTTGCCTCTTCTGTATGAGAGTATACCCTAATCTGTCTCTCCCCATCCCCTCTCATTATATTCCTCTCTCACCTCTTAATTTCACCTTTTAAGTATCATCCCTTCCTATTAAATTGGTCCTGTGCCCTTTATCTATGTATACCTGTAAACATGTATACACACATTCACATATGTATTCATATGTCCATATACCCTCATATATAGACATATATATTTCTATTCCCTTCAACTACTGAGAAAAGTTTCATAAGTTACAATTATCATTTTTCCATGTAGAAATGTTAATAGTTCAACTTTGATAAGTTCCTTATGATTTCTTTTCCCTGTTTACCTTCTCATGCTTCTCTTGCTTCTTGTATCTGAATGCCAAATTTTCTATTCAACTCTGGTTTTTTCAGCAAGAATGCTTGAAAGTCCTCTATTCCACTGAATGACCATATTTTCCCCTGAAACATGATACTCAGTTTTGCTGGATAGGTGATTCTTGGTTTTAATCCCAGCTCCTTTGACCTCTGGAATATCACATTCCAAGCCCTTCGATCACTCAGTGTAGAAGCTGCCAGATCCTGGGTTATCCATGATTGTGTTTCCACAATATTCAAATTGTTTCTTCCTGGCTGCTTGTAATATTCTCTCCTTAATTTGAGAATTCTGGAACCTGGCTATAACATTCCTAGGAGTTGTCTTTTTGGGATCTTTTTCAGGAGGTGATCGGTGGATTCTTTCAACCTCTATTTTGCCCTCTGGTTCTAAAACATCAGGGCAGTTTTCTTTGAGAACTTCCTGGAGGATGATTTCTAGGTTCTTACTTTGATCATTACTTTCAGGTAGTCCAATAATTTTTAAATTATCTCTCCTGGATCTATTTTCTAGATCAGTGGTTTTTCCCATGAGATATTTCACATTGCCTTCTATTCTTTCATTTGTTTGGGTCTGTCTAACAGCATCTTGATTTCTCATAAAGTTATTAGCTTCCATTTGCTCCAATCTAATTCTGAAGCAATAATTCTCCTCAGTGAGCTTTTGAGATTCTTTTTCCATCTGGCAAATTCGGCTTTTTAAGGCATTCTTCTCCTCATTGCCTTTTTGAGCCTCTTTTGCCAGTTGAGTCATTCTGTTTTTTAAGGTGTTATTTTCCTCAGTCAGGCTGTTGACTCTCATTTTGTAATTTTCTTGCACTGTACTCATTTCTCTTCCCAATTTTTCCTCCACTTCTCTTATCTTCTTCTTAAGGTCCTCTATGGCCTGTAACCAGCTTGTATTTTCCTTTGAAGCTTTTGGTGCAGGAGTTCTGACTTCACTATCTTCCTCCTGTTCCATGCTTTGCTCCTTTTTGTCCCCAAAATAGGAGTCTAATGTTGGAATCTTCTGTCTGCTTTGTCTCCTTTGCCTGGTCATGTCACCCCTCAGTCACCTGACCCCTGGGCTTTTTGCCACAGTAGGACTCTGCCACCAGACAGGAGAGATTTCATCCTAAACGCTGGGGTTTTCTCAGCTGCTGAAGATATTAGATGGGTGCCCTCTGTGAGGTCTCCACACACTCTGGCAAGCTGGACACATACCCCAGGACCTCCACCCTAGACTGCAATCCAGATCCAAGCAGGTTAAAGCAAGAGTGATTACCCCTCAGACTGGTGCTTGGTCCCCCTACACTCTGCAGGCCAGGAGCTGAAGCTGCCATGTGGCGCTGGCTGGCTGTGACGGCAATCAGCGGCTTCTTGCCCTGGAGGCAAAAGCCATACACTCCTACTAACTGGGTCCCAAAGTCCAGACTGCACTGACCTCTCACTTTGTCCTTTGCATCTATATGTTGATAATTCTGGAAACGGCCACGGCTGCTGCTGATCTGGAGTCCCTCTGGCTGGTGGCTTGGCTCCCAGAGCACTGTGCTGGCTGATTCCTGCCAGGCTGTCCTCAGCGGGAGGCTAGCTTCTCTGTGCCATTTTGTGGGTTCTGCAGCTCCAACGTTTGTTTAGAGTCTCCCTTTTACATTGATTGGGGAAGGTGGAAGCTGCTTCTACTCCACCAACTTGACTCCGCCCCCAATCATTTTACTTTCAATGGACTAACTTTTTCAGTTTATAAATTACAGAGGATTTCTTCATCTGTATTATAATAGAAATTTCCACACTGGGAGGTCCCTGCACAAATCACAAGTGCTAACTGCTTCTTTTCCTGTTCACACACATTTTTTTCCAAAAGAACATGGTTTTTTTCAGTCCCTGTACCTCTTATCTTTAAGGAAAGGGAAAGAGGACAGCGCCTACTATGTGCCAGGCCCCGAGGCTTTCTGTTGCTGTTCACTTGTGTTGGTCGTGTACACTTCTCCATGACCCCATTTAGGCTTTTCTTGGTAAACACACTGGAGTGGTTTGCTATCATCTTCTCCAGCGCATTTTACAGATGAGGAAACTGAGACAAACAGGGTTAAGTGACTTGTCCAGGGTCACACACCTGCCTATATACTTATCTTATTTAATAAATCATTCTGTATCCCCTATTCAATATGAAAAGAAATCAATACTAAAGTTTGCCACACGTGCATACAAGGAATACAATACAAATTAGAACCTTTAATAGGATAATATATTTACCAAGTGTTACTTTTACTCCCTGACAAGCTTCTCCATGGCATACTCCCTCTGTAAGTAGAAATATGCTAGATTGGAAACCTTTCCTATAGAGGTAGCCTAATAGAGTTGATGGAGAGCTGGCGACTAACAAGCATTTATTAAACACCAACTATGTGCCAAGCAGTGGGATATAAAAATGATAAAAGGGACACTGTCCCTCTCTTCTCAGAGCTTAGCTCCTATCAGTGGACACAGATGATATATAAAAAATAATGTTCATTTAGGGAGGAGACCCCTGAAGTTTCAGGAATCAGAAAAGGCAGAGTATGGGGCAATAGATGGACACCGAACTTTTGGAGAAGGAATTCAGACATGAGTTCAAGTTCTGATAGCCTGACACACAAGCCATGTGACATCTCATTACCATAAAGGGCTCTCTATTTAAATTACATATGAATTAATGACTTGAATAAATGGAGAAAAACTTCTACCCAGAATTGGGGAATAGAATCCAAGGCATTGATGAAACCCTAGGGGAAGAAGGAAAGGGAGAGAGAGGAAGTTTTCTTTTTTGCTTTTTTTTTTTTGGAGGGCAATTTTGGGGTTAAGTGACTTGCCCAAGGTCACACACCTAGTTTTTGTGTCTGAGGCCAGATTTGAACTCAGGTCCTCCTGACTCCAGGGTTGGTGCCCTATTCACTGTGCCACCTAGCCACCCCGAGAGGAAGTTTAAAAACAACTCAGGCCTAAACAATCAAAATACCTCCCCCATCCCTACACCCCTCAAATACACACAGATTGAAAAAGCAAGAATTCTTGGGGAAATGGACAAGGATGTTTCCCAAGATGAATGTGCATTTATTCAACAGCTGCCATAGGATTAAGCTGACAATGAAAGGTGAAAAGGTATGTGCACAAAGATAGAATTTCTGCCACACTGTACCTTGGGAAGCATACTCTAAAAGTTGGTGGGCAAGTCCTTTCACTTTAAGTGAAGGAAGGTCCTGCTAAAAAGGCAGGCTTCAGTAGCACATAACATTGCTGACTATCAGTTCACCCAGTCTTCTTTGAGCCAATTTTCTGTTGTCTGGTCAATAATAATGCCACAATGACACACTAGGGTTGATGCCAGACACCACCACCACCACCACCACCACCACCATCATCATCACCATCATCTTCACCATCACATCATCATCACCACCACCACCATCATCATCCCCATCATCACCATGATCACCATCATCATCAATAACATTTATATAGCCCTAACTGTATGCCAGACATTATGCTAAGTGCTTTATAAATATTAGTTCATTTGATCCCTACGACAACCCTAGGAATTAAGAACTATCATTCCCACTTTACGCTTAAGGAAGCCGATGCACTACAAGGAAATGTAACTTGTCCAGGGTCATGCAGTTAGTAAATTTCTGAGGTCAGATTTGAACTCGATGTCCTCCTGGCTCCAGGGGCTGTGCTCTATCCAGTGAGCCACCTAAATTTGCCCTGGGTCCATGCTGGAGCATGTTATAAAGAATGTGAATGGTAAGAATTGACATGCACTGAAGTGAAGGAATTAGAACAAAGGACACAATATACACAGCGGGTATCACAACATAAAAGGTAAGAAGCGTCATGAAGCAAGAAAAATGGAAGGTTCTGAAAGTATAAAAAAAAGTTTGGCCTGAAAGCAAAGAGGAACCGGAACCCTTCTGCTATGCAGACGTGAGAGGGCCACGGATGTGAAACTGCACACATTGGGTTGACTTTTTTTTTTTTTACCTATTTCTCTTTTCTGTTTAAAACAACAATAACAAACTTTTGTTCCCTGGCCTGCCTCTCAGGGAAGGCAGAGTAGGAGTGATACGGAGGGAACTTCAGGCAGTGAAAAAACTAAATATATCAATACATTTCTCTCTCTCTCTTTTTTTTTTTTAAAGAAAGTTAATGGAGAAGAAAAAAATCAAGAATTAAATAAGAAGTTCTCTCACTAGAGAGATCACGCCTATTTTGGACTTTATACAGCCTTGATGGATTATATTAATTAGGAAAGAGGGCTATCAGAGAGAAATTAAATGGAAGGCGGCCACAGAAGCCTCCTTGTAGCCAACAGATTCAATCCCTTCCCCCGCCTATCCTCTTAATGAGTAAGACAAGAAGATGGCAAAATTAATTGACTTCAGTGTCTAATCTTGTCTCTCCTTCCAATTTTAAATTGTGAGAGGGATGCTAACAAACAGTGAGACTGCCCAAGATCAGGAAGAAGAGAGGAGGAAGAGGAGATGCCAAGGAAGTAGCAGAGGGTGGGCCAGGAGGGTCATTTCCAACTCGAGAGTCATGACCCCATGTCTTCTAAACATGCCAATCCTAAAGACTCCTGTGTTCATGCTAGAGTGGAAAGAACTGCAGCTTTGGAGGTCTGAGGGCCTGAGTACAAAGTCTGTCCCTGCATATCCTACTTGGGGGAACCTTGGACAGATCACCTAAACTGGCCTACTCTCTGCTTCCACCACTTTAAGATCAAGGGTGGCATAAATTGGTTTGAATATTCCTTCCTTCTAGTTCAAAAGCCCTGATGCTCTAAGATCCTCAACAATGCCCAAAGGACCTCATTCAGCTTCCAAGATGAAGGAAACAAATATTAACAGTTTCATCACTCTAGTCTTACCCTAAGCATCCCAGAAGGGAAAAAAAAGATACCTGAACATCACTCGCGATGAGTTGCTGTGCCCAGATTTAGAGCTGGAGATCTCTCGTGTTCCTGTCTGTCCTGGGCTTTTGCAGTGATCTCCCTGGGATTCAGAATTGCAAGGTTTATAAACTGCTGGGAAGAGAGTGCCAGGCAAGCAAGGAAAGCTCCAGAAATATCTGCCTTTTGCTAAAAAGATCTCCAAAGATCTTGGTGTCCCTTTCAGGTGTCCGGTGAAGGCATATTGGAAGATTCTAAAGCATTACTGCCTAGAAGGCAGAGCATGATTGTTTAAAAATGAAAGGAGTTTTCACACGTGGCTTGGGTTAATCATGCCTTTCATTTCCAATTTAATTCCAAAAAAATTCATGCCTATAACCTCTACTAAATTCTAGCCAATAAGCTCTATTCTTTGATGACTACCTTCCTGGCAATATGCTCGTTGCTGGTACAACTACAAAAATGAACAGTCCCTTGCCCTCAAGAATCTTCCAATCACAGTGAGCAATGATTTCATTAAGAGCACAAATACACAAATGATAGCACCCACAGAAAATCCCCTAATGGAATCTCAGACTCAAAATATCTAAAATGTAATCTTCAGATCACTTAACCCTCCAGGGCCTCAGTTTCTTCATTTTTGAAGAGAGTAGGGTTGAACTAGCTGTTTTCTTAAAGCCTCTTCAGACTTACGTCCATGATCCTTTGAGTCTAAGTCACATAACGTCCCTAGTCTTTGGTTTGGTTATCTGGAGAACGAGGAGGTTGGACTATATGGCCTTTGGGATCTCTTCCAGCTCTCAAGGTATGATGTAATGATTACACTGTGGCTGAAAAGATGGCAAATCTTTCCAAAATTAGTTTGGCGTCACCTTGAAAGGTGGCGACTGTGTCTCTGAGCCTGGTGTCACAGCCTTCCTCTCAGTAGGACTGTCCAGAGCTTGCGATCTCCTGGAACTTTTGAGAACCTGAGACCACCAATATACCACAATTAATCAGCTGGAAAGTACTGATTGAGCTCCAACTCTGTGCCAGACTCTATGCGGATCCAAAACCAAAATGGGGCACACAAAATCTATTTCATTGTGTTCTTGTAAAGAAGAAACAAAAGCTAACATGGCATGCTTGTTGTTTTCTCTTCGTGCGTTTGTTTGAAGGATGTTTCTGTGAAAAGTAATTAAACCAAACATTGTCCTACATGCATTAGTTTCCAGTATTTTTAGAAGCCTCTACAACACTGCATTGGAAACAGAAACAAGAGGAAGCTGTGCAGAAACCATTTTGGACAGTCAGGAAGTGACCTCTTGGCAGTGACGGCTTCAGAGAGTAAATCCTGCAGGGAGTTGTGGAGTTGTGGAGCTGGGAATCTGGGGGGCCCAGGGGACTAAGTTGTGAAGGTGGATTCATAATTGGGCTTGGAAAACCTTGGGTTTCAACACCAACTCTGCAACTGTCAAGTGATGTAGGAGTGGGAATTCTATTCTGAGCCCAAGTCTGACGGGTCATGGAAAGATGGGACACTGGACGAGGATAAAATAGAACCAGCATTCTCAGGAAAACAAGATGTCACCTTCTGAGCCATGGGATCTGTTCCTTTTGTCCCATATTTAAGAGCAGGGGGTCAACAAATTCCTCCCCGCTTGCAGTAGTCCTGAAGGCTGGATTGGGAGAATCAAGAAAACCTTTTCTGATTGGTGGAATACCCCAATGGCTATTATAAATAATAATTATACCAACAAAAGTATCTGATATTTATAAAGTACAACTGAGGCAGCTAGGTGGTACAGGGCACAGAGCACTGGGTTGGAAGTCAGGAAGACTCATCTTCCTGAACTCAAATCCAGCCACTGACACTTACTAGCTATGTGACCCTGGGCAAGTCACTTACCCCTGTCTGCCTCAATTTCTCATCTCGAAATGAGCTGGAGAAGGAAATAACAAAGCACTCTAGTATCTTTGCAAATAAAACCCCAAAATGAGTCATGAGGAGTTGGACATGAGTGGAATGGTTGGATAATAATGGGGGGGGGGGGGCAGCTAGGTGGCGCAGCGAATAGAGCACCAGCCCTGGAGTCAGGAGGACCTCAATTCAAATCCAGCCTCAGACACTTAAAAACTAAACTAGCCGTGTGACCTTGGGCAAGTCACTTAACCTCAATTGCCCTACCTTCCCCCCTGCAAAAAAAAACTGGAAACACACACACACAAACAAAACCCCAAGAATAATAGGGTTTGCAAAATGCTTTAGACAATATATCTCATTTAAAGATCTATATCAACCCTATGATTAGATGGATGGATATTAGCTATTAGGGATTATCTGTTCTGTGGTATTTCTTCTATATGCATTTTACATTTTACATGTTTTGTCCCCAATAAAATGGGGGTGGGCAGGCATTGTTTCATGTTAAGCTTTGTGAGTCCAACACAGTGCTAGTTGTAAATATTTATTGAATTTAATACTCTCCCCTGACCATTGCATTTTACAGATGAGGAAATTGAGACCTGAAGAACTGAAATACTTGCCAAATGTCAGAAAATCGGAAAGTGTATGGCTGGGATTTGAAATCAAGTCTTTGGGCTCCTCACTCCAGGCTCCTTGCATGGGCTAACGTTTCTTTCCTCCAAGATTGGCCTATTTTTCCCAAATTTATCTCTGGTCTTCTGAAAACCCTTAAAATCAGTCAAGTATTGAATATGCTTTGTAGTAGCCATGGTAATAAGGTCATACCTCACTGTCAAGTCTGGAACCCAGGAAGATCCAACAATAAGATGACCCAAACCAAAAAGAACTCAGCCTAGCCCCAAATCTCCTGGCCCACTGGCATTCATTCAGAACAAGCTAACTTCTGCCTCCATTATTCAATGATGCTTTTTCAAGGTGCTTCTGAAATTTTCCATGAGCAATGCTCTTAGTCCTAAGCCAGCATCATTTAAAAATCTATCTTAACATGTAACTAGAAAAAATAAAATACTATGAAGTGGCGAAAAAATAAAAATAAAAACAAGAAGCAGATTTATGTTGGTGCTTACCTCTACTGCCATTCCTTTCAAGGAAACAGAAAAGCAAGATGGTTTGCTTAGGTTTAAAAAACATTACTCTGTCTTTTCTTCCAGAAAACTGCTCAAAATGCATGATCCTCTGATCAGATGTGTCAACTGAAACTGACTGACCAAACCACACCCAAAGCAAACATGAAATTTCAGTGACCATTACCTCTAAAAGCTCGTCACCAATGTGCACGCGCCCATCACGGCCAGCAGGTCCATCAGGGTGAATCCCCACAACGAAGATGCTCATCCGAGATCGGTCTTTGTTCCCTGCAAGGCTGAGGCCAAGCCCATTCTTTTCCTTCTCCAGCTCAATAATATGCAGTTCTCCAGGCAGATCTGCATACCTTTGCCTGATTTTTTCTATTTAAAATAAAAAGGGAAAGTAAACTAAATTAGACATTAGTATCTCAGAAGTAATCAGTACATTATTGGATTTTCTGGATTTGTATTTCTGTAAGCCTTGATAAATAAGGACTGCATCTCCGGGCTGGGTCCGTTCTTGCAAATAAAACAAAGCAATCTCAGAAGACCAATAAGCATGTCATAGCTAAAGGGTATATTACGCATACTTCAAAGATAGAAGAAGAAAAAAAGCAATGATACTGATGACAGGAAAAAGCATGTAATGTGCAGTCTTCAGAAGAAATATTTTAATAATAATAATAATAATAGTAAAATAATAAAATTTATATCATGTTTTAAGTTTGCAACATGGCTCATATAAATTATGTCATGCATTCCTCATAATAACCCCGGGAGGCAGGCTCCATTATTAACCCCATTTTGCAGATAAGGAAATTGAGGCTGACAAAAATGAACTGACAAGTGCAGGCTCACACAGTTCCCAAGGCTGAGGGAAAGGATCTGAGCTCAGGGATGCCTGAGGATGACCTCAAGCCTAATGCCCTACCCATTAAGCCACCTAGCTACCTATACAATGTTCAGAGCAGTACTAACAAATGAACCCCTTCCCCATGAAACGGATCCAAGGATCTTGCATTCAAGGCTCAGCCCAAGCTCTAATTCCTCTGGGAAGCCATCTCTGATCATTCTAATCCATAGTGATCTTTCCCCTCTATGAAATGTTGAGTTTCACATTTTCACATTTACCAGAATTTAGCATTTGCAATGTGTCTAACTGCTTTTGGTGCCCTCATTCTGCCTCAGTTGCTTGAGGGCAGAGACCCAGCCCAACACCATGTGCTCATGGGTAATCTAGCCTACAGAACTGCCCTAGGCAACTCACCACTAACACTCAGCAAAATGGGTCATAGAATCACAGTTCAGGGTTAGAAGGGACCCAGTGGCCATGGACTCTTAATTTTTACTTGCAAGGTTTCCCTAATATAACATACCCAACAGTAGTCATTCAGCCTCTTTATAAAGACGGGTAACCCACTCCACCCCCAAGGCATGACTGTACTTTTATACAGTTATAAGTTACCTACAGTTGGCCTCATTGAAGCTTCTACCCACTGTACTGGGCTGTGTCCTCTGGGGCCAAAATGAATAATTATTATCGTGCTTCAAAACAACGCTACAGATATTTGAAGACACCTATGATATTATCCCCGAGTCTCCCAGATGAAAGAACTCATCTGACTACTACAAGCCTGATGTTTGATGTGTCTGTCCTCATTACAAGGTCTCAGGGTACCTAACTTCTAAAAAAACTACGAATGAAGAAGCATGCTATTTGGAGCCAGAGGGTTTTAAACCTGAAAACCAACACAAAGAATCAGCCTTAGGAACAAGAGAGGCAACCCTAGTCCAGTGAAGTCACAAAAAGCATCCTTTTCAAATGTGTAGGGATATGTAAATCTGAGAAAACTAGTCTATGATTATGCATATATTTATATTAAAAACATTCATCCCCAAGAGGCTGAAATTCTCAAGTGCCGTTTATTTTAGAAAAAGAGAATGTCTACCACCTTAAAAAAAAAAAGATTTATCAAAAGGCCTTAAGTGATTTGAATTGCTAATGTTTCTGATATTAACATAAAATAACATTTAGAGGAACTATAGCAACAGAAAATTCTGGCAACCTCTGTAAGAACATACTTCCAAATTACCTACAGAAACATTCTACAACTATTCAACATACAGAATAAATGTCCGAGTTTTCAGAGCATAGAAATAAATCAAAAATAGCAAAGTGTTTCCCAAGGGAAGATTTCACAGGGCAGTCAGTCCAAGATTAATTTCAAAATGGCTGAGGCTTAAGAAGGAGGTCCCAGGGAACAGAAATTTAGCTTATGATGGACAGCACCTGTTTTCCCGCAGCAGGTAGAAAGCATCAAGCTTTAGGTCTAATCAGCAATACAATTAGTTAAAATAGGAAAGTGTAAGACAGGTCCTAATCCTGGTTCCACTGGCCCCAGCAGAGGCATAACATGGTCCTGATGCACACCTGGAATGCAGAGGAAGGAAGCTATTGCCTATCACTAAGAGGGGTAGAGAATGCTCTGTGGTGTCTGCAGGGGAAAAAGGATGATTTGTAAAGGAGGAAGAAAGCCTTCCGAGTGGCAAGGGCTGTGGAGATGGGAAAATCTAAGTCCTATTCAGGAGACAGAAAACTTGGCTGAAGTAGAGGATTCAAAAATAGGGCTAGTATGGGTGAGGGCTGAAAAGATGAATTCAGCTTTTAAGGAAGAAAGGAAAGGAATGTTTAGTAAATGCTCACCACCTGCTAGGCCCTGTGGTAAGAGCCTTACAGACGTTATCTCATTTTATCCTAACAACAGACTTAGGAGACAGATGTGATTTAGTATGATAACATTTTATAGTTGAGGAAACTGAGGTAGGCAGAAGTGAATTGACTTGCCCAGGGTCACACAGCTACTATGTATTTGAGGCTGAATTTGAACCCAGAGCTCCCTGACTCCAGGTCCAGTGCTCTGTGCACTGTGGCACCTCCTAGCTGACCCAACAGAGCACATGACCTCAAGGCTCTTTCTGCTTATTCTTTAGCTAATCAATATTCTTCTTAAAATGTGATGCCCACAACTCACCACAGTATTCAAGATATGTTATGAGCAGCTCAGAGGAAAGCAGAACTCTGACTTCCCTTTCCTGGTAGCCTTGCTCTTTCCCTTCCTTCTCTCCACCCTCCTTCTCTTTTTCCTTCCTTCCCTCCCTCCTTTTCTCTAGTACTTCCCTCCCTTCCTTCATCTACACCTTCCCTCCCTCCTTTCCTCAGTTCCTACCTCCCTTCCTTCATCTACACCTTCCTTCCCTCATCTTCCTTCCTTCCCTCCCTCCTTTCCTCTCTTCCCTTTCCTTCCTTCCTGTGGGCTTCATGGTTCTGTGATTCCTGCTTGTTTTTCCCCTAAATGGACCTACCTGGAAAAAGACCAGTTATACCTAATCTTCCCTCTATAAGTAAAGCATAAAATCCAACTCAGTGAACCACACAGCATTCTTTAACAGATTGTCTTGAGGATCAGCTGATGATTGCAAACCTCTGTTGCTAGGGAGAGTTATTTCAATTCCACAAATATGTAAATACGTACAAGACTCTGTGCTAAGTCGTAGAAGAGAGGATGGAATCCATTCTAGCCAGGGGCCATAGTCTGTACACCAGTGGGAGACTGGCGGAATTCTGGGAATAGCAAGTGTTCGGCTGCAATGCACGAAGGAGCATGAATAAGGCTGGCATTCGTGACAAATCACATTGTGGAGAGTCAGACGTCAGGGCTCAGAGTTCTTATTTTAACTCAGAGGCAAGAGGGATTCGCTCCCTGTGCAGGGGAGAACAATCTGCTCTGACCGGAACTTTATTTTAAACATTATTCACACAGGCTGCTGACCTAGCCCCCAGCTGGTTAGAGCTTAGAAGATACTTCAAGATCCTTTAGCCTGGTGCTTATAGACAGTGAAAGTAAGATGTGTGAGTAGTCAGTGACTCCAATATTCTCTCCCCAAGTCTCATACACACTGGTGATTGATCTGAGACGTCATGGGCACAGGGAAGTCCAAGAGGAGGAAATCCCCCGTACCTTGGCAACGCTGGAAAGCTCTAAAGTTTTGGAGAAAATGTGGACCTACATCAGCAGAGAGACTCACCTTGGTGCAGCAAAATCACAAGTGTAGTAACTATTCCCTATAGTCAAATGAAAAGTATTAGAAAGTTACATGTTAATGCAAACAATGAAATCTGTATAGCAACTATTTATTGCTCAGTTGTGTAAGTCGAGTCTGACTCGTGACCCCATTTGGGATTTTCTGGACAAAGTTCCCAAGCCACTTTCCAGAAGATGTAGTAACAAGACTTGTCTTATAATGATTTCTATTTTGTGGTTGTTGTTCAATCATTTCAGTCATGTTCACCTCTTTGTGACCCCATTTGGAGTTTTCTTGGCAAAGATACTGGAGTGGTTTGCCATTTCCTTCTGTAGCTCATTTTACAGATGAGGAAACTGAGACAAACAGGGTGAAGTGACTTAGTAGTAAGCTTCTAAGGTCAGATTTCAACTCAGGTCTTCCTGACTCCAGACCTGGTGCTCTGCCCACTATGCCACACAGTTGTCCCTTAGCTATTTAAAATTACTCTCAATAAAGTTATCGGCTTGATATTTTTTTATTCCCTACCACTGTCTCCATTATTCTTTGCCTATCCATTCTCTTTCAATTTCCTCAATTCCCTAAAATCACCATTGATGTCACAATAACTAAAAAGAAATTCTGAGTTGAAAGAAATGTTTTTGACCAGCCCTATGGTGGGTTCTCCTTCATTGAAAGTTTTCATTCATTAGGTATACTGCAGAAGAAATCCCACTGATGGGATTGTGATAAATGGCCATGGAGGTATTTTTTCCAAATCTGAAATTCAGTGATTATGATTCTCTCATTTTCCAGGGTAGGGAATTCCCAGGGAGGTAAGTCCCTTTCCTAAAACAGATCAACATTTTTTCTTCACCTTGAAAATTGCTTGGGGCACTGAGAGGTTAAGGGCCAAGAGCCAGAATGTGGGAAGTGGGAGTGAGATTTCCTCATCTTCAAGATCAACTTAAAACCCACTATATCTTCCTGCTGCTCAGAAAATTGGGCTGTTAAAAAAAAAGTCACAGCCCTGGGACTATGTATCTATTCACTATGAAAAATGATTCCTCTCTCACATTCATATTCAAAGGTGACACAAAACCCATTACCATCAAGGCAGGAAAAACAAATCACTAAGTGAATACTGTCTTTAAAAAATCCACTCTATTAAATTGTGTCAATACAGAAGATAAATAGGCCCAGAGAATATCATTTGTTCATGGCTATATATCAGCAGGGGATATGATTTGTGTGAAGGAGTATCCACCAGAGGGGCAATCAGATAGCAAACAAAGACAAACATGCCGGAACTCTCATTCTGGAGAGAGGAGTGAAGATGGAGACCCTCCCAAGGTCTTTGTCACAATGATATTGGCTAGAATTTTTAGAACATCAGAGATCAAAAGGAACCTTTGGGTTCATCATTTTAGAGGCAAAGAAACTAGGACCTCAGCGAGAAAATGACTTGGAAGACCACACAGTTTGTGGAGAAGTGGGAAGGTCAACATCAGGTTGAGTGGACTAGTCCTTTTACTTGCCATATTACAAATCCACCAAATAGAAATCTATGATCAGAAAGTCTACAGGCAGTGTGAGTCCGAAGACCATCATAGAACCATGAACTGAGAGAGTTGGAAGAGACCAAGAAGACATCATCGGTCCAATCCCCTCCAAGTGTGGGCAAGCACAGCAGCTCTCAAACATTTTGGTCTCGGGCCTCTTCCGCTCTTTTAAAATTATGAAGGACCGCTGCTCCCGAAAGGTCAGGTTATGTGGCTTATACTGACTGATATTTACTTTATATAAAATGGAAAATTGACCGATTTTTAAAAATATTTATTTGCTCATTTCAAATAATAATAAAGGCATTACATTTCAAGATAAATAGGAAAAACAACTACATATTCTAAAAAACACTCAAGAGATGAGTGGCATTGTTTTCTATATTGTTGCAAGTTGCTTTATTGATGGATTTGCTGTCAAGAACACCTGGGTTTGGGGGCAGCTAGGTGGCACAGTGAATAGAGCACTGGCCCTGGAGTCAGGAGGACCTGAGTTCAAAAACCGGCCTCAGACACTTAACACAAAACTAGCCGTGTGACCTTGGGCAAGTCACTTAACCCCAATTGCCCTCCAAAAAGTAAAAAAAAAAAAAAAAGAACACCTGGGTTTAAATCTCACTTCAGAAATTTACTAGCTGTGTGACCCTGGGAAAGTCACTAAACTTTTTCTGGGGCTCAATTTCTTCATCTGTGCCATGAGTGGGTTGATCTTAAAGACCTCTAGGGACCCTTCAACCTCTAAATCTATAAAGCCATGAGTGTGTTACTTTTCCAATTAAATTTCTAGAGTCTAATGTCATTAAGAACTACTAGATGGTCCTGGTTCTTAGAATGTTCCTTCTTACACTGAGCCAAAAATCAATCCTAACTTGAATCCAGGAATTCAGATTATCACCAATAGATTCTAGTTTTTAACAGAGGGTGTAGGTTGTTTCAGGGTCTAGAAAGGAAAAGAAGGTACATTCTGCCAAGCTGTTAACCTAGGAAAACTACAGATGACTGGTACGAAACTCCTGAGAACCATTATGGTACTGATTGTGTTTAAAACACGTGATGATGATTCCTTTCTTTCTGGGGCTTAACACCATACTGGGTCATGCTGCAATTGACTCCTTTGCAGAGATTGGCCAGCTGGTTGCTAAGGCCCAACATCAACAAAAATCAAAAAACACTAATGAAATAACTTGTATGTGGTCAAGTCTGTGGGCTGAGAGTGCAAAGACAAAGAGCCCCCCCTCCCCGCCCCCATCTCTGTCCTCAGAGAAGCATGACTTGTCCACAGTCTCAGTACAGTCACGAAAGGTCAAGTATGGTGCTAATAAAGGCCAGATTCAATTGAATTGAAGCAGCTAGCATTTATTTGTCCCTGTATAACAGATACTGTGCTGGTACTGGAAATACAAAGAAAAAAATCAATAGTCCCTGCCCTTAAGAAGGTTACATTCTACTCACAGAACACAACAGGTACACAGATAAGCAAATACAATATATAAAATCAAAGAAAAAGCAGTTATTAAGTACCTGCTGTGTATTAGTCATTATGATAGTACAGGTGATCCAGAGACTTTCCAAGAGCTTACATTCTAATGGGGTGGGGGAGGAGAGAAAAATAAGGGATCAGATAGGTGGTTAAGGAGAATTAGAGGAAGGAATAAATATGCTGAAGCTGGGGGAACCAGGGTTGGGTTCCTGGAGGAGGTGCCCCCTAGCCTCCAAAAGCCCTGACGTAGGGGAAGGACTGTGATGGGAATGACAGGGAGCACTGGATTCAGGGCAGAAGGGCTGCCATTCAAACGTATGGCGGTAGGATATAACAAGGGGAAAAGACACAGACAACAGGATTCTGTTTTTCCAGACACAGATGCCCATTTTCCAACTTTGTGCTCATGTGGCACGGGAGGAAAGTTACACTGGCACTTCAGAGAGATTTGCTCAATAGATGTTGGCTATGATTATGACTGTATTTGATACATTTTTAACCCTTCTCGATGATGATTATAGCTGATATTTATATAACACTTTACAATTTACAAGCATTGTACAAACATTACTATTTAAACCTCACAGCAGCATCATGATGATCAAAGTCTCAGCCAATTAGGTTAAAGAGATTTGGGAAGGCAGCTCGGCAATGGAGATTAGAACCATGAAGATCTATGAATGGATATTAACAAATCAGGTTTGGGAAGAGCAATGGATTATTCAGAAGAAAGTCCAGTTTGGTGGGAATGGAATGGGAATAATGTGAAACAAGGCAAAAAAAAAACAAAACTGTGGAGTGAGATTTAACACAGTTTTAAATACCAAGCTAAAAATTTGGGATTTTGTTTTATAAGCAATAGGGCTTCACAGATGGTTTCAGAATAGTGGAATGACAGTCAATAATGAGTCAGTAAACATTTATTAAGCTCCTAGTATTGGTCAGGCATTGTGGTAAGTGCTTAGGATATCAATACAAAAAAAGAAAAGTCCTGCCTTCGAGGAGCTTACAATCTAATGGGGAAAGATGATAAGAGAAAGATGAAAAGTAGTGGAGGAAGAGGGATGGAGAAGTCAAAGAAATCCAAAATGAGTGTAGCCAGGTGGGAAAGGAGGTGCTTCCTTCCCCAAATGGAGGAACCCCAACTCTCCAATCGCTGGAGCAAAGCATACTGAATAACTGGAAGTAACAAGGATGACTGTATCATGAAGGATGCTGAAATTTCCCAATGAGAGGGTCAGCCTGGGGCATTAAGGATGGTTATTTAGACAGTTATGCCAAAGAAGGATTTGAGTGGAGAGACAGGCAAGGGGAGGCAAGGAGACCAACTAAGAGCATACTAAAATAATGCGGGTGAACAACGAAGAGGACTTGAATGAGGTTGGTCAGTGTCATTGGCACTTGGGCTGGGGAAGAAGGTGGGACGGGACAGTGACCCTGCCCCCCATGTGGGGATATTCCCTGCATGAATGGGGATCAGTTGGTGGAGAGTTGCCTGGGTGTACAGAGAAGACGAGTAGCTTGGTCAAGGTCACACGGGTGGCATGGGACAGAGGCGGAGGGATGCTCTAGTGGGGAGTCCTTCATGTATGAGTTGACTAGATGACCACTGAGATCCCTTCCACCTCTCAAGTTCTGTGACTCTGTCTCTCAGACTTCCAGGCTGGCTTTCTATCCACCACACCATGCTGACTCTCTGCAAAATAGAATATATGGAGTCAATTGAAATATGGAATGAGCTGAAGAGTGTGGTGGGGCTGGGAGTCAGGAAAACCTAGGGTTCAAGTCCCACCTCAGACATTGTGTGACTATGGGCTGGCTACTTATCCTCTTGGCCTCATTTGGCTAATCAGTAAAATGAGGAAAAATGCCTCAAGATAAACATATCCTAATGTATTTGTGAGGCCCATGTCATTCCATCAAATCAATGAGAAACCATTTATTAAACACTTAATATGTGCCAGGCACTGCTCTCAGAGATAATCTATGTAAGCTTCTTGGCAACCTTTAAAGGGTTATATAAATGTCTGTTACTATTATTATTACAAGCAAATATCTGGTTGCTAGATTTGTGTTTAATCTCAGCAACTCACATAATATTTTTTGAGGCAATTGGGGTTAAGTGGCTTGCTCAGGGTCACACAGCTACAGAGGGTCAAGTGTCTGAGACCAGACTTGAACTCGGGTCCTCCTGACTCCAGGGCTGGCGCTCTATCCCACTAGTAAATATTATATTTTGTCTAACAGTGATTCACCCAGTGTTACATGATAATCAGAGGAAACATTAACTGGAGCCTCGACATTCAAACATCACTCTTCACTCTGAATTCCTCAATGCTTAAAACTTAATTTGGCCAAAGAATCTTGTATTTGTAAAAGAGACAGATAATGAAAGGCACAAGCTTAATGGTTATGAATATAGGGGGTTTACTTTCCTTTCAAGTTTCAGGATCACAGAACTGTAAAAAAACCAAGTTATTGCTTGTATGGGTCCCTTTCGCTCTCCGCACAAGTGGAAAGGACAGCAGTACATGCCCTGTCCTTAGAGATCTTCAACTAGAGGCTAGTGTTAGTCAGTCAAGGAGCATTTATTAAGGGTTTATAAAGCATAGATATGTAGCACAGTGTATAGAGAGTTCTGAGCCTGAGTTCAAATCCTGCCTCATACACTTACCAGCTATAGTACAGAACCTGGACAAGTCTTTATACCTCCATCCGCCTCATCTTTCTCAATTGCAAAAAGGGGAAAATAATAGCACCTCCCTCCCAGAGCTGTGAGATCCTATCTGCTCAGCACAAGGCGCTCAGCACAGCTCCTGCACACGGTATAAATGTCCGTGCCCTCCTCTTCCGCCCCACTACGGGGCAGCTACTCTGCCAAATACCAGGGACACAGAGAAAGGCTAGGAGACTAACTCTTGGGCTGTAGAGACCATTCTTTGCCAGTAATTGTTTTGCTCATTGTGGGCTCATTACAATCAGAGATGCTAAGAATTTTCCTGTTTGTAGATGAAAAAGATTGCGCTTGACCTTAAAGGATCTTGCAGGTTCTTTCCAGCACTAATTCTACAGTCTTGCCACCATTATGACAGAAGCAGAGATGGCCAGGAGGCAAAAGGGCAGGAGAGAAAGGATTAAGATGGAGACAAGAACAGAGAATTCAGAGTCACAGAGTTAAAAGGCCCCTTAGAAGCTCTCCTTCGAGGGAGTGATTGATCAAGTCAAACCATTCAGTTTACAGATGAGGACAATAAGGCCCAAAACAGTCAAGTGACTAGCACAAAGTCACTGAGGTAGTAATAGGCAGTCAAGATTTGAACTCAAGTCCTTTGACTTTCTACTAGATTTTGCAAGGTAGTACTCTAGGAAAAAGTACACCCCATCAACTTCTGGACATCATTGTAAGAGCAGAAACAAAAAGGACACTGGCGAGATCAAAGAAAGACAAGACAAAACCTAAAGGAACATAGAAGTCACACTTTCCAATGAATCATTTTTCCTACAAATCCCAAATAAATGTAAAAAAACAAGCAAAGAGCTTTCTCTCTTTTTACTATCGGCAACATCAGCTCCAGACACAAGAAATACAACTTTTTCAAAGACCCAGCTGATGTAGAAACTCTGCATTTGCAAAATTATGCCAGAGGGTAAAAGAGGGGTATGGTTCAGCTCTGCTTTGAAGATAATGTCTCTTTCTGTGGCAAATCCCACTTCTGGGATACTCCATACCCACCGCATTCAGACAGGAGGCAATTCACAGAAGCTCTTCTGCCATGATGCTAGGAGAAAACTGAGGGGAGACAATGGGTCTACTAAGAGCCCTGGGGACTGAGAAGATGCTTCAGAATCCTGCAGTACTTTCAAGGTCATCTTTATGTGGGATAGGGAGATTGCTCAGGATTGAGGTTAAGGAGGGCTGTGTGTGTGTGTGTGTGTGTGTGTGTGTGTGTGTGTGTGTGTGTGTGAAGGAGGGAGGTGAGGATCTTGTCACTGGCTTTTACCAGATCTAGAAAGCACACCATCCTCACTTCTACTTTTCAAAGTCCCTAGCTTTCTTCAAGACTCTGTTGAAATAATTCCTACTGTAAGAGCCCTTTTGTGATCACTGCCCTCCCTACTACAACCTTCCCTCAGTCCTGAAACTTCTTTTTATTCGTTACATATATATATATATATATATATATATATATATATATATATATATATATATATAAAATCTATCTGTTCATTCATCTATATGTTGTGTCTTCCCATCAGAGTGTAAGCTCCTTGAGGGCAGGGTATGCTTCACTTTGGTCTGTATATCCACAGTGTAATTCAGTAAGAGATAGGGACAGGAGCTGTAATTTCATTAGTACCAGGGGTAGGCAAACTATGGTCTGAGGCCCAGATTGAGCCCTCTAAAGCCATATAAATGATTTTATGTTTTAAAATAATTGTAAATAGTAGTAGTCTTAGTTGTAGACTTCTTTTATAAAGCATAGAGAATGATTAGACAATGAAACTCCTACAATCCGTGGATGTTGGTGTCTTATCTGAAACTTAGAGTCTTAAGAGTACAGAGAGGTCAAGTTACTTGACCAAGGTCACACACGTGTCAAAGATGGGACATGAATGACTCCTGGCCCAGCACTTGATCAAATCTGCCTCACAGAGTGAGCACACGGTCAATAAGTGCTGAAGGAATATTGGCTGTTTGATTTAATATTACATGGGGGTAGGGGGAGAAGAAGAGGAAGGGTAAAAGGAGACAGGAGAAAAGAGATGGGGTGTAGAGAAGGGGAAAGAGAAAGGAAGGGGATGGGAGAGAAAATACAGGAGTTGGCAATGAAGAGAAAAAACAAGAGGGGAAGAATGTGAGGAAGCAGGAGGGGGGGATGAGAAAGAGAAGGAAAGAAAAGGGGGGGGAGGAGAGGAGGCAGAGGAGAGAAGGTAAGCCAAGGAAGAGATAGCCAGGCTGTTTTGCCGGGCTCTCAGGCAATCTGTATCTCTGAGTCAGCACAAACTGTTCCCCACTGCCTGGGACATTTGGCTCCCAACAGGAAGCAGAGCCAGTACCTGCTTTCCCTGCTGTGGAGAAGAGGTTTCTATGGCAACAGATAAGGAGGAGAGAGGGGAGAAAACAGAGAATACCTGAGACCATAAATACTGGAAAACACCAAGTGCGTATAGCTGTCATTACCATCATCTTGTAATTAAAACATGATTACCTCAAAAACCTCCCAATGCTAAGAGAAGAGGAGATGAAGAAGAAGAAAAAGAGAACTGTTCTGCCAAAGATAATCTCCTCTGTATTAAGTCTTTCATGCAGAAGTAGCCATAAGCTTTCTTGAATTAAAAGGTGGCTTCAGAGTCAAAAAGACTTGGGTTCAAGTTCTGCCTCTGACTGTGTGACCCTAGGAAAGTCATGTGAGGTCCCAGTGTACCCTGTACTCTAAGACTAAAGGTTGGAGAGCAGAGGACCATTGCAATTGAGAGAAGCACGGGAGGGGGTTTCTCTAACCCATGAAATCACAGATTCAGTAAAAAAAAATTATTATAAAACAAACTGTCTCCTTAAAAAGGCTCTCCACTACTCAGGGACCCCAAAGCTATTTAATTAACCAAAAAGATGTGCTTCACTGTCTACTTGCTGTTAGCTTAGAAACAAATGGACCCATCATCTAATTCACTGAATAAATCAGGATAGACAGAGGGCTTGCTCTGATCAGGCATAGGGAGTGAATATGAAGGTAAACATGCAGCTTGTGGCTGAATGGATAGAGCACTGGGCCTGGTGTCAGGAACACCTAAGTTCAAATCTGGACACATACACTTACTAGCTGTGTGACCCTGGGCAAGTCACTTAATCCTGTTTGCCTCAGTTTCCTCATCCACAAAATGAGCTGGAGAAGGAAAAGACAAACTATCCAGGGACCTTTGCCAAGATAATCCCAAATGAGATCAGTAAGGGTTGAGGATGACTGAGAAGACTGAACAACATGAAATTAAAGTAAGCACAAAACATCACCATTATCCCGAGTCAACAAAATAGTACTTCTTGTCTCAAAGGTAGCCTCACGACAAGGGTGAGCTAAAGTGAAGATTTCTGAGCAGCCCACAAAAGCCTCAACCACAATGAGGAAGGAAGGGAGAATGGGAGGGCTTGCTCTGAACCCAGATAGCTTCCCTTCTGCACAGGGGATGGAGGAGTTGTTAAATAACAGCCTTTCAAAGAAGAGCTTCACTCAAACCGCCAGGATCTGCACAGGGCTATGTGATGTTCTGTGAGTAAATGAGCAAATGTCTTAAAAAGCAGGATAAATATAAGCCATTTTTCTCCAACAGCAGGACCTATGCACAGCTTGGGGAGAAATGTTATTAAATATCTTTTTGGCAGACAAAAGAAAAGATGCATATTTTTTTCCCAGAATGAAAGGATGTTCCTCAAAATGATTTTCTTCATTAAATACTGTTTATCTGACTACAAGTTGCTATACTTAGATGTCTACAAAGGAAAAATATCATCCATTGGGCAATAATAATGATCATTATAGGCTAAGAGACACAAAGCTTGCAGGAACCTCATTATTGGTATTAATCTTGATGCTTTGAGGTTGGCAAAGTCTCTTTCATACGTTGTTTTATTTGATCCTTGCAACAAATTTGTAAGGTAGGTTCTGTAATTTCTCCATTTTAAAGATGGGCAAACTGATACTCGGAGAATTTAAATGACATGTCCAGAGTTATACAACGTTCTGCCCCAGGGCCTCACAGGTCCAATCCTGGATGGAAAAAAGTTTAAAGATCTTACTGATTTTTTAAACCCCACAAATTCCATAAGACCAAAGGACAGTTTCAGGGGAATGTGAATTACTTGAGGGCATGAACAATTTCACTTTCGTTTTTGAAGCCCCAGTATTTATTATTTCCTGTATGTAGTAGATAATTAAAAATTGGATAAGAAACACAACAATAGTTGAAATTTGACTTTCAAATCAGTAAAGTCTCCATCAGACATCAAAACAACAAAAAAGGGATATTGGAAATAAGAATCAAAGACTGATACATTGAAACTGGAGAGAAGAGGAAAAAAGGTCATAGATCATAGTCTTAATGAGCTGAAAGGGACCTTAGGGGCTGTTGAATCTAACTCTCTCATTTTAGGGATTTTAAATATTTAAAAGACTTTCATGTGGAAGTGAGCTTTGGCTTGTTCTTTTGGCCCAAGAGGGTAATATCAGGACAAATATGGAGAAGCTACAGGCAGGTGAATGATCTAAGCATCAAAGAATCTCAGATTTGGAGCTGGAAGTTACTTCTGAGGTCATGCAGCCAAACCCCCTCAGCTCAAAAGTGGAGTGATTTTCTCAGACTTGAGAACTCAAATAGTATAGTAGCAGAGACAAAGACTAGAACCCAGTTCTAAAGCTCTTTCAGTTATCAGTGTCAAGAATGAAAGTCAAGATGAAAGGGAGCACCCAAGCCCATTTCACATTTGCCAGAGATAAAGCTTATTCTTTCTCTAAGGAATGACATTAAAAACCCATTTAGTTTGGGCAATTATGAAAATTTCTCTATTTTCCAGGTGCTTTAAAGTTGCCTGGATAAAGGGTCTTATAAGTTTAACAAGATTTCTGATTCCCATGATTTAAGTACCCAATTGAAAGATCTTATAGACACCTGTAAGGAATTATTCATTTAGGAGGAAGAAAAGGCTGCCAAATGTAATAAGATAAAAACCCATTTATGTACTGCACATTCTAGACTTTGGAAGATCAGAGAAGAGAGTAGTCTAATCAAGACACAGCATTGTAGCAGGAAGCTCGTTATAGTTACAACACAGTATAAAATGTGTTACTTTGGGCTATTTCTCAGCCATTTACGCAGTCATGTTTCAGAGGAGCTACAGATGACATGAGATTACTGTAATCAGCAGTAGCACTGCCTGCATTCAGGTGTTTAATTACATTTTCCAGAAGTGAAAAATGGGATCTTTGGCTAATTAAAAGAAACTGGAGTTGAGTGTGGCAACAGTAAAGGAGAAAATGTTATCATTTGTTAACACCTGGGAAAAGGCATTTTATGACCTATGGAAGTTTCTTGGTGGCTGTCCATGGTGCTACTAGGGTTCTCTGGACAATGATATATCAGAGGCCAATAAGAGTGTATCCTTTAGTAGCCTGAAGGTGAAAGAGCCAAGTTTCATAGCCCCGAAGCTGGAAAGGACTTTGCAGCTCACAGTCCGTCCATTGCTCCCAAACCCTCCCCCCCCCTCGTTCGAAAGATGAGGAAACTGAGGCCCAAATAAATGAAGTGACGCATCAAAGGTCAAACACCTAGAAAGAGACAGAAGTAGAGATTGGCCTCAAGGCTAAAACCAGAACTCCTTTCACTATACAACACTGGTCTTAGTCCTCCAGAGAACTAAAAGGAATTCAGGAAAGGCTTTGTGATTCTGCGACAGACTTCTCCATTCATCCCCTCAATCCATTCATACAGGGGTAGCCCCAATTCAGCCGCCTGAATTATGTGATCAAGTGCACTATCTCATAACCTTTGTGTGCCTTCATTTCCTCCTCGATAAAACAGAACTAGCCATACCTATTTCACAAGGGTATACACTTCAAATGAGATGCACATAAATTTGAAAGGGCTACAGAATTGTAAGTTACACATATTATTGCTGTTCAGTTCTTTCCATTACCACTTCTATTATCCTTATTATCTTGACTGATTACTTTCTATTTACTTTAAAATGTGGTAAGGTATACAATTATTTCTGGAAAAATAACATATATTGTATTCAATAGGATTTTAATGAGAATTCTTAAGAAAATTTCCCTCTAAACTATGACAAGTTCATAGAAATATCAATAATATTAATATTAAATATCGCTAAGTTCAACATGAGAAAACTTCTAAGCAAACGGACTGGCCCCAATGTGAAATGGATTGCCTAGAAGGAAAAGATTTCCTCTCCCTGGAGGGCTTCAAGTGAAGGTTGGGGATGATGTGGAAACATTTCCAATCAAGTACAAGTTGGACCTAGTGCCCTTGGGGGGAGAGGGGAACTGTCAACTCTGAGATTATGTGATATAGAGCTTTCAGAGTTAGCCACATTTATGTTAAAGGATATGAGTAATAATTCTTTGAAGAGAGTCTTTCTCTTCCTCCCAATCTTTCCTCTATCCTACTTTGGAGAAATTTTCCCCTAGAGGTACAAGTATCATTTGTACAAATATGGCTCTCAGATCTATATATATAGTCCTAAACACTTCAGAAACAATATCCCCCTCAAGCACTGCCTGCTGACCCACTCTATATGGATTAATAGGCCTTTCAAATTCAACATGACCAAAAATAGAACATACTATTCTTCTCTCTACACCTGCCTCTTGTGTGTAAACTGCTTTTTTTCTACTGTGGCTAACACTAGAATTCTGCCAAGGGTTGCATCCTTAAAGTACCTTGAGTGATCTCCAATGCCTCGATGCTTACAGTTAACCATTCTTGCTGACTGCTGTTCTGATAATACAGCCACTACACTCGTTTGGGCTGCTCTCATCCCCTCTCATTTGAACCATCACCAGAACTTCCACACTGTCTAGTGGACTGTCATGACTTGGAAGCTAGAAGAGCAGGGTCCAAACCTTAGGCCTGACAACGAACAGGTGTGTGCAGTGGAAGGAAGGCTGGACTGGGGGTCTGAGGGCCTAATACCCAGTTTGGGGTCTGTCATTTACTATTTATGGCTTCAGGCAAAAAGTCAGGAAAAAAATAATGTGAACAAGTATATACACACACACACACATATGTGTGTGTGTTTGTGTGTGTATTCATCTTTCCCCAGCCCCACATTCTTACTGATGCAGGTAAACCACAGGTCAGGAAACCCTCTGTAGCAAGATGAATTAGTAAACGCTCTGTAAATTACAATCTTGTAGTAAAGCCTCAGGCATAGAGAATCTAAATCACTGGTGTAGGCCCCAACAGTCCATCTGGATCACAGACTCAGGTTTTGAACCCAGGTTTTCCTGATGGTAAGGCTGTCTCTCTCCACTGAACCGAACTGTCGATCAAGATCCTTATTAATACAGTACTGATCATTATCAAGGTAGAAATCTGGGTTAATGGAAAGTACTCAACTCCTAAGTCTTGAGCTGTTATCAGATGATTTTTTTTTTATGCTGGACTTGGGTATCTATCTTTTAAATGTAATCTAATTTGATCCCATAGTCCCCAAGTCCTCATTATTCTACTCACATAATTTGCATATAAATATCTTCCACTTTTTCAGGTGAATTCCGAGAATAGCTAGCCAATACTTTGTTCTTAGCTCTTAATAAGAATTTTTTAAGATCATCACATAGAAGTATTTACAACCTTGAGTCATCCTAACTGCCCTTTCCCAGCCCCTTTTACTCCCATTTCTCCTTACTTCCCTGGGCAGTTTGAGGATAAAAAGTAAGCTAACTACTGCTTTCTAAAATCTTTCTACTTGCCTTCCTTTGCTTCCTTCCTGAAATTAACTTGTGTTTTATTTATTTATTTATTTATTTATTAGCAATCAGGGTTAAGTAACTTGCTCAAGGTTACACGGCCAGTTATTTCTGGGTGTGGTGCTGAGTGTCTGAGCCCGGGATTCGATCTCCAGGTCGTCCCAACACTGGAGCCGGTGCTCTTACTCGCTGAGCCACCTGGCCGCCCCTAAGCAATTGGGGTTAAGTAACTTGCTCAAGGTTACACGGCCAGGTGTTTCTGGGTGGGTGCTAAGTGTCTGAGCCCGGGATTCGATCTCCAGGTCGTTCTGACACTGGAGCCGGTGCTCTTACTCGCTGTGCTACCTGGCCGCCCCTTGTATTTATTTTTAAGATACTTCTATATGTCTCTGTTATGTGGCCCCAATACAAAGCCAGCTCTGAGAACACAAAGTGTTTTATTGTCTTCTTTCTATCTTCAGAACCTAGCAGAATGCCTAGCTCCCTATAATTTCCAGGATCAAATATAAAATCCTCTGTTTAGCATTCAAAGCCCTTTCTAATCTGGTTCCAGCTTCCCCACCTCTCCAGTCTTCTCATACCTTACACCATCCCCTGCTGCCACCAGCCTCTGGGCCGTCCCACCCACAGCCCCCTACCTCTCAGCTCTGGCCATTTCCTCTGGCTATCTATCTCCTGTGCCTGGAATGCTCTCCTTCCCCATCTCTGCCTCCTTTGTTCACTGGCTTCCTTCAAGTTGCAGTTCATACTCTGCTTTCTGCAAGCCACTCAATCTGTACCTTCCCTGGGTTGATCGTTTGCAATTTATCCAATTTATAGCTTGTCTGTATACATAGCTCTTTGCATGTTGTCTCCCCATCTGACTGTGCGTTTCCAGAGAACAAGGACCATCTTTTACCTTTCTTTGTATCAACACCATTTAAAATCATGAATGGCACATAGCAAGCCCCTAATAAATGCTCAGTGACATACGGAGTGATAAATATTATTGGGTGATTGATTCTTTCACCGGAAAAAATGCCTTTTGTTGTCTTTATTGGGTATAGCACAATCTCCCAGCCCAGAAAGTCTCCCCAAAGAAAAAAGACCATAAAGCAAAACCTACATCATAGATACCATGTCTGATACAGCATATCTACCTTGGATACCCATAATCCTTCAGCTCTCTAAGGAAAGGAGGCAGCCGTCTTCCTTAATCTTTTCTCCAAGGGCACTTCCAATAACAATAACAACAACATTGAACATTATTAAGCTTCTTTGCGTGATAAATTAGAATCCAGCTGTTACTTTATTAAGTATTGGATTTAGAAAGAGTTAAGGAATTCTCTGCTTTCCTAAGGCCTGCTGCTCGGTGGGGGTGGGGCTGCTTTCAGGGAAGGATAATGAGTAGAGTGACCTGATTGTTCCAAATGGGGAAAAGGATGCCCTGACTAATCACGTGTTCTGTTGCACGAGTTTCCATATTTTCAAAGAACTAAAACAGCCTAAAACAAGCCCAAAGCTCCATGGAACGTGATGGTGTCACCCTCTGACAAGGTAGAAGGCTCTCTGGGATTCTGTCTGGCCTCATCATCATCGAGAACATGGGGCTCCAGAGAAGGGGAAGTGCTGCCTAATGGGCTGCCGGGAAACACAGGCTGACAGAGTGCCAGCAGAACATGTGGCCATTACATGGAGACATTTCCAATAAGGACAATGCACGAGAAGTGGCAGCTTTTTCAAGTCTTGAGATGAAGCCAATGCCCACTTAATCCTCTAGCATCTAGGGAGGGCATGAAATTAGGAGATAGCATTTACAAGCACTTTAAGCTTTGCAAAGTAACTTGCAAATGTTATTTCATATGATCCCCACAATAACCCTAGGGAGTAGACAGAATTATTCTCACCATTTTACTGATGAACTGAGTCAAACAGAGGTTAGGTGACTTGTCTAGGGTCACAAAGATAGTAAGTGTCTGGTGCTAAATTTGAACTCAGATCTTCCAGGTCTCTACCCATTGCACCACCTAGTTCTTTGAGCAAATGGCCCCAGGTATTCTATCAAGTCCCCTGGGGTCCAATCACTAGTACTATCCCCTAAAACAAGGATCTCAGAATGGGAAGAGAGTTGGATTCTCAAGGAATCCAAAATGGCTTGAGAGCCTACACTTCTGGAAACTCAGAGAAACATAAGCAATGGGCAGCCTGAGACACATTTGAGCTGGGAGGAGAGAGGAACAGAGGGGAGATCAATATTGATGAACTCAGGAGTCTATGAAATGTTGGATGAGAAAATATCTTCAAGCAAAGATCTCATGGTCTTAGAATTCAATGTGTGGGATACGGCTCTTGAACCCAAATATCTCTGAAGAATCAGGATTTGCCTTACATGTTGGGGCAGCAATTTCATTAGTATAAATACCTAGTATAAAAGCTTAGAAAGGAGACCCAAGGCACTATGTGAAACTATATGAAAGAAGGTATTTGACAGAACCTCATTTCTGTTGTCGCAGTTTGGACTATCTTCTGGGGATGCTTCACCCCTCTGACATCATGGGTGGGTGATACTGGATATATACATTGTAGGGCATAATGGCTAGGGCCCTGTGCTTGACCTCAAGAAAACCTGGGTTCAAATCTCACCTCACATACTTAGCAACAAGTCATTTAATTACTTTGTGGTTGAAAATGAGGGAGGGGGACTTGATGGCGCCATGGTCCTTTCTAGCTCCAGACTTAAGATCCCAAATGATCTTTTAAATTCCTTCAAACTCTGGGATGCTGTGATTTGTAAAAGTTCCATGAGGGTGGGCTGCCTTTCGTGTTTGTTCCTAAATTCCCAGAACCTGGCACAGGGAATTGAAGCACTTTGCTCACGGTGAAATTTGCCATTTTTTTCTTTAAGAGAAAAAAACTGATAATGAAACAAGGAACCACTGGCCTTATTAACTTTCTCCTTCAATAAGTTCTTCTATTACACAGAACGATTAGAAATGCCCCCAGGGCCATTTGAAGTATTTAGACCTGGTATGGAGGACCTAGTCTGCTCAGATGTCAACATAATCTTGTAACTATTAGCCTTGGGCTTAGTTTTCAGGATTAAAGGTATATCCCGGAAAGGCTTATTTAAGGTCACACTTTTGAATCAGGTGACTACAACAAGGATGCTGAAGAGAGCAGGCAAGATATCTTGATGAAACAGAGCGATGCTGGGGAAAGCTTCAATCAAGAGATTAAAAATTCCACCCAAATGTCCCTGAAAATGCAGACTTAGAAGAATGCAAGAGACAAAGAGGGGATGGGGCAGAGCCAGGGCAAAGGCACAGAGACATCTGCGACCAGCACCAAGAGGGCCAGTCAGCGTCCTGGGAGGGTGGAAGAGAAGAAAGGGCCAAAGCAAAGCATTGGCAGTCAGTACTTTGACAGGCCATTGGGGGATTTTGAAAATAGCTGGAGTTAAGGACCAGATGGAGAAGAACTCTGCACTTCCACCCTGTTCCTTTCTTTTCTTCTAAACCTTTCTCTGAACTATTTTCAAGCCTGCCTTGTCCTCCATGTCACCCCACGGGTGTTTCAGGGCAAACACATCGTAGTTTTTAGATCTGAGCATGTCCCCTTCCTTAAGTCTATTTAATGGCTGCCCTGCTCTGACTACAATTATACCAAGGATGAAGAAGCCACTGAGAGTAGTGAACAAGGTGCTAATGTGTGCCTTGGAGGCAACAAAACCTGGGTTCAATCCCCACCCCCCACCTTCTGCTTCCGGGCCAAGTGACCCTAAAGCTTCAGAACTAAGACTCAGCAGATTGTCTGTGCCTTATTGGAGAGAGTTTCCTTGATTGACAAAATAAATCACAGATCCTCTTCTCCAGGGAAGGAGGCACCAGAGGACGCCAAGCCAGGCACCGACGACATCAGCCATCCCACTCCCCCTTCCTCCCTCCCCGGCCAGATTCACTTAGTTTGCCATGGCCTAGGCTTCTTCTCTTCCTCATTTCTTTGGCTCCACTGAACTTCAATAACTTTCTGGCTATTTTTAGTCAGAGGCTGTCCCTGGGCCCAGGCGAGCAGGGTGTCTTTCCTACTTTATCACTTGGACACACCTGGTTAGACACAGGCAGTAACTGACATTCAGAGCCCTGGATGGATACTCTCCATTGAAAGAAAGACTGGCTTCACACAGGTGGGAATGATGGTGACTGAAAGGGAACGCTGGATGGGAAGGGAAAGGGAGAGAAGAAAGGAGGAAAGGCAAGACACAATAACCAAAGGAAGGAGGAAGAAAATGCAAAATCTTTAATGTCCAAAGAGCTCAAATCCAGCCTCAGGTACTCACTAACAGTGTGACCCTGGGCAAGTCACTTGCCTTCTGGCTACCTCAGTTTTCTCTTTTGTAAAATGGGAATGAAAATAGCACCAACCTCTCACAGTTGTGGTGAGAATCAAATGAGAATGCAGGAAAGTCTTTGCATAGCTTAAAGTGCTATAGAAATTCTAACTATTCTTAAAATTCTTATTTTTTAATAAAGGCTGATCTGCATTTATTTTGTGTAAATAAGAGGAAGAGGATTTCTGTTTGAGTCTTTGCTCAGTCACTTTTTACCTGTGCAACGTTGGGCAAGCCAGCCATTTAACTTCTCCATTTCCTTATTTGTAAAATAAGGGTGTCAAATTGGATGGCCTTTAAGGTCCCTTCCCTTAGGGAAGGTAGGGGGTTATAGCACAGAGCTCTGGAAATGAAGTCAGGAAGATTCATTTTCCTGAGTTCAAATCTGTCCTCAGGCATTTACTACTTGTGTGACAAAGATACTAGAATGGTTTACCATTTCCATCTCCAGTTCATTTTTCATATGGGGAAAATGAGGCAAAGATGGTTAAGTGACTTGTCCAGGGTCTACACAGCTAGTAAGCATCTAAAGCCAGATTTGAACTCAGTTCCTCCTGACTCCATGACCAGTGCTTTAGCCATTCAACTTCCTGAGTTCAAGTCTGGCCTCAGAGACTAGCTGTGTCACTTTCCTCATGTGTAAAAATGAGCTCAAGAAGAAAATGGAAAACCGTTCCAGTATCTTTGCCAAGAAAACCCTAAATGGGGGCGCCAAGTATTGGGCATGACGGAAATGAATGAACAACAACAGCATTGCTTCCCACACTAAACCCACGATCCCATGATCCCTTCCCCATCTAAATAAAGTTATGATTCTATCACAATAGCTTAAATGTGCACATGTATATATGCACTCTCTTATCTCTTTGTGCGGCTAGCACTTCCTACAGTGCCCAGAACACAGAGTAGGCTCTTTCTGAATTTGAATTCTTGTTGAATACTAATTGATTGAATGAAGTTCATCAACCCAGAAAAAGAAGCCAATTTCAGGAGAAAGATGGTTTGTGAATATCACCAAATCCACTGGAAATGTTGGGAAGGGAAAGGGGAATTTTTTCTTAAAATCATTGAAATGCCAAAGGACGTCTGAGGCCAGCTGCCTTCTAACAGCAGGCCACGTACTCTCTCTTGTCTTGTGCAAGATTCAACAATGTCCTCAAAGAGAACATCCACAAGGGATCTTCTCAACGTGCCTGAGGTGTTAGTGATGTGGATTCCAAAGGAGGATACAGATTGGCTATGAACATCCTAGGTCCACCCCAGCTGAACCAGATGAGGGGGGCAGCTGAATCTCCAGGGAAGCCGGACAGTACTTGTGATGCTTACCCTCTCGCTAAAACTGAGGCTCAGTTGTTATTGCTGTTGCTTTAAAATCACGTTCTTCCATTGAGGTTGAAAGGACATAACTCGTGGCTCCTCCTGCTGTAGTTTAGAGTGAGAAGGGATCAGAGGCCATCTACCCCAACCACCTCCTTCTTCAAATGCAGAAAGACAGAGTCATGGAGGACCATGGATCTGGAGGTAGAGGGGACCATAGCAGCCATGTAGCCCTCTCGATTCATCTCATAAATAAGGACAGTGAGACTCAGATGGAGAGGGGGATAGACCTCAGAGGTCAAGTAATGCAGCTTGCTCATTTTACAGATGAGAGAGCTGAGGCACAGGGATTCAAATCATGACATGTCAACAATAAACCACCTACTGCATGCCAGGCACGGTGCTAAGTGCCACAGACACACAGACAAAAAATAAATGTTCTCATGGAGCTCCCAGTCTAACGGGGGAAACAGCACGCAAATAACTGTACAAACAAGACAGAGACAAAACACATTGGAGACAATCAAGTGTGATAGTAATGGCATTTAAAGATTCCCCTGTATTGGCTTAGTTTTTCAAATTGATTGTGTTAAAACCCAGAGCTTGTTAATCCCACCTGTGGGATGGACTTGTTGACTTGAAAAGAGAGACACGAACTGGAAGGAGCTGGTGATGTAGATTTGGAGAGACAGGAGAGAGGCAGAAGAACTTTTTGGAAGCAGCACCTCCTGGAGGCAGAGAGAGAGACTGAGAAGGATTGCTGAGGGCCACTTTGAATTGCCCTGGACTTTTGAGACCTGCCCCCTGAGCTGCCAAGGACTGAGGAGACATGGCTGTTTTGCTGGTACTTTGTCTGTCTGTTTTGATGTTGTTTTGCCAGATTTGTCCACTGGTGAAAGACAGTCCTGTTGTTGAAGAAGTCCTGGAACCTGGCTTTTGGTTAAGAAGCCCTGAGACTGTCCTGCAGACAGAGAGTGAATACTGTCCACTGGTGAAGGACAGTGCTGTTGTTGCAGGGGTCTGGAGACTGTCCTGCAGACAGAGTGAATACTGTCCACTGGTGAAGGACAGTGCTGTTGTTGCAGGGGTCTGGGAGCCTTTCTGTTGGTTCAGAAGCCCTGAAGAAGGATTTTCTTGTTGTATGTTTACAGAAATCCTGGGAGAGGGCTTTGCTAATGTTTTCAGGGGTTTTAGGACTGTCCTACAGACAGAGGATGAATTAATGAAGGGACTGGCAATGTATCTTGTGGCCTTGCTAAGCCTTGTCTCCCCAGGAACTAAGATTGCTGAGAACTTGCCTGGTGTCAAGATGAAGAAAAGACCTCCATTTGAGTATTGAGTGCTGTGCTTAAACTTGATGTAACTCTGGGGTAGATTCAATTGTGATCCAGGGGTGGGGAACTTTTGACCTTTTTGTGTTCTATGGTTGAGCAAATGAATGTACTTTACTTAGATTGGAAACTAATCTCCATTTGAGAAGAGGGGCTTTGTGGTGGACTAAATGAAGGTACAGCCTAGGGGTGGAGTAGTATTTAGAACCAGGACTTTGTAATTGATTGAATGATTGGAAGGTCCTGGGGTGGGGTAGTCCTTGGAGATTATTGAATCACACTTAGTAAATGCTGTATTTCGAATGATGTCATGTTTTGATCTTCTCTGTTCTTGGTTTGTCACTGAGTAAAATGGAGAGCACCTATGCTGGTATTCTGAACCTTGGGAAGTTGCCTTTCCTTGGTGTTACATTACATCAAGCCAGGGAATGCTCTAGCATTCCAGGGGACTTGGGAACCACTGTGGGAAGAGGCAATGAGCATTTATCAAGCCCTGACTTTACTGTGTGCCAGGCATGCTTGCCCAGAGCCTGACATACAAAAGGAAGCAAAAAGAGCGTCCTGGTGCTCATGCAGCTTACATTCTAGGGAGGGAAGACTACACACAAAAGGGAGCTGAAACATGGGGGCAGGGCAATGAAGGTGGCGCTTTTACTAGGCCCTGAAGGAAGCCAGGAGACAGACAGGTTAAAGACTTGCTGAGGGTCACAGAGTTAAAAAATATCTAGAATAGAATTTGAATGCAGGTCTTGAGGGCCCCTCGCCACTCTGCTGTTTGCCATGCTGCTTCTCATGCTGGGCAATCACACTAGTCTCTAAGGAATGAGATTATTTATATACAAGGTTATAGAATGTGGTATAAAAGAAAACCATTTGACCGGCACATGACCAAGATTCTTATGTTTTAGATGGAGAGATGATGGAAACTCCAAATGCTGTGTTGAAATGTACACATAAAAAGACCTGACAGAAAATTAATATAAGAAGTTAAAAAGATATCCTGAATTTGTAGCTTGAATCCAAACATGCAGATCAAAAAGATTTAGATAATTATTATTCAGATACTACAAGGAATTACAAAACAAAGCATGAAAAGCTATTCAGAAAATATATAATCAGTAGAGGAAGGAGGCCAGTCATGCAGTGAAGCAAGGGAGAAAATCTGGGTATCCGTATGTGCTGACCAGGGTGCTAAGGATGTTTCTAAGTAAAGAAAGCCTTCAACCTCTATAAAAGTTATATAAGATGACCAAGGCAACTCTCAAAGGAAGGGGAGGCATGAAGGGGCTTTGATTTGTATCACTGAAAGGAGTACTTATATGAATGAGATCCTATGTGGTATAGTAGAAAGAAAACTGGACTTGATTATCAGGAAGAGATGAGTACAAATCCAGCCTCAAACATTTAGGACCATGGCCATGATTACCTGCTGTCTGCATCAGTTTGCTCAACTATAAAATGGGGATAAACATAGAACCTAGATTCTAGGGCTGTTGTGATGAATAAATGAGATAATATTTGTAAAGCGTTTTGAAAGCCTTAAAGGGCTATGCAAATGCTAGCAATTGTTATAATTACAATGAGTGCAAACCCTAAATCCTATGAAAATCTTAGCCATTACCATCATTATTATTACAGACAAGGCATTCCAAAATCTTGTCAGTGGGGGGTGGGGCAGGATAAGTCATAAAAGGGCATCCAAAGCGGGATGAGAAACAGGAAAGGGGATCTTTGCAAAGGTTCTTTGCTTTTGGGACAGAGGAGGGGTAACAGATCCCTCATAGTTAAGTTATTCATTATAAAGAGCATTGGACTTGGGGTTGAATTCCTACTTCCATAGCTTAATTTTGTGACCCTAAGTTAAGTCACTTCAGAGCAACGAACCTCAGTTTTCCCATTTGTACAAAGGGACAATAATACCTATCATTACCTATGATCCCTAGTTTCAAGGTTATTGAGAAGCTCAGATGAGATAATGCATGTAAAAGGCTAGATAAGGGTTGGTTATTACCAATTATCATCACATCACACAAGGAATTAATTCAGTTCCTCTAACTCTCCCTCAGAGAATCACCAACCCAGTGTTACATGAGACAAAAGGAGGCCCCGTTATCTTTTAATCAATAAGCATTTAATAAATGTTCAGAAATGTTCTAGGAGCAAATGTTGCAAAGACCAGGAATAAAACAATTCCTACTTTGGAGAAGCTAACAGTTTGACAAGGGATAAAAATCAGTACTTAATATTCCAAGCACATATCCTACATGGTGACCTAATTCAAAGGGACCTGTATGGCCTTGGTGATTCCAGCTTCCAAACATCTCTGGTTTCCATCTCCTTGTCTTTACTCTCATGACAATCACATTAGTCGAAGCTCACATCATCACTCACTTGGACAATTCTAAAGTGTTTCAGGAAACTAACTCCCCTTGTCCCTTTTAGAAGTCAATGAAGAATTTTAAAATTAACCTAGTTTGTAGCCATTAGACTAATCTGAAAGAGAAACCCTCATCAGTCTTTCTTTAACTATAAATTTCAAAAAGATTTCCTGTTTCTCTTTCTCTCTCATTAGCCCAGGAAGGACCCCCTTCCTAGAAGTAATTAGGGAGATAGCAAAAACCAGGCCCTTCTCTGAAAATTAGAATGTTTTTTCATATTATTCAGGAGGAAGCAATCTATGGTTACTTCAGACTGGTAATGACCCTTGCAGGGAGTGGTCATAGAAGTGTTCTTTATCATTTAGTTGTTACAACTCTTCAAGATCCCATTCAGGGTCTCCTTGGCAAAAATAATGAAGTCATCTGCCATTTGCTTTTCTAGATCACTTTACAGATGAGGAAATGGAGGCAAACAGAATGAAGTGACTTGCCCAGGGTCACATGGCTAGTAAGTATCTGACGTCACATTTGAGCTCAGGAAGAGGAGTCTTCCTGGCTCCACCTAGCTTCCCTCCTGGTCATAGAAGTACCAAGGAGTTTTTAAGAAACTCATTCTCCAATGGTTGGTTCCAGAGTTAATTGGCTTATAGCTCTGAACTGATGAAGTAACATGTTAACTCTTTTTTTTTTTCACTAGTTTAGAATTTAATTATTTATAGTTTTCAACATTCATTTCCACAAGATTTTGAGTTCCAAGTTTTCTCCCCAACTCTCCCCTACCCCCCCCACACCAAGATGGCAAGCATACTGAATACCCCTTCTGTCAGTCTGCCCTCTCTTATATTCCCTCCTATCCCCTTCTCTTCCCCCTTACTTTCTTGTAGAGCAAGATGGATTTCTATACCCCATTGCCTGTATATCTTATTTCCTGGTTGCATGTAAAAACAATTTTTTTTAACATTTATTTTTAAAACCTTGAGTTCCAGATTCTCTCCCTTCCTCCCTCCTCACCCACCCCCATTGGGAAGACAAGCAATTCAGTATAGGCTATACATGTGTAGTTATGCAAAACATTTCCATAGTAGTCATATTGTGAAAGACTAACTATATTTGCCTTCGTTCTATCCTGCCCCCCCCATTTATTCTATTTTCTCCTTTGACCCTGTCCCTTTTCAAAAATGTTTGCTTCTGATTACCCCCCTCTCCCATTTCTATAATATGTTAGCTTTTTACCTTGCTCTGAGGTGTGTATGACTTTATTTTTAACACTACCATGTGAAATTGTCCCTGTCCAAGATCCCTATAAATGGTATTTGAGAAATGTCTTGTGCTATAGGTGTGTCTGAAGGAACAAAGGGATGCTATCAGTTTAGACATCTCTCAAGCAGAGCAATGCTTGAATTTGGAACAATCCTAATCCGTAAACATTGTGAGATGAAGATGCGCCTGAATCAGAAGCCTACTTTACCTTCTAGTATCTTTAAGCCTGCTTCCAATCAATTCTGCACATGACTGTCAACATCATCTTCCTAAAGCATATTTCTGACTGTCAGACTTCTGACCCTGCTCAGGAAGCCCAGATGCCTCACTAAGCCTCCAGGTTTAAATGTAAATGTGTCAAACCTGGGAATTGCATATTTCTTGAACTGACCACTTCTCTGTCCCATTTGCTGAATCTTCATCCAGGCTATACCTTTGTGTGCCCCAAGTATCTGTCCTGTACCCTCTTCTGCCTCTTTTCCCTTTGACTTGGTGATCTCATCAGCTCCCATGGATTCAGTTATCATTTCTATAAGGAGGATACTCAAATTTATGTCTCCAGCCCTAACCTCTGTGCTGAGGTCCAGTCCATGGCAGATCCCACTGTCTATCAGACATCTTGAACTGTATGTCCAATAGATAACTGAAATGAAACATTTACTAAACTTCACCCCGAAAACCACTAAACTTCTAGTCTCACATCCTAAATTCTCTTCTCTCTCTCATCTTCTCATATCCAATCTGTGGTCAAGTTCTGGCATGTCTATCTCATAACATTCCTCGTATAAGCTCCCTTCTCTTCTCTGACACTGTCTCTACCCTGGGCCAGGCCCTCTTCACCTCACACCTGGACTAAGGCAATGGTCTGCTGCCTAAAGTCTTTCCCCATTCCAAAATGAATCCTTCACCAAGCTGTTAGACTGATCTTCCTAAAGTATGGGTCTACCCATACCATCTTTCTTTTTAAGAAAACTCTAGCATATCCCTATCGCCTCAAGGATTCAATATCAATTTTCTGCTTGGCTTTTAAGCCCTCTGTAATGACCTAGGCTTCTCCTGCCTATGCAGCCTTAGTCCATCTTACTCCTACCTTTGTACTCCACAATACTATGCCACTGACTTCTCTGATATTCTGAGTATTTTCATTGGCTGCCCCTCCTTCTCCAATTCCTGGAACTCTGTTCCTCTTCCTTTCTACTTCCTAAATTTTCTGGCTTAAGCTCAAGGTTGACCTTCTGCAAAAACCATTCCCAGTCTTCTTAATCTTACCATCTTTCCTCTAAGACTATCCCAGACTTACCCTGTCAATATCTCCTTCGTACGTAGCTTCTTACATGTGGTCATCCCATTAGACTGTGAATTCCATGAGAGCAGAGACTTGCCATCCCGTTCTTTGTATCCCCAGTGCTTAGCACAGATCTTGGTACACAGAAAGCACTTAATAAATGTCAGTTGGTTGATTGATTGGTTCAATTGAACCATGATTTCCCTGGTAGAGCACTCCCAGAGAGAAATCCCCTTCAGTAAAGCACATCAGCCCTGGACTTACCAAATCCCATCTTGGAGGATGCTAGAGGGAGGTTAAAATCCTAATTCGGAGTCCCCTGGAGTCATAAAAGTCAATTTGTTAGAGAAGAGACCCACATCATTCTGAGTCTGAGGCAGGGCTAAACCATGTGGCCTCTCTCTGTGAGGATATCAAGAGAGATTTCTACTTGCAATGTTGTCACGACCTTGATATTGTAACACTGATCAGGAGACTAGACTGAAGAAGGATTTTCCCAAACTGCATCCCTGGGCTATTTCACAGCTGTTTTGAAGTGATTAGAAATTTTATTTTAAAAGACCCACACCTCTAAATTGATACTACCTGGGGCTAGAAAAGAAGCAATTCCATTTTTTATCCTTTAATAACAAAAGGATGCCAAAACAAACCTATGGAAGTTGTAACAAACAATGGTCTTTCCTTTGGATTGAATCTCAAAATCAATGAATCACAACCATTGCAGTCTTTGAGACCCTCACCAGCTTTAGGATACACATATTCTTTATGACAGGAGAAAAAGAGAGCATAAACTTTCCACCTATTATCAAGCCAGCTGCTATAAGATTGCACTATAAGCTGGAAGGGTGTTGAATTTTTCTGGAACCCATTAAGATCATTACCATCATAGGTAAACTAAAGCTTATTTCTTTTAAATGGAAGGAAGTAGCTGAGGCGAATGGGTGGCCATTTGGCTCAATGAAAAGAACATTACATCAAAGGTTGGGAAGATCTGAGTCCCAATACTGCGTCCCATAGTTGTGTGAATCTGGACAAACTGCTTAATCTTTACTCGTGTGTAAAATGTGGGTAATGACTGATCTTACACATGAGGTTATTGTAAAGATCAAACTTGACCACAGATTGGATATGAGAGAGAGAAGAGAATTTAGGATGTGAGACTAGGAGTTTAGTGGGTTTGGGGGTTCAGCTTAGTAAATGATTGCCCTGGACCCTGGCTATATGAAAGAGAAAAAAAATAAGAGAAAATTAGACAGAAGAAAATGGAGGTCATGGCCTCAGGGGACACTTTAGAAACCAGAAATTAGCAAACACGATAGCCCCTTCCAACTGTGCCTCTATGATTACCAGTAAGATGGGGGGAGAAGGGCTGGAGGTGGAGGGGGCAGGAAGAAGTAGTCAGAGAGGATGGAGTCATCAACAGGGACAAATGTTGCAGGAAGGTCAGGGCCATGGTCATTCTTGGGGAGGAGATCCTTTTCTGAACTTACAGCAATTTCAGTACTGGGTTAGGGTTAGACACCAGACAAGAGGGGATTGGGGGTTAGGTGCTGAGGCAGAGGGCTGACTGTGATTATTTGGAACTTCCTGGTGAAGGACAGAAGAGTTTGCAGAGTAAGCTCAGAGGGGTGACCGGCAGGCAGGCCTAGAGAACCTCAGTAGGGCTGTACAGACAGGGGAAGAACCTGGGGAAAGAAGGGCTGACACCCAGAGATTTGTGGATGAAGATCTTGGAGGTGAGCAAGGTTGGGGACTTGGCCCACTAGAGAGTCACCCCAGACCTGGGTTTGAATCCCACCTGACCTACATTCAAATCTTGCCTCTGGAATTATTTTTTTCTTTTCTTTTAAAGCAAATGCTTTCCCAAAAGGGGCTATGAAAAACAAGTTTGAGAAGAAAAAAAAAATCCTAATTTACAAAATACTAGAGGGAATAAAAATTGTAGCCTTGGAAAGGACCCCAGAGGTTATTTGGTTCTGTACACAAGGGTTAGCATCCATGTCAAGGAAAAGTGGCCACATCATCCTGGGAAACTTGAGGGAAGGAGCCGATCCAGAAGGATTTTTGGAGAAACAGGAGAGTGGGGGTTTCCTAGAGCCTTAGGATTCAGGGCCTCAAGGGTTTTAGAAACTACCTGGTCCTAGGGAGCTCACAAGTGAGGGCCTCAATCAATTCAGGAAAGAAGGCAAAGTCAGGAGCTGCATCCATTCATCATGTCATTCTCCTGGTTAATCAATCACCCTGGCTCCTCACTGTCTGGAAGATCAAATCTCCACTTTCCATCCTCACATTTAGAGTATAAACCTCTAACAGCTCTCCCCTCCCTCACTGAAACTTGTCTGCCACAGAGGAGGCAGCCTGGTTTAGGGGAAATAGCCCAGATTTGGAATCTGACATAGGCACCAAGTCCTAATGCTATGACATGTATGACACCCAGAAATACTGGATAATTTCTTTGGCTTCATTGAGATTCAGTCTCCTCATCTGTCAAATAGAATCAGTAACCAAGAACTGATAAAGCATTTATCGAGCATGGGAGGTTTTGTGGATACCAATAAAAATCAAAAACAGAAGCTGAGAGGGGACATAGCTATGGTGACGAATATACAAAATATAGACAAATAAACCAAGTATGGAGGGGAGAAGACTAGCGGCTGGGGGCGGGGGTGGGTCAGGAAAAGGCTTAATGAAGAAGATGGGGCTAGAGCTAAAAATCGAGGAAAACAAGTGATTCTAAGAAGCCGAAATCCAAGGACCAGGGATTTGGAGCTGGCTAGCACCTGAAAAGTCAGCTAGTCAGGGAAGAGGGTGGGCCAGATGCATCAATAGAGACTGGGATGTCAGAACACTAAAAGGGAACAATCTTAACCAACCTTCTCACTTGAGAAATGAAGATTCTGAGGTCGAGATGGGGAAGTCATTTGTGCAAGAATGCAGAGGGAAGTTGTGAACCCCCATCTCCAGATTAGGGGCCTTTCCAGACATCTGACCCAGTGGAAAGGGCACTGAGCCTGGAGTCAGGAGATCTAAGCTCGAATATTACCTCAGACGGTTACTAGATGAATGATTCTGAACAAGTCAATGATCCTCTGTTTCTTCATCTGTAAAATGGAGCTAATAGCACCATCAGCCTCCAAGAAATGAAATAATCTCTATAAAACCCTTTGCAAAGTTTAACATATTCTATAAATGCTAACTATCATCAGGTCCAACCACATCCTGCTATAATATTTTGACCTCAATAAAGTTGTAACCTTTAAGATCTTTGAAGACAGGAGATTTTGCAAAGTACCTTAAACAAGTGACCTCATTTGATCCTCAGAGTCACATATTTAGTGTCTGAGGAAGGATTCGAACCCAGGACTTGTCACCAATTCCAGAGCTCTACAGGATACACCACAGGGAAACTAAAGCCTATAAAGGTCGAATGACTTGCCAAAGTTCACACAGGAATGAATGGGCAAATCTAGGCATCCGATTCAAGTTTTAAGCCTCTAAATCCTGGGCTGTTTCCTACACATCCCACTTCTTTAAGGGCCATTTGAACTTTCTTCTCCTGTCTGTGATGGTCACATTATTACTGTACCATAGGAGGCTATTTTTTTTTTTTTGCCTTTTGGAGGGCAATTGGGGTTAAGTAACTTGCCCAAGGTCACACAGCTGGGTTTTTTGTGTGGGTGTTAAGTGTCTGAGGCCAGAACTGAACTCAGGTCCTCCTGACTCTGGGGCTGGCGCTTTACTCACTGTGCCACCTAGCCGCTCTATGGATTCCCTTTTGCAAATTTCAAGCTGAAGATAATTAGGATAGTAGAAGGTAATAATATCTCTTTACAGAGCATTTTAAGGTTAGCAAAGGTCCTTTATTTACTGCAAAATCCTCATAAAAATCCCATGAGGTAGGTGCCAGTATTACCCCCATTACAGAGATGAGGAGACTGAAGCAGACAGAAGTTGTGAATGCTCCCAGGATCACATAATCTACCAAGAAAGTAAATAAGCAAACATCTGTTAAGTTTCTCACCCCATATACAATGTTATTGATATGAAGAAAAAAAAAAAGAAAGAGCCGCTCCACAGCTGATGTGTACCTGAGGAAGGATTTTTTTTTTGGAGCGGGAAGGCAGGGCAATTGGGGTTAAGTGACTTGCCCAAGGTCACACGGCTAGTTTTGTGTTGTGTCTGAGGCTGGATTTGAACTCAGGTCCTCCTGACCCCAGGGCTCATGCTCTATTCACTGTGCCACCTAGCTGCCCCTATCTCCCCAACTCTTGAAATAATGTGACATCTGCTAGGCCTTCCTAAATTTCAACAGACTCTTCCGAACTCCATCCTTCCCCCACTCCACTTTCGGAAATGGCTGTCCACCAGACAGCCACTCAAAAATGATGTGGAATCCATGTGTCTTCTGTATTTTGGGAAAATATCAAACTTGAAAATGAATTTCCTTTCAGAAAAAACCGGTTAACTGCAGACACATTCTTTCTTTAAGAGCACACGACAACGTGCCCCTGCAGCAACACAAACATCTATGCATCTCACAGGATGGCCCGGTGATAAAGCTTTGAAGTTCACACTGAAGGAGAAGGAATGAATGGAAGGCTTGCATGATGTTCGTAGTGAGTGCTAAGGGTTACAGACGAAAATACCGAATGAGATGATAATGCCTGCCCTCAACAAGCTTACTGTCTAATAGGGAAGACAATACATAAAGGGGATAATTAAAAAGGTGCAGGAGGGACATGGGCAGAAGCCTCCTGATGAGTCGCTTGGCTTATTGCCCCAGGAAGCCAGTGGGCACATCCCAGTCTCCAGGAAGTAATCAGCTGGTGGGCCCTCTTCAGGTTCAGTAGGAGGCAAAGCAGATGAGTCAACACTGGACATAAAGGGGAACCAGAAGACAGAGGGAAGCGGGGAGGTTCCTGAAGACATGCTGAGGGGTCAGATAAAGCACCTCTATGAGTCTGGAGTCCTGGGAACCAAATCCAAATTACTGTTACCTTTGAATTGGAAAAAAAACAAACATCCCGTTCCTGTCAGAGTCACCAGGTCTTTGGTCCCTCACTCATTTGATCTCAGGTCCACTTCCAGGGTCGCCACCAGCCCAATACTCCCCGACCACGCATCCAGTGTGGCCAATTTCAGTGACGGCTACGAAGCCCGTCACCCTAGACAAACAAGAGATTTCTTCAGGCAGAGGAAGAAAATTATGGAGACACAGGGTGGAAAGAAAACATTTTAAATTGCATACTGGCACCCAACCACAAAATCAATTATAACAATGGCCTTACATCACATTATATCACAACCCTGAACCTCCATAAACCCTGTTCTGCATCCAGAGACAGACACACATGGATATTCTCTCAGGCCATCTCTGGCCCAATACAGACACTGAAGGGATAGCAAAATCCTCAGTTTGGACCATAAAATTATAAACTGAAGAATGAAGCCCCAAGCGTCATTGGAAGGGCATTCTGACAAAGTGTTTGAAAAACACTAAATCAGGAAAGCAAATCCCAGGCTAAACAGGAAACTCCCTTATGAATGCTGACTATATAGATGTATATGTCACCACAGGGAGGAAGACATGAGTCAATCTCATATTTCTGGGAAAGTCAGCTACAGATGCCCCTTCAAGTCTGGGCCAAAAATCAATCCATGGTTTAGCATGCACTGTCTGGGGCCCCTTGCCGTGTTTATAGTTTTAAACATGTTTTTTAAGAGCACCTGTCTAGTATTAATTACATTTTAAAATAACATGCCTATCATTTGATTTGATGTGTCCACAGGAAATACTCATTCCACCCCTTTCAGTCAGGTGGGAGAGCGTCTAAAGAACCCACAAGAGGCTGCCAGGGTTTACAGGGGCCAAGAAAATGCAGCCTCAATGATTGGGAGGGGGAGGGCAGAAGAAAGCTGAGGCAGAGGAGCCCCTGAGGCTGCCCAAGTGGGGGTAAAAACCAAAGTACTAGAATGAGAAGGGAGCCCAATGGTCCAGAGAGGGGCAGGAAGCCAATGGGCGTGAAAACCAGCCGGGTCACCAAATGTCATTTCTGAAGATTCCTTGTCAACAGAGAGAAGACCAAGTGACACCTTAGAAGAATCCTCACGTGCCCCGGCACACAAGTGTGAGAGGCTCAGGCTCAGCAGCTTCCAGCATGGAGAAGCCTGTGCCAGAGGCAGAAGGTGTGATAGAGAAGAACTGAGTGCTGTGCTTGCAGTCAGAGGAGACGCGTGCGAATCCTGCTTCTTATTCTTAATATTTTTGTCACATTATTGCTTCATTTCTCTGGGGCTCAGTTTCCCCAACTGTAAAATGAAGGAGCTGGATTCATTGAACCTTTAAGGGACTAGATACCTTAGGATCTGAGGAGGAGGAGGGGGAGGAAGATGGGGAGGAGGAAGGGGGGAGGGGGAGGGGGGGGAGGAGGAGGAGGGGAGGAGGAAGAAGGGAGGAGGAGGAGACGGAGGAAGAGAAGGGGAGGAGAAGAGGGGAGGAGGAGGAGGAAGAAGGAGAAGAGGAAGAGGAGGAGGGAGAGAAGGAAGAGGAGAAGGGGAGGAGGAGGAAACTCCACCTACCCAGGTTAGCACCTTCTCCTTGTAACTGGAGAGAGCAGACTTTAGCATCTGGCCTCAGAGTCCAACTCTCCAGTTCATCCCAAGGATGCCTGTATTTTCCTGCTGGTCCAGTGTTGACTCATCTGCTTTGCCTCCTACTGAACCTGAAGAGGGCCCACCAGCTGATTACTTCCTGGAGACTGGGATGTGCCCACTGGCTTCCTGGGGCAATAAGCCAAGCGACTCATCAGGAGGCTTCTGCCCATGTCCCTCCTGCACCTTTTTAATTATAAGGCGCCACACTGTGAACAAAGCAAGCACCAGTGAAGGAGAGCGCTCAGGTCATACTTCTGTGAAGCGATCTGATGCCAGCAGCTCCATACTCTTAGGAAATGACCCTGAAATCCTGCAATAGTTACAGGAAGTTAAGTATGAGCGTCTTGTAAAGACCAGGAGAGGAGTGCCCTGAATTATAGCTCTGGACTACCAGGGAATCAAAGTAGCTTCTCCTGAGGAAGTCTTGAGAAAGTGATCAGCTCGGAGGTGGGAGGGGGCTTTAACAATCACAAAGGGGATGTTAAGTCTTGGTCACACATTGAGTAACACTGAAAAAAATGATGATTGGAAGAGAAATTGGAGATGTCAAAAGGGGTTTCTTAATCATTCTCTATTCTCAGGGAGAAGGAAATGATGAATGGTCAGTTTTTGCTAAGCCAATGAGAAAATTCTGATGTGGATGAGAAAACCTAAGAGCCACAGATAACACGAAGAATAACAGCAACAGACACTAAGTGGGTCGACTTCTCAGTTGCAATTCTACAAAGATGAGATGCCACAAGAAGCAAACATTAGGGATTCTGTCAGCAGAGTAGCAGGCAGATCAGATCTGCCCTACCGGGGAATATCATCGCTGCTGATATTCCTGCCCATTACAACACTGATCCGAGTGACAATGTCCACAAGAGATCTCAAAGGTCCGTGCTGAAGGCAGAAGCTTCCTATCAATGCATGTGCACCCAGCCTTGCTACCCTAAAAGAAAAGGCTTGGCTTAGTCCGATTCAAACCTGGGCAATGAGTACCCCCAATCCTCCTGAAACGCCATCAGATTATATCGAGAAAAAGCACATAAAACACACACTCTCTCTCTCTCTCTCTCTCTCTCTCTCTCTCTCTCTCTCTCTCTCTCTCTCTCTCTCCCCCCCCTCCCCCCACCACTGACATATAGAGAGAGGCACCGGAAATCTTACCTGGGAAACCCCCTTGTACCATTGCTGTAGCTTCTGGGTGCACTTCAGGGACTCTGCATTCCTGACAAACATTCAGTGTTAGGAGCAGCTCAAGATTCTCCCCACAGCCTCTGTCCTCGGTTCTCTTCTGACGACCTTGGGCCTATTTTTCCCAGGGATTTTTTTTTTAATTCTCCTTAAGGGCAAACTGTCAGTCTCTTTCTGTTATGAGATGCAATCAATTAGACTAATTACGAGCTCCCCTCAGTCCCCACAACCAAACAGTCACATCTGTCAGCAGACGAAAGCTCGCCTCGAAGTACGCAGAGCAAAGCAAAGCAAATTTCTGGCTTCCCACATCTGACCCACTGATGCTCCGAACGCTGCTGTCTGAGGTGCGTTTACCCTGCAAGCCTGAGAATGATTCAGAGCCTGGATCCACGGAAACAGCCATTCATCCAGCTTGGGCTGAGCATCGATTAATATCATTTTAATGACCCCACTTTTCTTGGGGAGAAAGAGTTAATCATGTTAATTGCATCTTTCCCTGAGCAAATTAAAAAGCACCAGCCGAGTCGATGGTGCATTGTGTCCCGAGTGCCTGAAACAATCAGCAACTTGCTGTTTCTTTAATGCTCAGAGATGATCCTGAATAATTTTTTTATAACAAAGAGACAGTCAGGCTCCATCGAGCATGCACTAGCCCCTAGACTCATTCCGAGTAGTGACACCCCCCTCCCTGCAGCCTTCAAGCCCATAAATGACTAGCTTAAAACCAATTAAGAAAATGCTGAGACTTCAGAGATATCATCCAAGATGAGTTAGGTCTTCCTAGGTCTTGATTTCAAATGTTGTCTGACACATGGGTTTGGTTATTTGTACAGTCTGTAATCATACGACTAACCACGATTATTCTAGAATTAGCATTCCATCGAGGAGGGTAATATTTGCTAACCTTTCTTAGCAAAGTGCCACACACTCACTCACACATACACACACACACACTGAGCCATCTGTTCAGCTGATTGTTTACATTGAGCCATATAGCAAAAATCAGAAACACCTGATCACAATGATAATTTTACAAACCACTCTTGAAGGTGATACAAACATTCATACTTTTCACACAATAATCAGCTTGGGACCTCGATGTGTCCCCAGGATTCTAGCACAAATATGGAAAAACAAGTCTCCTTAGGAGGTTATACCTGGCTGGTCTGCTGGACAGTCATGAAGTAAGAATTCTCTAGATTATACACCTCATTAAAAACCACTGAACAGGACAAGAAAGGATGAACAAGGAGGAAGCACATAAAATATGAAATAACGCCGAAATATTCATTGCTCCACTTAGAAAAAAAATATGTCTGGGGTGTGTGTGTGTGCGCGCGCTCACATATGGATACTTGGTCCAAGGTTTCCTGGGATCATTATTTTATTTGATCTCACTTCATTTTATCAGAAATCCTTGCTGCGGGATAGGCATCCTTTTCAAGTTATAGAAGCTTAGATCATGATAATTGCTGTTGATTGTAGTGCCATCTATTGGCATGGAAAGGATCGACTCCCCACCTCAAAGGAGGACAGGATGAGGCCACAGCACCTAGGGTTACTCTTGAACTGGGGCACTGGGGATCTGGGAGACCTCACTTCAGATCTTGCCTCCAACACTTACTACTGTGTGAACAAGGGCAGGCCACTTAATCTCTCTGACCCTCAGTTTCCTCATCTGTAAAAGGAAGAGAGGGCTAGACATCCTTGGGGGACAGGGGGCCCTTCCAGTTCCAAATCATATGAGAGCAAATGTTCATCTCATCTTAGTGGTGGTAACCTAAAAAGTCCTGATGACAGGTGTCGATGTGATTCACAAAGACTTCTCCAACACTAACTGGCTGTGTGGACAGATCAGTCCAAAAAAATCAGATCTTCAGAGACTTCAAGTCTCTGGGACTCAGTTTCCTACTCTGTAAAAATAAAGAGAATAATACTGACACATGTTGTACAGCTGTTTTTCACTTGTGCCTGATTCTGTGACCCCATTTGGGTTTTCCATGGTGATAATACTAGATTCTCCATTTCCTTCTCCAGCTCATTGCACAGATGAGGAAATTGAGGCAAGCAGAGTTAAGTGATTCGCCCTGATGGTCACAAAGCTAGTAAGTGTCTGAAGCCAGATTTGAACTCAGGGAGAGGAGTCTGATTCCAAGTTTGAGATTCTGTGCACTATGGCACCACTTAGCTTCCCCTCAGGCCACTTATGTGTGTATAACATATATCAATAATATGCCCATTATATTCCCTATTTAATAAGAAATCCTGGGAAAATTGGAAAGCAGATTGTTAGAAACGAGGGCTCAGGTCAGTAAGAACAAAATGGATTACAAGAACTAAATATTCAAGGTCAGTGATGTGTCAGAAGCTGGATTTGAACTCAAGACTTTCTGGTTTGAAGTCCAGCCCTTTATCCCCTGTGTCAAAATGCCTCTTGTATAAGGCATCACAGAAAAGGGGAATGGGAGGGGTTGTAAAACCCCAATCAGCAAATGGCAAACCCTAACCCTTACAGCTGGCAAGCTCAAAACGCTTCTCTGGGACTCATTTTCCTCACCTGTAAACCAAGGGGCTTGAAGAAGACCCTGGAAAGCCTCCTCAGCAGGCTCTGGCATCTACAGATCCATTGAGGAATGCTCTGGTTTTGACATTTCTATGTAAATAGGGAATTTCTCTATCAATTAACAATGAGTTAACAGTCTGATTCCATAAGCTCCAAAGACAGATGTCTATTTGATGGCAGAGCAGGATTGATGTGAATATTTCCATATGTAAAATGAGATAGAAAAGTATTGGAAAAGCTGCTAAGTTATTGTTTTCTTCTGGCTTCAGTGAAAAAAAAATTAGCAATAGTTTCTAGTATTGACGTGAAACATAACTAGAGAAGCAGGGTGGGGAAAGTAGGGGAGAAGGTGCCATGGGATAAAAGCCTGGCCTTCAAACTGGCAAGCTCTGTGAAAGCTGGGTAGGAATCTGGGGTCTCAGCTTCTTCATATACAAAAGAAGGGGCTCCAGCCCAAAGACTTTGTTCCAGGTCTATGCCAGCTCTTGAGCTTTCATGAAGATAAAGCTAAATAAAGCAACTCAGAATTAACTGAGGCCAGAGAGAAGGCCCTCCATTTGGCATTAAAAGGCCTTCCCCATCTAGCCCCTTCCAAAGCCCTTCTCCAGTTTTCTGGCACTTTCCTTCTCTCCACACAATCTCCAATGGAGCTGCTCTGGCTGACCTGCAGTTTCTTTTCATTTTGGGGAGGCCACTGGGGTTAAGTGTCTTGCCCAGGGTCACACAGCTAGTATCTGAGGCCAGATTTGAACTCTGGTCCTCCTGACTCCAGGGCCGGTGGCTCTATTCACTGAGCCACTTAGCCACCTCTCTACTTGGAGTTTCTTGAAAATGACACTTACTCTCCTTATTCTGTGCCTTATTATTCTCTGGCTGTCGGTCATACCTAGACCACTTTCTCTCTTTACCTCTCCTAGCTGCTAGCTTTTCTGGTTTCCAAAGTATGGCTGAAATCCTTTAAGCAGCTACCACTGGTCCCCTGCCCCAGCTGCTGGTGACCTCTCATCTACTCATTATGGATCTTCTACATACATATTTATCTGCAAGTTGCCTCTGTAGGTAGAATGCAAACTCTGATGACAGGAACTCTTTTTGCCTTTTGCTGAATGTTTAGTGATTAGCTGGTGGCCCACTTGTAAGGCAAGGGCTTGGTAACTGATTGACTGAAATGCCCAAGTCAGAAAGACAAAGAGCGAGGACAAGGACACAGGCTGTCAAAGGCCCAGGGCTTTTTCCACAGCACAGAATAGAATGGCAAACTGTCAGAGTTGAAATCTCCTGGTTCTTACAATAAATGCCCAATGGGGAAAGAACGGGGAACACATTTTGCTCTCTTGCTTTCCACCATGACCCAAGGTTTTGAAAATGACTTTAAAAGAACAATAGAATTTTGGACTGAATCTCTAGAGTACCTTCTTGGTCAAGTCCTCACTGGGGCTAATTTGGACCCTGCATTAGCCTTCAAATTGTGAGCTTTGCCTTCAGTCTCTCCCCTCAATGCATTCTCAATCAAATTGCCAAATTCAGTTGCCTAAATCACAGATCTGATCACTCACTCCTCCCTCTGGAAGCTTCAGGGGCTCCCCTTTTCCTTTAACATAAAATGCAGATGTCTGTTAGGTATTAAATGCTTCCCCAACCAGGCTCGTGCTCACAGTTCCAGAATTGTTTTAAATTACTCTCTTTCCCTTTTTCTATGTTCCAGCCAAATGGGATGCTCTCCTAGACAGATAATTCAATCTCCCACCTCCTTGCCTTTTTACAGGCTGCCTCTCATGCTGAGAATGCTGTTTCCTTAATTCCACCTCATAGAATACTATACTTTGAGATTTGATTCTTATTGGAACCTTTCCAAATTAGGTAGAGCTGTTATTCCTTCCTCCATCCTGAAACTTTTTATTTCAATGTTCACATGTTATACTCCAGTGGAAGGTAAGTTACTCCAGGACAAAGTTTTTTCTTTGTATTCCCAGTTCCTTTGTAGCCCAGTGAGGCATGGGGAAAGCTGGCCTCCAATTCAATAAGTCCTTGGGTCAAGCCTTGCCTTGGAAAGACAGAGCTTTGTAATCAAAATAAGCCAGGAAACCTCCCCGTGCACCAGAAAGCTTTCTAAGATTCTATCACATCAGTGCAGGGAGTTTCCACATGGAGACTTTCCGAAATGGAAGAAATCACAAATCTGGACTCCCGTTCCACGAAGGAAAAAATTCCCAGGGCTTATTTATTAAGAAAGTGTTCAATAAATGCTTGTTTAATTGAATAGAATTAATGATAATATTGTAAGTAAGGGAGCTTTCTGAGAGGTTTCCGGGTGCATGTCAGAATATAAATAGGCATCAATCTGTTTCCTCTCTATGATCTCCCAATTATTTATGTGTCTACTAGATTGGTTATTACCATAAGGCTATTATGGGGTTTTCAGGAAGTCTGACTTAAAAAAAATTTTTTTTTTAATGATTTAAAAATCAGTAGACACTAACTAAGGTTTTCTTGGGTCACAAAGCCAATGTGAATCCAACCAAGGTCAGGTTACGATGGAATTGGGGCAGCTAGGAGGCACAGTGAATAGAGCACCAGCCTTGGAGTCAAGAGGACCTGAGTTCAAATGTGACCTCAGATACTTAACACAAAAAACTAGCTGTGTGACCTTGGGCAAGTAACTTAACCTGAATTGCCCTACCTTCCCCCCCTCCAAAAAGCAAAAAAAAAAAAAAAGTATGATGGAAGATCTGAAAATCTCCCCTTGGGAAGAACGAACACTAGCTCCTACTCATTTTTCTTGGCTGTACTCCCCGCCCCGCCAATTACCTTTTGAGGCCCAGACTTCCCAGCACTAGAGCCAGAGGCCACCTCTCGTTCTGTGGATGAGGAATATGAGAGTGGAAGTCATGACCAAGATTACACAGCCATAAGTATCAGAGGAGGGATTGCTACCCAGACCCTTTGATGGGGCCAAGAGAAGGAGCAAAAAGCATCTTAGACTTAGGAAGGAAATGGTATTTGGCTTGTTCTGCTGTTCCCAAGGGGAGAAGGATCAGAGACTGGGATTTGCAGGAAGGAGACTTTCCACTACATAGAAGAAAAATGTTCCTAACAAATAAAGTTGTCCCAAAAGAGGGATGAGTTGCTGTGGGAGGCAGTGACTTTTCCACCCCAGGAAGACTTCCTCCAAAGGACACTTATCAGGCATGTGGGTGAGAGGACATCTGCTGAGAATTAGATACAAAGCTGACCTATGAGGTCATTTCTGTCAGATTCTTGGTGATCTTGGGTGGGTGTGAAGGAAGTTCAGAAATGAAGCAATGTCATACTCAGTGACCTAAGGGACCTCCTTTATCTGCTCTCATTACTCACCCCTCAAACACCCTTACCTTAAGAAGGCACATCTCCATCCTTTTCCTTTTACAAACCAATGACAATTCCCATCTCTGAGTATTCGCTTATGTTGGGTCATCATTCATGATGTTGGGGTTGAGTCATTTCAGTCATGTTTGACTTTTCATGACCCCATTTGGGGTTTTCCTGGCAAAGATACTGGAGTGGTTTTCCATTTGTTTGTCCAGCTCATTTTTCAGATGAGGAAACTGGGGCAAACAGGGTGAAGTGACTTGCCCAGAGTCACACAGATAGTAAGGGTCTGAATCCAGATTTGAACTCAGGAAGAAGAGCTTTCCTGACTCTAGGGCCAGTGCTCTATCCACCATTCCACCTAATACCCTAACTATGGGAGCTCACACTCTAAGGCCATCCACATTTCTCCCTGGATAGTCTCTCGGTGATTGCGTCAGCTCACATGGATTTAACGTTACCTCTTGGTACATGATTATCACATGAATACCAGCAGAACAAAAATGTTTGTTAAAATTTTAAAAATATTTTACAAATATTATCTCACAACAATCCTGAGGGTTGTGTCCATTTTACAGATGAGGAAACTGAAGCCAAAAGATTTAAATGACTTGTCCAGGGCCACTCAGCTAGTAAGTGTCTGAGGAAGGATCTAAACATACCGTGTTTCCCCGATAATAAGACCTATCCCGAAAATAAGCCTCCTCTTACTGTGTAAGATTCCTCTAAAATAAGCCCTCCCCCGAAAATAAGCCCTATTGAGATTGCTACTGTAGTGAAGGTGATCCCCTGCGCTACACGCTACATTACGGTATCCTCTGTATGCACCGTTCCCCCCCCCCCCCGGTGAAACGCACGCCGTGTTCCGAGCTGCATCCTGCAGCAGTGAGCGCGTCATCCTGTTCTTTATTGAATTCATTATTGAATAAAGGTACATTTTTTTGTTCACATTTACCTGTTTATTAAAATTGCTGTCAATGTTCATTAAAATAAGCCCTCCCCTGAAAATAAGCCCTCTGGTGTTTTTCTGTCCAAAAAATTAATAAGACAGTGTCTTATTATCGGGGAAACACGGTAGGTCTTCCTGATTCCAGCCTGACAGTGCCACCCTGGGCTCCATTTCCACATGACAACTGCATATTTTCAATTTCAAATTGGAAGTCCCATTGTCACCTCAAACTCAACATGTTCAAACAAAATCTGCAACCTTTCCCCACAAAACTGACCCCAAGCTACTGTTGTTATTGTCAAGGGCCCTGTCATCACCCACAAAAATGCTGCCTGGTGAATGCCTCTGTAAGTGCTGCAGCCTCAGTCACTGAAGAACCAGAAAAGAGTTATCCTGGGCACTGTCAAATGCCTCAACATCAGAATATGATGAAAATGATGTGACTTTATCAGTTGCAACGATATTAATGAAGATGCATTACCATCTGCTTTACTGCCAAATGCTAAAGAATATGGGTAGGAGATAGATTCTTAACCAAAGAAGAGACAAAGGCAATTACAGAAGAAAATTAATTTTATATAATTTTGATGAAGTGAAAGTGAAAAGCTTCTGTCCAGACAAAGTCAATGCTCCTAAGGAGAGTGGTTGAGTGAGAATCATTGTAACAAATTTCTCTAATAAGGATTTAGTATCCAAGACATAAGATACTTAAAATACTAACATACACACATATATTTATACATATAGGTATATATATTTACATACACACACATTCTCCAATCAATAAACAGTCAAAAAATACAATCAGCTCTCAAAAGAAGAACTACAAGTTATTGAAAACCACATAAAAATAGTCTGAATCACTAATAGTAGGAGAAATGCAAATCAATGACCTTGAGGTTTACCCTAACATGATGCAAATTGGAAAAAATGCTAACAAATGACAAGTCAAGATTGCATCGGTTGTGGGGAGACAGGCACACTAATATATTGTTAGTTAAGTTACAAAAGGGTGTGACTATTTCAGAAAGCAATTCGGAATATGCAAATAAAATGACAAAAATATTCATACCCTTAAAATCAGAGACTTCATTACTGGGTTTATACCTCGAGGAAGCTATGGATAAGAAAAAAGTGCCCATATACTATAAAATATTCATAATAGCATTTTTTTTGTGCATTGTAAATAAATCACATGCCCATTGATTGGGGATATGGCTAAAGAAATTGTGGTCCATAAAAGTAATGAAATATTACTTACTGTAAGAAATAATGCGTGTGATTAGGACAGAGAAGTATAAAAAGATCTATGTGCCATACTGAATAACAGGTAACAATGGACATCCTTGTTTCACCCCTGATCTTATTGGAAATGATTCTAGCTTATCTTCATTACATATAATGCTTGCTGAAGGTTTTAGGTAGATGCTACTTATCATTTTAAGGAAGACTCCATTTATTCCTATGCTCTCTAGTGTCTTTAATAGGAATGGGTGTTGCATTTTGTCAAAAGCCTTTTCTGCATCTATTGAGATAATCATATGGTTTCTGTTAGTTTTGTTGTTGATATGATCAATTAAGCTGATAGTTTTCCTAATATTGAACCAGTCCTACATTCCTGGTATAAATCCTACCAGATCATAGTGTATTATTTTTGTGATAAGTTATTGTAATCTTTTTGCTAATATTTTATTTAAAATTTTTGCATCTAAATTCATTAGGGAAATTAGCCTATAATTTTCTTTTTCTTTGACTCTTCCTGGGTTACACATGTTAGTACCATATTTGTATCATAAAAAGAATTTAGCAGGACTCTTTCTTTGCCTATTTTCCCAAATAGTTTATATAGTATTAGAATTAATTGTTCTTTAAATGTTGGATAGAATTTGCTGATAAATCTATCTGGCCCTGGAGATTTTTTCCTAGGGAGTTCATTGATGGCCAGTTCAATTTCTTTTTCTGAGATGGGGTTATTTAAATATTTTACTTCCTCTTCTGTTAATCTGGGCAATTTATATTTTTGTAAATATTCATCCATTTTACTAAGATTGTCAAATTTAAGGGTACAGAGATAGGCAAAATAGTTCTTAATTATTCTTTTAATTTCCTCTTCCTTCATGGTGAATTCACCCTTTTAATTTTTGTGGCTGTCAATTTGGTTGTCTTCTTTCTTTTTTAATTAAATTAACTAAAAGTTTATCTATTTTATTGGCTTTTTCATAAAACCAGCTCTTAGTTTTATTTATTAGTTCAATAGTTCTCTTAATTTCAATTTTATTAATCTCTCCTTTGGTTTTTAGTATTTCTAATTTGTATTTAACTGGGGATCTAAAATTTATTCTTTTTCTAGCTTTTTTAGTTGTATGCCCAATTCATTGATCTTTTCTTTCTCTATTTTATTCATGTAAGCATTTAGAGATATAAAACTTCCCCTAAGAACTGCTTTTGCTGCATTCCATAAGTTTTGATGCTTTGTCTCATTATCATCATTCTCTTGGATGAAGTTATTGTTTCTATGATTTGTTATTTGACCCACTAATTCTTTAGGATTAGATTATTTAGTTTCCAATTGATTTTTAGTTTATCTTTCCATGGCTCTTAATTACATTTAATTTTTATTGCATCATGATATGAGAAGGATGCATTTAATATTTCTGCCTCTCTGCATAGGATTGTGAAGTTTTTATGCCATAGTACATGACTGATTTTTGCATAGGTGCCATGTACCACTAAGAAAGGTATATTCCTTTCTATCCCCATTCAATTTTCTGCAGGTCTACCCTATCTAATTTTTCTAAAATTTTATTCACCTCCTTAACTTATTTCTTGTTTATTTTGTGTTTAGATTTATCTAGTTCAGAGAGGGGGAGGTTGAGGTCTCCCACTGGTATAGTTTTGCTGTCAATTTCTTCCTGTAAGTCCCTTAACTTCTCCTCTAAGAATTTAGAAGTGATATCACTTGGTGCATATATGTTTAGTAATGATATGCTTCATTGTCTATGGTGCCTTTTAGCAGGATATAGTTTCCTTCCCTATCTCTTTTAATTAGATCTATTTTTACTTTTGCTTTGTCTGAGATCAGGATTGCTACTTCTGCTTTTTTTACTTCACCTGAAGCATAATATATCCTACTCCAGCCTTTTTTTTACCTTTACCCTGTGTGTATCCCTCTGCTTCAAATGTGTTTCTTGTAAACAACACATTGTAGGAATATGATTTTTAATTCATTCTGCTATCTGCTTGCATTTTAGGGAAGAGTTCATCCCATTCACATTCAGTTATGATTACTGTGTCTTTCTCTCCATCCAATCCCCCCATCCCCATTTACATTTTTCTTTCTCCTTTCTCCCTTTCCCTCCTAACTAGAGTTTTGCTTTTGACCACCTCCTCCCTCAGTCTGCCCTCCCTTCTATCAGACCCCCTCCCTTTTCTTTCCCTTTTCTCTTACTACTTCTTCTCTCCCTCCATCCCTTTTCTTTCCTCTTTCCCCTCCAACTGCCTATGGGGCAAGTTTGATTTTTATACCTGAGTATGCTATTCCCTCCTTGAGCCAAACTCAATGAGAGTAAAGTTCAAACAGTGCTCATCTCCCTCCCTTCTTTCCCTCTATTGTAATAGTCTTTGTGCTTCTTCGTGTGATATAATTTACTCTTTCCTGTCTCCTCCTTTTCTCTTCTCCCATTACAATCTTTTTTTCAGTGCTTAATTAGGTTTTTATCATTATGTCAAAATTGACTTAAACTCAGAGCTTCTGTCTATGTATTTCCCTTCTATACAATGTAATAAAGATAGAGTACTCAAGAGTTGTAAGTATCATCTTCCCATATAGCAATGTAAACAGTTTGTCCTTATTGAATAACATGCTTCCCCCCCCCCCTTTCCTGTTTACCTTCTTATGCTTCTCTTTAGTCTTGTATTGTAGATAATTAGCTTGGCAATAAGAGAAGAAAAAGAAATTGAAGGAACTAGGATGGGCAAAGAAGAAACAAAACTATCACTCTCTGTAGATGATATAATGATATATTTAGAGAATCCTAGAGATTCAAGTAAAAAATTACTTGAAATAAAAACAGCTTTAGCAAAGTTGCAGTATATAAAATAAACCCACATAAATCCTTGACATTTCTATATATTATTAACAAAGCCCAACAGCAAGAGATAGAAAGAGAAATTCCATTTAAAGTTATGGCAGATATTATAAAATATTGGGAGGCTACCTGCCAAAACAAACTCAGGAACAATATGAACACAATTACAAAACGCTTTTAACACAAATAAAGTCAGATCTAAATAATTGGAAAAACATCAGTTGCTTCTGGGTAGGCTGAGCTAATATAAGAAAAATAACAATTGTACCTAAATTAACTTACTTATTCAGTGTCATACCAATCAAACTACCAAAAAGTTATTTTATAGAGCTAGAAAAATAATAACAAAATTCATCTGGAAGAACAAAAGGTTCAGAATATAAATGGAATTAATGAAAAGAAATGCTGAGGAAGGTGGCCTAGTCATACCAAATTTTAATCTGTATTGTAAAGCAGGAGCCATCCAAACTACTTGGTACTGGCTAAGAAAGAGAGTGGTGGATCAGTGGAATAGGTTAGGTACACAAGACACAGTAGTCAATGTTTATATTTTTATATATAAAATTATATATATAATGTATATAAAATAAAATTACATATGATGTATATAAAATAAAATTATATATATATATACATATATATATACACACACAATTATAGCAATCTACTGTTTGATAAACCCAAAGACCCCAGCTTCTGAGATAAGAACTCACTGTTTGACAAACACTGCTGGGAAAACTGGAAAATAGTATGGCAGAAACTGCGCATAGACCAACATCTTACCCCATATACCAAAATAAAGTCAAAATGGGTACACAGGTTTATGAAGAATGGAAGAATTTATGTCCAAACAAGAGACAGAGAACATTATGAAATGCAAAATGGGTGATTTTGATTACATTAAATTGAAAAAGTTTTGTACAAACAAAGCCAATGCAACCAAGAATAAGAGAGAAGCAGAAAACTAGGAAAGAATTTTTACAACCAGTATCTCTGATAAAGCATATGTGTGTGTATATATATATATATATATATATATATATATATATATATAAATATATAGAAAACTTAGTCAAATTTATAAGAATGCAAGTAATTTCCCAATTGATAAATGATCAAAGGATATGAACAGGCACTTTTCAAAGGAAGAAATTAAAGCTATCTACAGTCATATGAAAAAATGCTCTAAATCACTATTAACTAGAGGAATGCAAATCAAAGCAACTCTGACTACTACAACACACCTATTAAATTGGTTAACATAACAAAACAGGAAAATTATAAATGCTGAAGAAGATGTGGGAAAATTGGGACACTAATGCATTGTCAGTGGAGTTGTGAACTGATCCAAACCATTTTGGAGAGCAACTTGGAACTATGCCCAAAGGGTTATAAAAATGTGCATACCTTTTGACCTACTTGTAGGGCTGGAACCCAAAGAGATCCTACAAATGGGAAAAGTACCCACATGTACAAAAATATTTATAGCAGCTCTTTTTGTGGTGGCAAAGAACTGGAAATTGAGGGGATGCCCATCAATTGGGGAATGGCTGAACAAGTTGTGGTATAATGAATATAATGGAATACTATTGTGCTGTAAGAAATGAGGAGCAGATGGACTTCAGAAAAACCTGGAAAGACTTATATGAACTGATGCTGAGTGAGGGAAGCAGAACCAGGAAAACATTGCACACAGTTACAGCCACATTGTGGGAGGACTAACTTTAATAGACTTGGCTCTTCTCAGCAATGCAAGGTTCTAAGACAAATCTAAAGGGCTCATGATGGAAAATGCTGTCCACATTCAGAGAAAGAATTACAGGGTCTGAATGCAGATTGAAGAATATTATTTGCTCTCTTTTTTGTTTTATTTTGTTTTGTTTCTTCTTTCTCATGGTTCATTCTATTGGTTATAATTATTCTTTGCAACATGACTAATGTGAAAATATGTTTAATGTGAATGTATATGTAGAGCCTGTATCAGACTGCATACCTTCTTGGAATATTGACTTTCATAGCTTATAAAATATTAACCAGCATTCTAAACAAACAAAACAAATGTTGGTACATGGTTACAAGGGTCCTGAGGTCAGAGTTGCTCTGACCTCTAAGACCCAAGTATTATGGAAGTAGTACAGCATAGATGAAGACCACAGGACTGCAAGACAGAAAGCCTGGGTTCCAGTCTCAGCACTATCACCAAGTAGATGTACTGCCTTAGTAAAGTCATTTTGATACTTAGGCTCGGTTTACCCATCTGTAAAATGAAGGATTTAGCCTCAGATTTAAATCCTATGATGTCATTAAACAGGACAACACACCATTTTCCTCCTCTGTATAATGAGGGGATTGATACAGATAGCCAATATTGTCTTTCAACTTAATATTCTATAATTAATGTATTTGTGATTTTTCTTTGGTACCCTGAAGGCACGTTTCCTCCAGATATCCTCAAGTAGGCAGTACTATTCAATGAAATATTTTTTAAAGACCTTAGTAAACCTTAAAGCAATATAGAAGCATTGGCTGTTTTCTGTGCACATATACTAAGGCTGATGCAACTCTCCACCTCTCTATATCTCCTTTCCCCTCATCTAGTCCCCTGGAATGAAAACAAATTCTATTTGAGCCTAGATCAAACACAATCAGTCACTTAATCTGCTTTGGCTGCTGCAAAACAGACTACCAAAATGTATCCCAAGCCAAGTACAAACCATAGCTAGCTTATATGTTCATTTGAATCATCAAAACCAACAATGCTTTCCATTCATTCAAAGAAGGTTGGAACCAACTAGAACTATTCTTCACCTTTAAGATATTTTAGTTTAAAACGGTCATTCTGGAATTTGCCGTTCCACAGCAGGAATTTGGAGAGAGGGAATATGTAAGACACAGTGTGGGAATGTTTCCCAAATAGATGCATGCTTCCTGTAACTCAGAAAGAGAATGTTAAGGAAAATAGAGTCTGAGCGATGACTAGTGGTCACAAACTGACACGTTCCCTCATCAATAGAGAAAGCTCATCTCCTCAGCTATGAAGGAATAGCAGGATCCTCCCTGAGATTTAGAAAAGTACTCACCCTCAGTAAATTCAGTCTCATCCTGATCTTCATGGTCGCTGTCCTCTGCTGGAGCTCTGTAAGGAGGTGGCAGTTTCATAGGAGGGGGTGCACTGCCCTTTCTCTGCAGGGTGCAAGAAGGAGGGAAGAGTTAACTACTGGCTTTCTAGCCTTCATTGCAAATGACAAGCTGGACGAAAGTAGACATGACCAAGAGTGCTGGTAAAAATTAAATGGCAATACAACGCTCTCTCTGATCTTGGGATCTCTGGGCGGGTTGGCCAATGTCACCCATTCCCTTCTAGCCATATTGGCCAAGTGAGAAGGTGCTGTGACATCCGAGGGTCAGGAGAGGAACCAGGAACCAGAAACCACAAGAGACCACTCGGTGTCTCATTGTTTTAACCTAAAGATCATATTACTTTCCCAAAGAGAAAAGCACTCCTATCCACATGCCACTTTCAGGCTTAAAATAAATGAATTGCATCAGATATAGACCATCACCCACCCCCCAAAATAAAAATCAAAGATATTTACTGAAAATGAAACTAAAATAAAATAAATCCAAATTGCTGTCAGAAATTGGCCTTTCATTTATGATAGTAGCAGAGTTTCTTTTTTAAAGCTGCTGGAGGCCATAAGAAACAGTGGCCATCGGAATTACAGGATACCACTGATCAGTGGCTTGGCTTTTGTTTATCCTTCCAAATATCACTGAGGTCAGGAATTTGCCTTTACTATGAAAATTTTAGAATATCTCACATGAGCATTGTCTCTGCTAAAAAGAGATTTTGTGGTGTACAAAACACCCTAAATTGAAATAAATTCATTTAAAAGACAACAAAACTTACGGCAAGATTACCTTATCCACGTACCCATAGATCTTTCGATATCGGGGAAAAAAACAAAACATGTTAACTGTTTAGGAGAGAATGAGGTGGATAAATAGAGGGAGAGTAGGGAGGTCTAGGCAATCCATAAAGCTCCAAGTAATTGGGTTATGGCTTGCTCAGACACAATATTTCCCTTTTTATATTCAATTAGGTTTAGAAGAACAAAGTGACTAAGAGCAGGAAGCATTTTAGGAAGCCGAGAATAACTGGTCTGTGATTATAGCGAATCTGAAATGAAGCCGTTCCAGTGGCAGAGAACTGTTATTTGGAAGGCAAACATTACATAAAATTGAAATGACCCATTCATTCCATAAACATTTATTAAGGGTCTGTCATTAGCCAGGGCTGCGTTGAGCAGCTAGGTTACTAAGGCAAATGGAGAGAGGCCCATCCCAGCTCAAGCAGCCCATGTTCTACAGGGGAAAGAGGGGAATAACATGACCCCAGAAAAGTAAAAACAAAATGCACATGAGGTAAATAAACAGGAATTCTGGAGGAAAGATACTGAGTTGAGCCTTAAAGGGGCTATGAGATCGTAAGAGGAAGAGGCAGAAAGGAAAAGCATCTGATTCCAAGATATGAACAGATGCAAAATGAAAGGAGAAGAACCAGGAGAAGAATTTCTACAGCTACTCTACCATAAAGGTGAACAACTCAAAGACTTAGGAATTCTGCTCAACACAATGACCAAGCAGAAATCCAAAGGACTCACAGTGGCATCTGCTCCCAAACTACAAATAAAGAGCTGACAGACTCAGAGAGCAAACTGAAGTCTCTTTTTGATGGGAGGGCAGGGAGGGAGGAGAACGGGGTTAGCATAGGAATGTTTAACTTGACCATACAGGTTTATACCAAGATTTGTTTTTCTTGTCTCTGCAAAGAGTAGGGGAGAAAAAGGCGGAGAAAATTCAAAATAGAAAATAAAATATAGCTGAATTACAAAACGATAGCAATTCAAAACAAATACAGGACACCAGCTGTAAAACAGTGCAGAGACGGGAGATGAAGCAGTGTGTATGACCTACAACCAGCAGGACAAATTGAATGGAGAGACAATATCTATGTCTGGGGATACAGAGAGAGGAAAATTGAGGCAGCCTGGGAAGACAAGATGAAGTCAGACTGTGAAAGCTTTAAATACCAAAAAGAGGAATTCCTATTTTATCCTAGAGGCATAGGGAGCCAGTGAAGAAGCATCCTCAGCAGGGGAGTCAAATGTTCGGTTATGGCACTGAAAATAGCCATATGGTGCATCTGAGGGGGGCGGCAGCCCCAGCAATCAGAAGACAATTGCGACAGTCCACCTGAGAAGCAAGGAGGGCTTTTTTGGGTGAGGTGGGATTATGTATTCTGGGGGAGAGGAATGATTTTTTTTAAATTGTAGGAAGCTCCTTCTAACACTAATTTGATCTCTTTGGTAACTTACAGCCTTGGAAAGATCTGTGAGAGATATAATGAATGCAGGAAAGAAAAAGCACTAATTAATCACTTACTATCTCTCAGGCATTATTATAGGTAGGCCATGACATCATGTTGCCTCTCATTACATTTGATGAATTAAATTAAAAAATTCGGACTCACCAGGCTACACTCAGAGGTGTTTACACAGGAATACATTACTAAATACTTAGACACGTGTGCAGAGACACTGGGCTATCAGAAATAGGAATGCACTGACTGAAACAATGACTGAAAATTGCGAAGCTTTGCACAAGACTGAATATTGCTAATGAAGCCCTGGGTCCTTGGCCCAAATGAGGAGCAGTCAGGAATCATGCATAATGAAATAGATTCACGCTCACGTTGACTTCACAGAAGAGAATTTAAACTTTGATCTTGGCAGAAATCCCTGAGGAGTTTCCACTTGTGCAGCACTGGATTCTCAGAGTGTCTGTCCAGTTTTCACTTGGATTTGGGGCATACTTTTAGGATGCAATGTAAGGATGCTTGAATGACCACCAGCAGGTTTGTAGAGAGAACCAGCAACATAGACATGGATTTCAATGAGGGGATGAGTGAGTGCCTGCAGAAATGAAGGCTGGATGCTTAATGGACAGGATCACATGAAACAAGAGAGGAAGAACTAGAGAAAAGGAATGAATGAGGGAGAATGAGAGGAAGAACGATGATGGAAAGATAAAAGAGGGACACAAGGAAGGAGAATAAGGAGAAAAGGAGAGAAGGAAAGAAAGATGAAGAGATGGAAAAAAGAGACCGAGAGAGGGAAGATGTAGAAAGGAGGGGTAAAGCAAGAGAAAAAAGAATGGAAAAGGGAAAAAGGAAGAATGAAACAGAAGAGCCAGAAACAACTTCAGAGGCCATGCAGTTCAACCCTTTAATGAGGAAAACTGGTGCCAAGGAACCTGTGCTTTGTATTAAGAAACAGGAAGAGGATAAGAAGGGGGGGGGGAGTAAAAGGAGAGAAAAGAAATGAAACCTGCTCATTAAATTCTTTTTATGAACCAAGAACAGCGCTAAGCGTTGAGAATGAAAGGCAAGGCTCTCCCTGCCCTCAAGGAGCCTAGATTTGTTCAGAATGCAGATTAAATTACTTTATTACTAATAATTAGATTACATCTAATAGAAGATGACAGCTAAAGGGAAGTTGGGGCTAGGAACCTGGAAGGAAGACAGCCCCTGCAAAGAGGTAAGGTTTTCATATTGATGAGAGGTGGCATGTTGGGTGAATTACGGGCAATATGGGGTGAAAGGTTAGCCATGAACGCCCAGAATGCCAGGGAACAAAGTCTGGGTACAAGTAGGAGAAGGATGGTCAAGGTGTAGGTGGGGAGAGAGGGGCTCTTGGCGCCAAGGTCAGCCTTTTATCCACCATACCCCCCATGGTCTCCTCACAAGTTCTCCAAGATGAAGGACAATGACTTATTGATATCTAACCAAATTCTTCAAAATTATTTTGCAAGGCCAGGATCACAGAACATGTGAGGCAGTGTCAGACAGCAGAAAGAGTTTGTTGGCTCTTGCATCAGCAGGTTTGGGTTTAAATCTGACATCTTAGTACCTGGGTGACCTCCGACAACTCATTTAAGCTACCTGGACCTCAATCAATATACATGTAAAACAAGAGGACTGGAACAAAAAGGCCTCCAAGGTCACTCCTTGATGGATATCTGTGACCTTACAAATCACAGAATCTCAAAGACTAGAAGGGACCTCAGTGGTCATCTATTGCAGAAGAATACCTTTAACAATACCCTAATTGGTAAGTGGTCAAAGGGTACAAATAGGCATTTTTCAGATGAAGAAATCAAAGCTATCTATAGTCATATAAAAAATGCTCTAAATCACTATTGATCAGAGAAATGCAAATTAAAGTCTGAGGTACCATCTCATGTCTATCATATTGGCTAATATGACAAAAAAGGAAAATGTTGGATGGTGGGGGGGATGTGGGGAAACTAGGACACATGCATTGCTAGTGGAGTTGTGAACTGATCTGGAGAGCAACTTGGAACTATAGCCAAAATGCTATAAAACTGTGTATACCCAGCAATATCACTTCTAGGACTGTATCCCAGAGAGAAAAAAAAAAGTGGGGATGGGGGGAAGGACCTATTTGTATAAAAACATTTATAGCAGCTGTTTTTGTGGTGGCAAAGAATTGGAAATTGAGGGAATGTCCATCAGTTGGGGAGAGAGACACACATACAGAGAGAGAAAAGTGGTTAATGAACAAAGAACGAGTCTCCAGATGAAGACCTGACTTCAGGTCCCATTTCTGATACATACTGACTTTTGGACCCTTGGCAAATGATTTAACCTCTCAAAGCCCAGAAAACCCTCTGAGATGATATGGAACAGAATGGATGCTAATCAGCATTGAAGTGGGGACTTTTCTTGCTGGAAGTTCCCTAGGTATTTCACATATATGTACACATATATGTACGTGTTTGCATTGGGGCATTGTGTGAGCACGCACACACACACACACTCTAAAAGACCATGTGAATTCCAATAACTGAAAAGTTCTCATTTTTAATTAACAGGTTAATGAATCAGGCTGAAGTTTCTCTAAGTAGAAACACCTCTGCTTTCAAAGTCATAAAAAAAGAGCTATTACTCTTAAATGACATTTTTAAGACATGCCAAGAACTGCTGGAAGGGTCTCTGGGGAATCAACAGACCAGCCATTTACTCACTCTAGCATCTTCCTCCAAAGGCCCTCTCCCCCAAAGCTGAGTCCATCCAAGTGGTGAACTGGGGCCTAATACTCCTGAGATCAGCAACACATCGGATCTGTGGAAGCGCCAATACATTTATCCACCTTTCCAACTTAGAGCGCTAACTAAGAAGAAGGTACTTTTAAGAGCTCGGAGAGCCATTAGGCTGTTGACCCTGCCAAACAGTGAAATACAGCTGGTTCCACAGAGATTAAGAAATGCAGGAATCAAATGGACACTCTATAGGAAGTCATTCAGAAGTTATGAAAAATTAATAACAAAAAAAACCCTGGAGTCTCAGGACATAACTTTTCCACTGTTATTACTGGAGGGATGAGGGTGGGTGAAAGCCCTGAGAGCATGAACGCTCTACACTTAGTCATCTTAGAAAGCTAATAAATATTGAGTACACCTCTAAGAGATGCCCGCTGAAAAACCCTTTCTTATCTGCCCTGATGGGCACCCTTGAGGCCAAGACCACCTGTAACATTCGAGTCCCAGCAGTCTTCTTATATTGGCAAAACCACAACCCCTAGTGCTTCCCCCTCTCATTGGTCAGTTAGTCCACAGACCTTCCATGCCAGCCATTCTTACCTTAACCTGGTTCCCACTACAACTTCTCCATTTGTCTCAGGGCCCACCTAACAGCACCTTCCATCCCTGGCTCTTTTCAGATCTCTTTTGAACATGTGGTCTTCTTCCTTTGGAATACAAATACCCTAAGGGAGGCATTGTCTTTCTTTTTTTTCTTCTGTTTGTATTGTCAGGTCAGTACAATGGCACAAAGTAAGTCCTTAATAAAGCCTCTGTCTATTTCTGTATCTTCCTTCCTATCCATCCATCCATAGGTGTAATTGCTCATTTGAGAAAGCAAGTGATAGGTGGAAATTACATAGAAATAAACTTAAGCTTAATGTAAGGAAAATCTTCCCAAAAATTAGAGCTAAACAAAATGATAATGCCCTGCTTTAGAAGTTACTAAGTTAGGGGAGGCTAGGTGGCACAGTAAATAGAGCACTGACCCTGGAGTCAGGAGGACCTGAGTTCAAATATGACCTCAGACACTTAATACTTACTAGTCGTGTGACCTTGGGCAAGTCACTTAACCCCAATTGCCCTTCCAAAAAAAAAAGAAGTTACTAAGTTCCCCATCTTTGGAAGTCTTTAAACAGAGGCTGGATTTGTGGTCAGTGGGAAAATCACTAGATCTGGTGCTGGAGTTAAGTTCAAATCCTGCTGATGAGAACACTGGAGAGGAGTTTGGGGGAAAAAAACCAAGAACTAGATTTAACACTGGACCTTACAGATCATTTCAGTGAGTTCCATATGTATGGGACCTATATAAAGGTCACTTGCATGAAAAAACAGAGGGAAAAGGATGAAGATAACTTTTACAACCATCATTAAGGGGAGAGTTCTTAACCAATCAAGAGATTAGGGATGATGAAAAAAAAAATAGACCATTGTGACTGCACTAAATTGAGAAGCTTTTGAACTAGGATGAGAAAGGAAACTGTGAGTTTACAGGGAGAAATATTTTTGTAACATATCTTTGAATAAAAGGCTAATATCCAAGATGTATAGAGAATTAACATATGTATATGACCAAAAACCATCTTCCAATAAATGAGTGATAAAAAAAAGAGAAAGAAACTGTCATACCCAAAAAGTCAGTAAGTTGTGCCTTCCCACTGACTAAGAAATACCACTTCTAAACCCAAAATAGATCAAAGAAAGAGAAAAAGGACCTAAATGCATACAAACGTTTACAATATCTCTTGTTGTAGAATCAAAGAACAGGAAATTAAGAGGGTGCCCACCAACTCATCAATGGATCTCTGAACAAATTGTGGGGTGTGTGTGGGGGGATGTGCGTACATGTGTGTGCATGTGGGTATGTGTGCATGCATGTGCATGCAAGCAGGTGAGTGTGTGTGTGCATGTGTATGTGTGTGTTTTAAATGGAAGTTTGTTATCAGGGATGTTAAGATCTTTCTTGTATAGTTCTATATATTCCTGTCACCTCGCCTTACTCTCTTCTACTTCTATAAGTCCCTATCTTTTGTCTTTTATCACACCCATTTTTGCATGAAATTTTCCCTTGATATCTCTAATTTCTTGAAGAGGTCTCTTGTCTTTCCCATTCGATTGTTTTCTATTTTTTGCATTGCTCACTTAAAAAAACCTTCTTATCTCTCCTTGCTATACCCCATCCTAATTCTCCATTCAGCTTTCTCTCTTTTTCTTTCCTCAGTTCTTTGTAAAGTCTCATCAGATACTATTTTGCTTTCTTGTATCTTTTTCTTTGGAATGGTGTGTGTGTGTGTGTGTGTGTGTGTGTGTGTGTGTGTGTGTGTGTGTGTGTGTGTGGCTACTTCCTATGCAATGTTGTGAGCCTCTGTCCATAGTTCTTCAGGCACTTTATCTCCAGATCTAAACCCTTACATCTCTCCATCACCTCCATGTTTATAAGGGATGTTATGTAGGTCAGACCTATATGGAAGATGGTTTTACCTCCATTGTTCAGTTTAAGTCTGAAAGGTACAACTCCTGTTTTGACTGAGTATATTGAGCTTCTCCACCTTTGGCAGCAAATAAATGCTCAATCTTATGCAATTATACAAATGGTCATTGACTAAATGATAACACTTGATACTTCTCACATAGGTAACACATCTATAACCTCAAATACTGTTAAGTTCTATTTTGTATCATTCAAGTGATTGTCCAGCACTTGAAGGAAGGGACCAAAGCTGTAATTAGGGCGAAGTGACTGGGAGATTGTCTCAGGGCAGTGAAATTTACAAGTGTTTGGTAGTGCGCAGAAACAAATGTGTTTAGTACATAGAGGTGAGTGAGAGACAGATAAACAGGTAGAACAGACGGAACAAATTTGGAGAATGTTTTAAATATTTATTATATGCCACTCAATGTGCTAAATACTTGTGTATCAGTGAGCAAGCAAAAGAGTCCCTGACCTTCTAATGAGGAAAGAGAACCCGTTAAGGGAATTAAGAGGGAGATGACAGCACTTACAACCTGTCAAAAGTGTAAAAACAAATGTACTTAGTAGATACATAGACAGATATGTAGATGATTAGCCAGACAAATTTGGAGAATGTTTTATAGACTTACTGTATGCCAATGGCTGGGCTGCATGATGGAGATACAAACGCCAGTTAGCAAGTCTGTTTATGGATTGTACACTCAAATGGGGAAGACAGCCCATTAAAGAGAGTTCAAAAGAATAATTAGTCAAAATAAGAGTTACCACATGGTCCACGTCTTTCTCTAGGTGTAAGCCAGGATCTTTACTTTTTTTTATCACATGGCACGTCAACAACAAGAATCATTCCCTGCCCCACCCCCTCTAAAAGGAATATCTCTGCTAAAGTCAATTTAAATCTTGTTTTGTGCTTCAGATACAATAACTATTAGTATGATTGTGGCAGGGTTGATATCTTAGTTATCTCTCACTGGCTCCTGAGACCAGTTATGGTGCCAAACAGAGAGCAGTTACTCCATAAGTATTTACCATCTGTCCTGTGTCAGTAGATCAAGAGTAAGGGTGGGGAAAAAAAATAATGGCATTTCAGTAAAAAAGGAAGTGAGTAATCACCTTGTCTTTCCTATCTTCTTTTTCTTGGTCCTGGGTTTTGGGAGGATGGCCAGTCTTGGAAGTCACAGGAAGGATTACCTGTCCCCCCACACCACCCCCCAAAAGAGAGAAAAGCATTAAGTTTCAAACAATTATCTAATACTACTCTGTGAGATTTATGAGTAACCCTTCTATTAAATTTCTGGGAAATGTTCTCTGATGCATAAGTGAAATAGCTCAGTGGATTCACTTATAAACATAACGCACAAGAAGCATGATGGCTGAAGATAAATACAGCTCAGGAAATGCCACAGCTCATTATGGACTATAACAATATTGAGATGGCTTAGATCACTCAGAGGCCTGGATTTCACAGAAAGGAAAATGAGTGTGCATCTCTGGAGCTGAAGTGTGGTTGGAAAGAGAACAAAGGAGGCACAGAAGGTCAAGCACGGTGTTTAGGGTCTGCCCCAAATCTCACTTTGTGATAAATAACTCCCAGGAGTAGTAGTATCCAGGTCAGAAATGAATAGCGGAGAAGGTAAGAGAAAGGCATTTAATTTGATAGAACATTGTTAAAACATTTCTAAGAAAGATGGTGCCATATAGAAATGAACCTGAACCACAGAGGGGCAGTGCTAACTGGGAGCTAAAAGCATGAGAATTAGAGGCAGGAACCAGCTATAGAGCATCGGGGGGAACAGACTGCTGAAGGAACATGTGCTCAGATTTCTCTGACTGCATCCTTCCTTGCAGGCACGTCAGACCCACTCCCAAGGTGGTCTGTGACATCTTGGAAGAGCTCTAGCTCCTAGGAAGCCCCCTCCCCCACTTCAAACTCTCCCTGTATCGGAAGTCTCTGCTATTTCCAGGCATGGCCTTCTGGGCCCAAAAAGAACATGCTAATCTCTTTCCAGGACGATATTCATAAATGGAACTGTGACAAGTCATGTTGATACTTCAACCCTGCCAACTCTGTCTTTCTATTCCTCAATTCCTGTGTTTATAAACAAACCTTAAAGTAATTTATTTTCTTACCTCATAAGAGATTTAATGAAAAGAGAAAGTTTGAAGGTAACTCTGATGACTAACTTCTAAGGGCCTTGAGATAAGTGGATGAGATCAGTGGAAGAAACTGGAGGTATTTATTGTAGAGAAAAGGAGACTTAGGGAGCAAGAACTTGAAGGCTGTCATGTGGAAGCAGGTTACGTAGCCCCAGAGGGAAGAACTAGGCAGCATGGGTGAGAATTTTGAGGCTGGATGTAAAGAAAAATTTTCTAACAATGAGAGACGCCCCAAATTTAAATGGGCTGCAGGGGCACAAATTGCTGTTCTTCACTAGACATTCCTCAGGGGCAGGACGGAAAGAAGGAAATAAACATTTATAGCCCTTTTTAAGTGTCAGGTACTATGCTGGGCCAGAGAAGGACCAATGGTCCATTATGAAGTGGAATAGATTCCTGGACCCATGTGGGTTGAAACTTAAGAACTCTCAGGCCCTTCTTAACTCAAAGATTCCGTCATTCTCACCTCATGGTGTCACTCTGATAATGGAGCCAATTATCAACAGCAGCAGACTGGTGTTAGAAGGGACTTCAGAGCTCATTATTCAGAAGAGGAAACTGAGTCCTACGGTAAATGACTCGCCTAATGGCACAAGACTAGGAAGTGCCAGAAGCTGATATAAGATCAAAGATTTAGAGCTGCAAAAGTCATCTAATTCAACATTCTCATTTTATATTTGAGGAAACTGAGGACTTCATCTTGCTGAAGTGATTGTCACCCATAGGAGGAGTAAGCAAGAAAGCCTGGCCTGGAGGCAAGGTCATTGAAGTCCTCTGACTTCAAATCCAGGGCTGTTTTCACGACAATGCACCGCAAAGTTACAGACCTTGAACATCACTAATCATAACCTCTCAGAATTTGGCAGATCCATCTAGCAGTTATACACCTAAATCACATAGCAAGGGAAATTTAAGCTCTGAAGCCATTATCCTTTCAAAATAAAGATATCTATTTCGGAACCACTGAATGGCAAGGATGGCTTGGCTTAAATCAGAACATTAAGTCTCTGAGTCAAAGGCAGAATAGAGTTAATGTCCACATCCCTGAAATTGGGCCCAATGGCGTAAGGAACAAGTCCTGGGTAAGGGACAGCCGAGACCCCAGGAAGAAGAGGGATTCCAAAAATGTCTTCAAGCTGTTTAAGTCCTAAGATGGCTTACCCTTGGTGTGGATGACAAACTCTGCACGACAAAAACAACTGGATTTCCAGCACTCTTGATGGCTTCAACAGCTTCCTGGTGTGTTGCATTTTGCAAATCAACACCCGACACCTGGAAAACAGAAACAAGCAACCACATTTCCATAGGTGTTGGTGGATTTCATGGATGGAGACAACAGTACCTGTGAAATGTTCCAGGCACATCAGGGACATGGAGCAAATACAACCTGGGGCCAATAAAAACTAATTGTGCCAAATTTAACAATGGCACAAAATTATTTTTGAAAGAAATTTCAATATTTTAAAACATTGAAAAAAAAGATGTTAATTAATGAGACATAAATAACAAAAAAAAGCTGTCCCTGGACTCAAAAAATGTCACATGGCGAACATCCCAAGCAAACACGCCTACTAGACTCCACCCGTGATTTCATTAACACAAGCAGATAGGTCAACACTTTCTCTACAACGGATCTTGATACAAACATGTATGTAAAAAAATTTATCCAACATATATTAAATATCTCTTCAACATGTTCATGTAATATTGAAAATATATTGACTGTATTGAAGAGATGTGGAAGAAATATTCAATTTAAAATGAAAATCAATCTATCAATATATTCTATATAGAGATATTTATGTTATTATTCAATTGTTTTTTTGGTACGTCTGACTCTTCATAAGTCTGTTTGGATTTTCTTGTCAAAGATACTGGAGTAGTTTGCTATTTCCTTCTCCAGCTCATTTTACAGATGAGGAAACTAAGGCAAACAAGATGAAGTGACTTGCCCAAGGTCACACAGTTAGCACTTGCCTGGGGCCAGAAGTGAACTCAGGAAGATGAGCCTTTCTAACTCCAGACCCAACACTGTATCCACTGCATCATTCTATCCACCTAGATGCCCAATTACCCAAAGCACTGAAAAAATGCTCATTATTATATGCATAGATACTTAAGAAAATTCATATAAAGACAAGTCCCTGGATTTAAAGGCAACCTGAGAGCTATCACATGATATTCATTTCAACTGGGACCCAAGTTAGTTGTGGCGAGAGATGGTTGGATTCAGAGTCAGAAGAGACAGTGCCAGCCACACAAGAGGGGCGTCCAAAATGGCTCCTTCACTGAGTGTTCTTTAACCGCCTCCTCTACACTAGGCATTGAACTGGAGATGGAAAGATAACAATGAAGCAATTATTCAATTAACAGATGAAGAAACTGAGGTTCAGAGAGGCATAGTCATCGGCCATAGCCACAAAGTGGGTGAATGGAAGAGAAGGCTCCGTTGTAACAGTAATGTATCTGGAGACTTCCAGGACAAAAAGGCCTCTAAGATCCCTTCCAACTCCTGGACCTTGTGAATTTGACCTGTTCTAATCTAGGCAGTCCAAGGAAGGCATCTGAATATCAACTCAAGTGCAGACAGAAGGACAACCTACCTGTGGACAAAGCAGGACAAAGTCTCTTCAAGGCAGAGACCTGAGAAGGTAACACCTAACAAATACAAGTGAAGGGGGTTTCCAGTGAGGGGCTGCAAGGCAGGCTGTGTCCCTGAAATTCGCACGGCCCACTCCCTCAAAGCCCAACATATGTGACGCTCATCAGAAAAGAATGAAGGCGCAGATTCCCAGGGGCCGATGCCTGAGTCCAGACAAGAACGGGGCTCTCGCTGGCATGTCGGCTTCAAATTTAGAAATTTGTGAAAGACTGTGGGAGAAGCGTGATTCCCACCATCTGTCTCATTTTGTAAAAAAGTCCTTTTAAAATCTGTTTCTTTTTTTCCCTTTTCTTTGTGGTGACACAGAGCAGCCTTGTCTTACTGTGGTTGTGGTGACCAAACAAGGGTCCCTGGGAGGAATCACAGATACAAAGCACGCACACACTCTACCCCCCAAAACTGTGCATACCCCCCACCACCACCACACACAACCTGCCAGTGCCATGAAATCTGTATATTTCAGCAAGATGCTATTTTTACCTCCAGGATTTTGTCTCCAATTTTAAGAGCCTTGGTTCTTCCGGCTGGGCTATCCTCTAGGACCTGCTTGATAAAGATGCCTTTCAGTTCTTCTCCGTTCTTCAGGCGTTTGATCACTGTCTGCCCACCCACGATGCTGATCCCAAGAGACTCATGGGCTTCTCGCACAATCTCCACACTGCAAAAGGACAAACAAGCATCATGGTTTTCATAGTTTTGCAAGAACCTCACTGAACTTAGGAATGCTGGGCATGTCCTGTGTGCGAAGCGTTCTGTGCCTGGAACAGGGGAGAAAGACCAATTAGATCCACCAAGTCTGAGCCCTCAATGGAGCTTACAGTTTCACCACGGCAGAGAGACAAAACGGCAGACAATAATGAGAGGGGACATTTCCATAGCTCCTTGGGCTTTACACAGAGCCTATGTAAGGTGCGTGGTTTCTTCTTCACAGGAGGCCTGGAAGGCAGGTGCTAGTATCATACCCATTTTAAATTGAGTGGCTAAGTGACTTCATGTAAGCATCGGAGGCAGGACTGGAGCTCAGATCTTTGTATCTCCCAGCAGCTACTTAATACCCTCATTTCAACAGAGGCATACCTCTCAGGACCAAGGAGGTGGAAAGTCCCACTGCAAAACTTAATTCCATTTCTCTTTTTTCCTTTCTGTCCTTAATAGTATTTCCCCCCAATTACATGTAAAAATAGTTTTGAGCATTCATTTGTGTAAGATTTTGAGTTCCAAATGCTTCTCTCTCCCTCCCTTTCCTCCCCAAGACAGCAAGCAACCTGATACAGGTTACATATGTACAATCATGTCAAACATCTTTCCACACCTAAATCCACTTCTACCCCTGGGCAGACCACAGCCAGAGCATTGTATTCTGTTCACATATTATGGGAATGATAGCAGTCTAGTAAATAGACAGAGTAGCCTGACCCACACAACTAACTATTCCCTTGAAGATATTTAAGGGATCTGGACTCATTAACTTTGGGCAAGAGAAGAGAAGGTTTAAGGAGAAAAGAAGAGCTGACCTGGGGTATTTGGAGAGCTGTCTCAAGGAAGAAGGATTAAACAAAAGGAGGGTGAAGGTTATTGCACAGGAAGCTGGCCAAATGTTCATTAACCAACTATTATGGTCAAGATACTGGGCTTAGGGACCAAAACACCCAGGTCTGGGCTCCCTGGTCTAGAAAGTACACTGTGAAGCTAGTGAATGGTCAAAGAAAGCAGCCTGAGATGGTAACCAGCCCTGAGCTCATGTCATGGGATTGGCTGACAGTACTGGACATGTATATCTTCCAGAGGAGAAGATGCAAGTATTTAAAGGGCTATTGTGTAGAAAAGGGAGGGGACTTGTTCTGTCTGGCCCAAGAGAACAGAACCAAGAGTTGAGGGGCTGAAAGTACAAAGTGGAAAATTAAGACTTGTCAGGAAAACTTTCTCAACAACCAGGAAATGCAAAGGCTTGCCTTGGAATTTACTGTAGCTAATTAAATATACCTATGTTAGGCTCCAGGCATTGTATGCAGGGGAAAGAAAACTCTGAGTATGATCATTAATTAGTTAAGTGTGAGTTAATGAGTACAGTGCTTTGTAAAGCTAAAAGCACTATAAATACATTAGTTATCATTATGAATATTATCATGAAGAACAGGGATGAGCTAGAAAGTATCAGGAGGGGGGTGAACAGGATGTTGAGGGTCCAAAAGGGAATCAGTGAATAAAGTTATTAAGCACTTGTGCTGGGCCTTACAAAGACAAGAGAAAGTGCCCTCAAGGAGCATATAATCTACATATAGCATATCTGGGTTTATGTTTACATGTAAAATCAGTATAGAGAAAGCTAGGGAGCCATAAACAGGTAAATAAACATTTATTAAGCACTTACTAGGAGCCAGTCACAGACAGTGCTAAGTACTGGGGAAACAAGCACATATAAAAAGAATAGTCCCTGCCCTCAGGGAGTTTATAATCTAATGGTGAAAGACTACAAAAAGAATCAGAAAGTGGGGCAAGTATTGAGGAAGGGGTGAATACAGAGGAAGGTACCCAGGCCAGGGGCATGACAAAGAAGTAAAAAATCAGTGAAACTGCTGGGAAATGGGGAGAAGATTATGCTTGGCCCCCTCATTAAACGGAAGCTTAAATCAGATTATCCAATTGGGGGCAAAGAGTCCTGGGGGCAGCTGCAGGGACAGGGGACAGGAAAAAGCCTCAGGTATTTGCAACAAGCTTTGAATGAAGCCAAGGATTCTAAGGGCAGAAGTGAGGAAGGCTGGCATTCTAGACATGGGAGACAGCCTGTACAAAAGCCTTCAAAGAAGAGATGGGGGTGTGTGTGTGTGAAGAATACAGGGGGCCACTCTGACTAGAGTGAAAGAAGCCGGAAGGGGGGCAAGGTATAATAAGCCTGAGAGAGCAGTCAGGCTCTGAAGAGCTAGATAGGAGCTCAGATTAGATGCGAGCAGTAGCAGGTACTCAAGGCCCTTGGGTACAACTGGAGGAATTGCTCATATTTAACAATTATAATTGGGGGATCCTGGACCTGGGATTTCACTGGTGAAGGTCCCTTTGCCAGTGCCCAGACTGGGGGCCACCGAGGTGTTAATTCACTTGCCTAGAATCACAAAGTCAGTATGTTTTGCAGGAGACTTGAATCCTGGCCTCCTTGACTTGGAGATTGGTTCTCCATCCACTAGGACATCCTTCTTCTCAGGTATTACTAACCCAAAGAAAATAAGGGATTTACAGAGTCACAGAGCAAGGGGGTGTCCAGGAATCTGTAGGCATGCTTGATGGGAAGGCTGGCCCTGTGCCCATGATGCTATGCTGTATAGCAAGTCTAATTACACCAGTTTTGTAAATCAGGCAGCCGAGAGGCTAAGCGTCCATCCCTGGTCACAAAGCGAGTACCTGAGCTGAAGCTCATGGTAAACACCACTTGCTACCTGAAGCCTTTCGTCTCCCTGGTTCCCGCCCAGCAGCCCCCAGCCCCCTTTGCTGCCCTGACTGCACCCTTTGATTTGAAGGCAGAGCCGTGGGCTCAGGGCCTCCACTTAAAGAGATAGGCCAGTGCAGTCTTCCCATTTCCCCCAGTTACATGGCTTTTGGATGTCTCTATGAGGCCTCAGGCCTGGCGACCTTCCTCCAATGCATGAGTACAGTGCTTTGTAAACCTTTGTCTTTGGGAACACTTCACACAGTAGGCTTTCCACTGGCATACTATTTTTTTCTCTTTAAAAACACATCTCGCTGGCTTCCAAAGATACACAGAGAAGCCTCTGGGAGGCATAAACTGTCCTACAATGCTCCAGGTGTCCAACATTCTGGCCACGCCAGCCCGGCCTCTCTAATCAGAGCAATGACATGCTGACTAGGTCCTTTCCTGATACCTTCCCCACTGCCACCAGCCCATTCAGGGGCCAGACTGGAAGGCAAAGCATTAAAGGGGAAAGATCGCTGGATTTAGAGTCAAAACACCTGGGTTCAAATCCAGCCTTTGATATTTACCACCTATGTTATCTTAGGAGAGTTGCTGTATAGTTTCCTCATCTATAAAATGAGGAGGTCTGACTGCATGGCTGCTGAAGGCCTAGGATCCATGAAGTTATCTGTACAATCTTGGGCATAACCTCTCAGGCATCAGCTGACTCATCTCTAACCAACAAGTACAAGCATTTACAGAGGGCTTGACATAATATCTCATTTGTTCATTACAGCATCCCTGGGGAATAGGTGCCATTATTTTTCTCATTAATTGCCTTGCCCAGGGTCATCAGCTAGTAAGTATCTGATGCCAGATTTGAACTCAGGTCTTCCTGACTCCAGACCAAGAGCTCTACCCACTGAGGCACGAAGGTGGAGTAGGCGGCATAGGTCTCTTCCAGCTCTAGAGATTGGGTCTATGATCTTCCCTTTGAAGGCTGGTGGCAGAGCTTCTGTTACCTCATCAATAAAATGAGGGGGTTCAATTCTATGGCCTCTGCAGAACCACCCAGATCTATATCCTAACAATGTTAAGTATAATTTACTGCAGCAAGAATTCTTTACTGTGGGTGTTTCCATGCCTGATGCAGATTGCACCAAATATGATTTAGTAAATGGACTGCAAGAGTCATTTTGGCCAAAAATAATAAGTGCTTGTTGACTTGAATCCCACTGTATTTGTGTCCAAGGGGTGAGGAGCTCGCCAGTGTTTGCTAAGCTGGTCTTCGGAGTACAGTCTTAAGAGTCCCTCATTAACCCACACTTAAAGCCTTTCAAGCTTGGCAGGACCCCAGAGAGTTCACAAGACAAAGGATCACGAGCCAAAAAGCACCTCAGAAGCTGGCTCGTCCAACACACCCATTTTACAGATTAGGGAAAATGGCATCAGGGACATAAAGTGACATGCCTAAGATCACAGAGATGTTCAGTGTCAGAGGTGAAATCTGAGTCCAAAGCCAGTGTTTTCGTGGTGGTGGTGATTTTCCCCACTAACCAAGTTTATGCTTCACTGGCAAAGCCCTCAAGAAAATAGGGTTATCTTCATAAGGAAGCAGTGCAGGGCCACTTCTGGTGGGGGATGGGACCCTAACCATATACTGAAAACAACCCGGGCTGCAGCTGACAACTTTGGTGTTCCTCCAAGGGTCAGCTCAGAAGCTGCCTCTTCTGGGACTGGCCACTGGTCCTTGCCCCACCCCATCGTCAGGGTTTTCTGCCTCAGACCTGCCCGCGCTCTACACAATCAATGCCCCTTCCTTCCCGATACAATGGAAACACTTCCAAAGCAGCCAGCATTTCACTGCTTTGGGGGTATTCACGGGATCTGGCCAAGGCAGTTCACACGTAGTAGGTACTTTCTAAATTCCTATTGAGTTGGAATACTCTAGTAGTGTTTGGCCCAGGATTTGCATGAATTTTCCTCAGAACTTAAACGGAAAGTTCCACGACGATCGTGTTTGCACCATTGGGAAGCAATGTCTCCTCACTCCAGCTGGTTCTCCTTTCCCTCCCTCAATTACTTTGTACGTGTTGTAAAATGAATTCATCTGTTTACATGTCGCAGTCCGGCCCAATGCAGTGAAATCTCCTCGAGAGAAAGGACACCGGTGATTCCCAGGGCCCCAAGCTGGCTGGCCTTGAATACACTTATACAGACATTAAAATCACAAGGATGGGGAGGAAGTCTCTTGAAGGCAGGCACTTTTGTTTTTACTACTAACCTTCTCAGCAGTTAGTGCCTTCTCATGCAAGGTTATTTTTCTACCTGCTTTGTTAGTGTTTTCTCTCTGTATGTATGAGCATGCACATGTACACATGTACACAGCATATATTTATACATATATACGTATTTATACACATTTAATATGTATATGATATCTAACACTACAGATGGTGAGCTCCTTGGGAGCAGAAATGATTTCATTTTTGTCAATGTATGCCTAGAACCCATCTTCCTGAATTCAAATCTGATCTCAGACACTTACTAGCTATGTGACCCTGGGCAAATCACTTAACCTTGTCTGCCTCGGTTTCCTCATCTGTAAAATAAGTAGAGAAGGAAATGGAAAACCACTCCAGTTTCTCTGCCAAGAAAACTCCAAATGGGGTCAAGGAGAGTTGGACACACCCGAAACAAATGAACAAGAAAAGCACCCACTATGTACAGGGACTATCCTATGCCCAGAAAACCTCAAAGGAGATCTTGAAAAGTTAAAATGACTGAAAAATAATAATCCTTAGAATCTTGCACACAGCCTGACACAGGAAATAACCTGGGATTTCACTTGATTTGGGGGCTTCCAGCCCCTACCTACACAGGTCTGCACCTTCTCTGTAACTAAGTCCTTTTTATTAATTATTTTTAAAATATTTTTATTTTCAGTTCTACATTTTCTCCCTCCATCTACCCACTCTCCTACTCATTGAGAATAACAGTCTTAGAGAGTAGCATGGAATCTTGGGAGAAGTGACTTGACCAGAGTAACATCATCTCTTAGTGTCAGAGGTGGGAGTTGAACTTAGCTCCTCCTGGCTCTGCATCCAGCCCTACCCACTGAACGACACTGTCTCTGACCCATAGAAGCCATTTAACGAATCCTTGTGCATTAACTTATAAACACTTGTAGAATAGAACAGAACTGGCTTCATCCCAGTCTATGCAAATATTATCACAATTCCTGAGTCCTTAATTAAAAATTAATTCACTCTTTAACAAGAAGTAAATGAAAATGAAATCTTTAAAAAAAATGCTTAAAAATAAATATAAATCAACATACATTCGAGGTGGACCCCAATGACTGAAATTTGGGGTCTCTTCTCCTTCTCCTTCTTCTCTCTCCGGCAAATCACTGGGGAAAAAATCCAAAGTATCTGTAAGTCACACTGTTGGAACAGAATTACCATCATGGTATAAGACAACTTATTTCATAACTTGACAATTAAATTTATTACATTTTCTTTTTTTTTTTTTTTTAAGCAATCAGGGTTAAGTAACTTGCTCAAGGTTACACGGCCAGTTATTTCTGGGTGTGGTGCTGAGTATCTGAGCCCAGATTTGATTCAGGTCATCCCAACACTGGAGCAGGTGCTCTTACTCGCTGTGCTACCTGGCCGCCCCAATTTATTACATTTTCATCAAACAAGAAACCAGAATCCAAACAAAACAGAATACTATTGGGAGTACAGAAAGCAAGCTCCACTTAATGGCCCATAGTAAAAAGGGACTTATTTTTTTGCTTGCCTTCTAGGAGCAAACCATCAAGCATCTTGACAAACTTTACAACATTGAGCTGAATCTAATAAAATTAAAAAGGTATAATATATAAATTCATCTTGTATTTGGATTAAAAAAGTCAACTTCACATGGTAGACAGAAACTATTCAGAAAAGGAACTGAGGGTCTTAGTGGAACGCAAGCCTAATGAGTCAACAACATGATGAGAAAAAACAAGGCTTATTTGATCCAGGGCTGCATCAGGAAAGGCGTAATTTCCAGGAAAAGAAAAGAGATGGTCTCACTGTACTCTGCCCTGGTCTTATCATATCTAGAGGATTTATTCCTGGGCCCCACGGTTTAGGAAGGATGTTGATAAGCTACAAAGTGTCCAGGAGTGCATCAAGGCGAGGGGAGGGCATGGACAGATGAGGGTTGGTTGATATGCCTGCACAGGTTTCCCTGAAGAAGAGAAGGGAGCAAGGTCTGGTTGTTTTCAGTTATTTGAAGAAACTGTCATAGAAGAGAGATTAGGCTTGGTCTTCTAAGCACTATAAAGATGAACAGGAGCAATGGGAGAAAGTTGCAAAGGGGTCAGTTCCAGTTCAAAACTCCCTGACAGTGAGCGCTGTCCAAAACCGGGAGATGCCATCTCTAGAAATGGGAGATTCCACCTCCTTGGAGGTGTGCAAGCAGAGCCTGTAGGACCACTGGTCAGGAATGTTAGAGAGGGTGGGACTGGCCAGACATGAGGTCCCTGCCAAATCTGAGATTCTGTGATACTCCTTCCAAGCTTGGAAATGCCCATGATCCACTTCACTTTCCATCCCCATTGTCCCATGCCACATGACCTCCTGAACACACGTAGTTTAAATGACATTGTTTCCCAGCTCTTGGTCAGGAGATGAATTTATTAGCTGAGCAAAACAAACAGGATGAGTGCGCCACAAAACAAGTCTTAGCATGACCAAGTTCAGTAGTGGAGAAGAGAAATGAGAAGAAAGCTCCCACTTCTCTCTCAGAGGTGAAGGACTGTGGTGGTAGAATGTGTCCTGTCAAACAGGCCCAACTTGTTGGACTGGCTGAACTGCTTTTCCCCTCTTTTTAATTCTTTATTATAAGAGATGGTTCTCAGGGAAGAAAACAAGAAAGAGATGCATCAGAGAATGTAAGTGATATAGAAACAAAATTTACAAGTAGCATTTTTTAAAATCACAGACTTTCACAGCAGTACCTTGCTTTCTTTTGTTTTAGGATGTTTTAAGACATTATCCTGATGGAATGTGAGAAGGAAACTCCCCTTACAGGCTCATCTGTAATCCTCCAGCATCTCTGGGTTAGCTTCTCGAATTTCTCTGATCTACATCAGTCTATTCCTACTGGGACAGTTCTCACAAACTTTTTGACACTTAAAACCATAAGGTTTAGAATGGGAAGGAACCTTTGGGCTTGGGTGGGGGATAGGAAAGAAGGAAGGAAGGAAGGAAGGAAGGAAGGAAGGAAGGAAGGAAGGAAGGAAGGAAGGAAGGAAGGAAGGGAGGGAGGGAGAGAGGAAGGGAGGGAGATTTAGAACTTTTTTGCTGGTTTTAGAGTTTACAGCTAACTCTTAGTTATGCACAGTGGTATAAAGTTTCAATCAGCACAGACAGAAAATTATTACCCAATATTATGCTCATTTTGCAGATGAATACAAGGTAGTGTAAATTGTCAATGGACAATTGGCACATAAATGATGAAGCCAATACTGGAATCCAACGCTACTAACCTAGCACTGGTCACTCTGGTCACTCATTCTATGACCTCAAAATGATAGTGATAATATCTCCTACCTATATTTATACTTTAATATTCACAAACCAGTTTATGTTATTGTTGTTCTAACAGCTTTTGAGCCTCATTACACCCATGTGAAGGGGGTACTACAGGTGTTATTATGCACATTTTGCAGATGAGACAATTAAGTCTCAGGAAGGAAAGGTGACTTGTCCATGGTCACAGAGCTAATGAGTGCCAGATCATTTCTTTGACTCCAAATCCAGGGCTATTTCCACTAGACTATTGATCCTCTTTAAGTCCAAGTTCAGCCCAAGAGACAGGATTCAAATGCAGGTGCCCTGATTCCAAATCAGGCACCCTTCCCATGATGCCACAGAGCCTCCTTTTCACTACATTCCATGCAGGGAATTTAACAAGTCTTATCCAATCACTATATCCAACAGAACAAAAAATGCTATGCCCCATCCGAAGTACTATTTAACTGGGTGGGGGGAGAGGGGAAAAGAATTTCTTAAGTACTTACTATGTGCCAAGCACTGTGCTCACAACTTTACAAATATCTTCTTTTGATTAATACACTTTGTCAAAGGTGAAACCAAACACCAGAAATAAGGTGGGGAATAAGAAAAAGTGGCTGTTATCCTTCCCCAGGATCTAATGCCTGAATTTTCCCTCTAAAGATATCAACCTTCCAATAAAAATATTGTTTGAATGTGACTGATAATGATGAATGGCCCAAATTGTCTTCCATTAGTTTCACGTACGATGATGAATCACCCCCGTCCAAAAGCGGGGAGCATTTGGGGCTCTGATCATTAAAGACTTGTCCACCATAAACAAATCATTTGTAGAGAAATCGCTCTCTGGTGTCCTAGCCCTGAAGATTCCAGGCCCTGGGAAGGCCTTCCTCCACCCCCATCAATACTCCTTTTCTTTCCATACTGTTTTTTCAGTGTCACCAATAACTAAAGTTCTGGGAGTCAACCCCAGAGCACTCAGGCTGGAGATGAGACTTAGCTGTCTATGTTATTTATTCCCTTAAAAGCTTAGAAACCTGAGACAGTCTCTAGGCTCCTATCCACCATTGTTCACGGGAAGCCACACTTAACTCTGGCATCTAAGTAGGAAAATATGATCACAAACATTATTCCACTCAACCCAAAGATTCAGCCTCCCAAGGATAAACAAAATTCATGGGAAAAGGCCCTCCAGACAGTCTCTTGGGATGAGCACAGTCGTGGGTTCTATCTTCCTAGTATGAGAGATACCAGGGGCAGATTTCCCCATCTGGAAAGTGAGGGGGTTGGACATGAGGATGTTAGCCATGATCTTGTGGAGACCATGCAAGCCAGCCCATGTCAGCAGCCTAGGGCTCAGCTTTAGGAGCTAGAGCTTGGAATGGACAGAGATAAGCTGAAGGGAAAGCATTCCCAGGAAGGTGGCTATAATCAGTCAGTTGATCAACAACCAGGTTTTCAGTGCTTAAAAGAAGTGGAAAACTTGACACCTTGCCAAACACAAAATTCAACCTTTTGGTGATGGTGATTCACAAATCAATGATCACTTAACTATTATTTATTAAATGCTTACAATGTGTCTGGACCTGTGCTAAGCACTGAGGATACAGAGAAAAAGCAGAAATGGGGGCAGCTAGAAGGTACAGTGAATAGAGCACTGGCCCTGGAGTCAGGAGGACCAGAGTTCAAATCCAGCCTCCGACACGTGACACACTAGCTGTGTGACCTTGGGCAAGTCACTTAACTCCAATTGCCCTGCCTACCCCCCCCCCCCCCAAAACAGAAACAGTTCCTGCCTTCAAAGAACTTGCATTCTGAAGGAAGAAATATCATGTATATAAACAGAGATCTGCTGACCAAAGAATCCACTATTAAGTACCTACTGTGTCATTGTGCTGTTAGTGGGAGATGGATGGAGAAGGTGTTTAGCAGCTTTCTGAGGTCTGCCTGTGACACTCCTAAGTCTTTGGGCACAAGCAAATGGCTTAATCTATCTGGACCTCAGTATCCTTATGTGGGGGAAGAAGACTGGGGAAATTTAGGTAATATGAAAAGAAAAGGAATCACTTCAGTAATATTGGTTTTAAAAGCAAGCAGAACACAATGCATTATTTAAAAGAAAAACACTTGAGATATGAAGCCACATAATAAAAGATTGCATACATGTTCTTAAATACTCTTACATAAATACATCTGTATTTGAGTCAGCTGCATTACCCAAGAAGGGACAGTGCATCCTCATGGGTTTACTACTTTACAAATGTATCTCTACAAAATGGACTTAGAGAAAAATCATTCATTTACTAAGGAAATGTCAGCTTTTTTTTTTTTTAAAGAAAAAGTGGGCCTAATTCCATCCTGTGTGTTCCTGTACAACAGTTTGGGGAGCTCCCATTAAACATTAACAGCATTTGTATTGTATCAACTGGGGTGTATTCACATATGTGGTGCCCTGCTTAGGGCAGTAGAACAAGGAGATGGGAGGGGGCCCTGTATCACAGGACAGACTATGCCCTGACAGCCTGGATGGAAGGCTGCCAGAAGGATGAGCGCTCAGCATGTCTCTGGCCTTTAAGTTTGAGATCAAGACGCAATAAATGTTCACCTGTGAGTAATTTCACAGGACTTGTGTAGGGAGATGTAAGGGGCAAGTATGTCCTCTGAGCAGGCCTTCAGCTCTTTGTGTGGCCCCCAGAGTAGCCAAGTCTCCTAGTTTGCAGAGAGGAGAAGAGAGGGAGAGGGACAGGGAGAGAGAGGAGAGGGAGAGGGAGATGGAGGAGGGAGAGGGACAGGGAAAAAGAGGAGAGGGAGAGGGAGGGAGAGGGACAGGGAGAGAGAGGAGAGGGAGAGGGAGATGGAGAAGGAGGGAGAGGGACAAGGACAGGGAGAGAGAGGAGAGGGAGAGGGAGATGGAAAAGGAAGGAAAGGGACAGGGAGAGAGAGGGAGAGGGAGAAGGGAAGGGAGAGAGAGAGTGGGAGAGGGAGGAGAGGAGAGGAGCAGATAATGGGGCAGGAGTTAATAGCATACCATGTCTCTGCTGCATATTTAGATGGCAGCAATCCGGCCTTGGAGATCCCTCGCTTCTGCGGCAGTTGATAGACAGACATGTCTGCTGACTCACTCCCCTGGGCCACTACAGGAAGATCAACCAACATTTCGGGGCCTTCGGAACCACTTGCCACACTCAGGCCTGGAGGACCAAAAGAACAGTACAATTGGCAACAAAAAAGAAGGGCAAGTGATCCCTGTCTGTGCCATTCCTGAAGCTGCCCAACTATGGGCTAGACCAGGCTTCTTAAACTGTGGGTGCAACCCCATATGGGTCCAGAAGAAAAAGTTCAACAAGCCCGGGGCTAAACACTGAGGACAGAGCAAAGAAAATGAGGCGGCCCCTGCCCTCAGGGAGCTTACGTTCTCTTTGGTGGGGAACAGGGTGATATATAAATACCATTAGATACCAAGTAAATAAACACATACATATTTATTACAAAGTAATGTAATTAAAAGAATTTGCTTTCTTAATCCAAGAAACATTGTAAAGCAGAAAGAGATAAAAGTCTGGCCCTGGGGCCACTTCCTACCTCTGTTACTTACTTATGGGTTGTGAGATCTTGGGCAAAGGAGTCTAGGCTTCTCTGACAAACAAGGAAAGTAGACTAGATGACCACATGCAGGCAGGTAAAAATAAACTAAAAGCAACAACAATGACGGTGATGATAACAGGGTGCAAGGGAATGTAGTGCTTTGAGATCGGCAGGGCACTTTATAGGATGATTGGGTTGGGAAGAGCCTGGCAGGTCGGGGTGGGGTGGGCAGAACCGGGAAGGGCAGCTTTCCATCTGAGTCCTGAAGGAAGACAGAGGGAAGGAGGGAGAGCATTCCAGGCATGAGGGACAGGAAATGGAGTGCTGTGTCTGAGGCACAGGACTGGCATGTAGTGTGTGTGAAGAGACATGCTGCATCATAAGGCTGGAAAGGCAGGTTGGGGCCAGGTCATGAAGGGTTTTGAATGACAGAGAAGAGGTTGTATTTGCTCACAGGGTCAATAGGAGGGGTGTGTGGGTGTCTAGTTGTGTCTGGATCTCCATGACCTCATATCGGGTTTTCTTGGCAGAGGTACTGGGGTGGTTTGCCATTTCTTTCTTCAGCTCATTTGACAGATGAGGAAACTGAGGCAGACAGGGCTAAGTGACTTGTGAAGGGTGAAAGAGCTGGTCTCTAAGGCCAGACTGGCACTCAGAAAGATGAGTCTTCCTGACTTGAGGGTCAGTGCTCTAAGCACCATCCCACCCAGCTGCCAGCCGGGAGCTATTAGGATTTTTGGAGTAGGGAAAATGACTTTAGCAGCAGTGTCAAGGACAGATGAAGGTGGGAAGAGATCTGAGGCAGGAGGACTAATTAGAAGTTATTGCAGTTCCTGGAGGCAAATGGTGATGAGTGCTTGCACCGAGGGGGAAGCTATGGGAGCAGAGAGAGAAGGATAGGCATGGGAGACTGTGTGAAGGTAGAAACAGTATTATTTGGCAGGCTGTTTGGAGATGGGGGAAAGTGAGAAAGAGCAGACACAGAGGACACTGAGGCGATGAACCAGGATGACTGGAAGGGTGGTGGGTTCTAAACAGGAATAGGGAGGTGCAGGAGAGAAGAGGCTGGGGGGAAATTTAATGAGCTTGGATCAAGACACATTGAGTTTGAGATGCCAGAGGGAAATCTGGTTCAGAATGTCTAATAGTTATGTTCCTAATGATGATGACAGGACAGGAGAGAGACGAGGGGTGGAGACCTAGAACATCCCCTGCACAATTAAGCTCGTGTGAGCTGAGGTCACCAAAACTATGGAGAGAACAGAAGAGGTTGGAAAAGAAGGGGCAGAGAGCTTAGGGGGACAGAGACTGAGAGAAAGCAGTTAGAGAGGAAGGATAACCAGGAAAAAGCATTGCCCTGAAAATCTAGAAAAAAGTAATGAGAAGAAAAGGGTTGTCCATGGTGTCAACTGCTATGGAAAGGCCAAGAAGAACAATGGACTAAAGGCCATCCATCTATAAAACATGAAGAGAAGAGTCATCTCCAACTCCTCAGCTACTTGTCTTGTGGTAGGAGCCCAAGGCCATAAGGAGATTGCACAGCACATAAAAGATGAGAAGTAAAGGCAGAGGTCCATCCGCTGACTTCATGGTTCGGTTCCTTACAGCCTCTGCTCTCTTGGGCAAATCACTTAACCACACTGGGCCTTAGTACGGTCATCCTCCTGACTGAAGGCCCTCTGCGCTATCCACGGCACCACCCAGCTGCCCAAAACAGAGCTATAGCGTCCAGGCATTGTCAATGGTCAAGTCACTAGGATCCCAGAGATCAGGAAACAGTAAAAAGAAGACAAGCAGCTTGGGAGTTGTGGGCTGAAAGCTAAGAGAAGCAATGGAGAGACATCAAAAGAGGCAGGAGAGTTCAAAGAAAGAAGATTTTCAGGATGAAAAGCAAGCCAATGCTCAGGGGCAAAGGAGAAAAGAAATCCCTGAAATACTAATATTTTGTGAGGGGAGATTATAAAATTGGGAAAGGATAAAAGGCAAATGAATTTCCAGCACGGCAAACCTTGTAGGAGGTGCCCTGAACACTTTACAAATAAGCCGATAAAAAGAAAGTAATAAATAAGCTTAAGCACAGAGGGCAATGCAAGGAGACAATGCAAGGGGCTTCCTTAGTCACCCAGCTAATAAATAGGGAGAGTCACAGGCATTCAGGTCTGAATTCAAACCCAGAACTCTTTTCTCCAAGTCCATTATTGCCTATTCAGCAATTACAGATTAAGCACTGACTTTTTGTACAGGAGTTTGGGCCAGGATAGGAGGACAAAATGCAATGAACACTTCCTGCCCTCAGGGAGCTTATATTCTACTGGGGGAAGTGAAATGGAGACTGTATATCCACAGGAAAAAAGGACAAACTGTAAAAATGTAAACATAGAAGGATGCCCCAGACAGTTCCCTAATTCATGGCCGACACTTAAGGCAAACCCTCCCATGTTTATAACCTTTCAGGTGGCCTTTCATCTGTTGTCGGTCAGTTGTTTCAGTCATGTTAGACTCGATGGGACCCCATTTGGGATTTTCTTGGCAGAGGTACTGGAGTGGTTTGACATTTCCTTCTCCAGTCAAAAAGAAAAGAAAATCAAGGCAAGCAGGGTTAAATGACTTGCTTAGGGTCACCCAGCTAGTGTCTGAGGCTGGATTTGAATTCAGGAAGGTGCTATAAATATGTCAGCTATTATGTTGCCTGATACAATTAGGTGCATTTTTATGTGCATCTCATCTCCCCAACTCAGCTATAAGGCTATTTGAGAAACAGAAATCTTTCTTCATCCTTCACAATGCCCAGTACTGATTCACCTGGCTTGGAAGGGGGTAAGGGGAGGGGAAATTCTACATACTGAATGTGTCAAATCTCAGTTGTTCTGCTCATTAACCTGGACAACCATGGACAAGTCACTTTTCCTCTGAGCCTGAAGGGCTGGTGTGAGAAAATGGGTTTTGCAGATTTTCAAGTGTATAATGAATACAAGGAATTCAGAGAAATAGGGGAAGATTTATATGAACTGATACAGAATGAAAGAAGCAGAACCAGGATGAAAAACTGCACAGTGGTGATGATAAAAAACAAAAACAAAAACAAAAATGGAATGCCGGGCAATTATCAATGATTATTAGCAAGGATACTCTACATTCCTGTTTTATTTCCCCATATAACGTAAGTTGCCTGAAAATAAGGGCACATTCTACTTTGTTACTGTATCCCCAGTGCTAGGCACATAGTAGGCACTTTAAGCATGTTTATTGAATTGAATTTATGCGTAATTATCATACTAAGTCAATTTTGGTGTGGCAAAAAAAATCTCATGAATGTTTTAGTAGTTTTAGGATAATATCAGAGGCTTCAATAATTTCAGCCCCTTCTTCTCTCCCCCCCAAAAAAGGACTTTTAAAGAAAAGTTTTCTTTTGGATACAAGAACCAATATTGACTCTAAAAAGGACTAAGGAGAGAGGGGAACAAGTCCATTAATGGAAACTTGGAGTTCTTAATGTATCAAAATTGGCCTGAACCTAGAGCTAGTGCAGCATTTCATAAATGTTTAAACTATGCCTCTCTATATTCATATTTAACAACTCCATTCCATGAGCTCACAGTATGGTTTAATGGAAACAGGCTTTTTAATATAGATTAGCGGAGATTTATTTGTATTCTCTGATTCCAATCCAAAGCAGTGGTGTTAGTATTGTTCTCTATTTAATAATAAAAAGCTCAATGAGGCAGAAAAAAATGCAAGTCTGCTGCAAAGCAGAATCTCCACACTCTAAAAGCAAGATGAAAATTGGATTGTTTTCTTAGCACCTAGAACAAGGCATATCCAGATGAGGAACTACCTGAATTCATGGTGGATTGAGTTATTTGAATTTGGGTGAAATCAAAAGGATTGAGGTGATTGACAAAAGCAGCAGATTCAAATGTTGCTTTGGCAGCAGCAAAATTAAAACAATTAGCATTGATGGGTAACCAAAAGTACAAACCTAAATCCAGGCCACTATTTGCGATGGATTCCGAGTGTTCAAGGTCATCAAAAATGCCTTGGCACATGTTGCCTTCAGCGGAGGAGATAGAGGACAAAGATACTTTGCCAAAATTGTCGTTGATCTGGAGAGGACAAGAAAGGAAAATGTGTTAGAACAACATCATGGGAGAAATCATGAGAAGCCAACTTTCCTATCAGTCAGTGGGCAAGAAAGAATGGAAGTTTCTGAGGACAGGAATTGTTGGTGTCTTTGTACCCCAGTCACAACGTCCTGAACATAGTAAAATATTAGTAACCAATGGTCTATCGGTTCATTGCTTCCTTGAGGTCCATCGTGAAGGGCACCATCTTTCTGTGAGATGCACTTATTTATATTCTGGAAGTCCTTCTAAGTAACTGTGATTCCTTGGGGAAAGTGGTATTCAAAGACTTGCAGCCACAAAGAACTTCTAGGACAATTAGGAATGTTATAATAACAATAATAGCAACAGCAACAACAATGTGAGAAGAGAGGGAGAGGGAGGGAGGGAAAGAGGAGAAGAAGAGGAGATGGAGGGGGGAAAGAAAGAGAAAGAGAGGAGGGGAGGAGAGAAAGAGAGGGAAAGGGAAAGAGAGGGGGGAAAGGGGAGGGAGGGGAAGAGGAGAAGAAGAGGAGATGGAGGGGGGAAAGAAAGAGAGAGAAAGAGAGGAGGGGAGGAGAGAAAGAGAGGGAAAGGGAAAGAGAGGGGGGAAAGGGAGAGGGAGGGAGGGAGGAGAGAGGAAGAGATTCTGGGACAACTCATTGTCCCCTGAGCCTGTCCCAAATACCTGTGCTTATAGACTTGCCACTGGTGGGGGGTGGAAGTAGACTGTAGCCTCTTCCCAATAATAAGGCATTGCTAAATGGGGCAAGATCTAGAATCCAAAACTACAAAACACTTTTCACACAAATAACGTCAGATCTAAATAACCGGAAAAACACCAGTTGCTCATGGATAGGCCGAGCTAATATAATAAAAATGACAATTCTACCCAAATTAATTTACTTATTCAGTGCCATACCAATCAAACTACCAAAAAATTATATTTTAGAGCTAGGAAAAATAATATCAAAACTCATCTGGAAGAACAAAAAGGTTTAGAACTTAAAGGGAATTAATGAAAAGAAATGCTAGGGAAGTGGCCTAGCCATACCAGCTCTTAAATTGTATTATAAAGCAGCAATCATCAAAATTGCATGGTACTGTCTAAGTACAGAGGGGTAGATAAGTGGAACAGGTTAGGCACACAAGGCACAGTAGTCAATGATTATAGCAATCTACTGTTTGATAAACCCAAAGACTGCAGCTTCTGGGATAAGAACTTAAGAGGTCAAATCTGGTCATGTGACCCTGAGCGAATCTTAATGCTTAAATGCTACCTGCCTCGGTTTCCTCAACTATAAAATGGAAATAATCACAGTAACTACCTCTCCCCCAGGGCTGTTATGAGGATCAATGAGATAATAGTTGTCAAAAGACTTAACGTGGCCTGGCACACAGTAGGTGCCATGCTTCTTCCCTCCCTCCACATTGTCTGAAGGAGATTCAAACATCAATATCACCGCTGATCACATGATCATAGAGTGGTCACTGAATCATCCAATGCTTCACTTTGCAGAAGAGGGAATTGATGCCACGAGTGGTTAGATGACTTGACCTGGTAGTAACAGAGTAATAATAATGATAATAATAAAATAATAGTATTTACATGTGGATTAAAGTTTCCAAAGAGCTTTACAACTATTATCTCATTTGAGTATAACAACACAGTTATTATCATTTTATTTTATTATATTCATTATTATTATCATCCCTGTTTTAACAAAGGGGGAAACGTAGGCAAGGAGCGGTTAGATGATGTGACCCACATCACATAAAATAGTGACAAAGAAATAATAATAAAAAATAGCATCTGCATGCAGATTTAAGATTTACAAAGAACTTTACACATGTGGTCTTATTTGATCTTTGTAACAACCCTGTAAAACGGGTATGGCTATCATCCCTGTTTATACAGAGAGAGAAATTGAGGCAAGGGTTTGTCCAAGTAAGTGACTGAGTTAGGATTCAGACTCAGGCATCCCTGACTCTCTAACACTCTCGCCATCAGAAGCAGGATTTGAATCTAGGCCCTTGATCTCCAAGAACAGCGTTCTTGACTATGACCCATCTCTACTGAAAAATGAAAGGAACAAATAAAAGAAAAGCATTTTCCAAACAGAGTAAGTATAGAGTCGCTTGCCTGCAGCTGAGTGTGCCAGTGGAAATGAAAGGGGCGAGGAAGGTAGAGCATATTCACAGGGGTCTTTAATATCACGGTGAGGACACAGAATCTGCTGGAAATGGATCCAGGCTCCAAGGGAGCAGAAAGGGAAGCACTTCCTATCAGCATCAAAAACTCATGAATGTAGGGGAGAAGAACTTACAGGCCAGAGATGATGGTCATTAGAAATTACCTGTGTGACCCTGGGCAAGTCTCTTGACTTCCTCATCTGAAAAATAAGGGGGTCGGATAAAGCTGCCCCTGGGGTCCCTTCCAGTCCTAGACCCTCTGACAGGCCAAGAGAAAAGGCCACGGTTAGGAGGCCAGAAAATAGTTTATGTTGCTCTAGGAATGGGAGAAATTGAACGAGGAGCTGCCATTTGACTGGGGATGATGAGGAAAAGGAATATCTTGGAATACAAGGAAACATTTTTTCCAAATAAAAACAGAAAAATGAGGTCAATTAGCTCTATAGAAACAGCCCCGAGGCAAAGGCAGCCGAAATCTCCGTTAGTCTCCATTCTCATATCCTACAAGGAGACTCTGGGAACAAAAACACATCTATGAAATGCAGCTGTAAGCTCTCCATGCTGGGTGCTGCTGGCGGCTTAGCAAAAATAGCTAAGTGTTCTGGAAGCCTTGTGGATTATGATAGCATTAGGAGAAAGCATGGTTCTATAACCTCTAGCAAAGGAGCGCCACATTTGCACAAACAAATATCTCAAAAAAAAAAAAAGTCTCTACGTTAAAAAACATCCACTTAGGTTTGCCATGTTGGGGACCAGATTAATAAACTGAACGGGCATAAAGTGGAAGCAGGGAAGGCAGAATGGAAGGGGCAATAAGCACGCTCCAGAGCTTCTCCCTCTAAGCAAACATCCCCTTCTCTGGAATACCAAGGGCACAGGACTGCAGAACCACAGATTTCAGGTGGGGGGGGCCCACAGCGCCCGTCCACTCAATCACCCTCATTTTAAAAGATGTGGAAACTGAGGCCCAAGGAGGCTAGGGTCAGAAAGACAGAATGCTGTCTGTGCCTTCACTCAGACCCCCAACATGCGGCTCTTGAAGAAGGTTTTGGAATACTCCTTGCTCCCCACTGCCATTTCCAGACTTTCATCACTCAAAAATCCTCTTCCTTCCAATTAAAATTGTTGCCATTATGGTACCAGTCCCCCAGGTCAGTCTACCTGTCTTCCTCTCTTCCCCAACTGCTGCCGTTATGCCAGAGGGTTTTTACATCCACAAGATGCTCCCTGAAGCAAATTTACCTCCTTAATCCCATGACCTATTCCTGCATATCACCTCAGCCATGCAACAGGGAACAAATGTTCCCCTTCCTTAATCAAAAGCTCTGACCATAGCTTCCCATCATTCTACGACTCCGCGTGCCCCATCCCTTCTGTGACTAGCATGTGCCCTCACTGAGACCTCCAATACCCTCCACAGCTCAGGCATGATGTTTTCCTGCTTCTCTCATCTCTGCCCTCCAGTCAGCTGACTCATCCACAACATCCTTCACTCTCAGATCTCTCAGTCGGCCGTCTGATCACCACTCCTCTCTTGTCAAACCTCAGGCCTGGATTCTTCCTATCATTCCCCCTCCTGCACTTTAACTAGGAGCTGGAGGAAATGACAAAACAATTGTGGTCACTGAATATGCTACAAATGACCCAACTTCACCTGGGCCTCACTGGCTCCTCTCGATTGATTCCCCCTCTCTCTTTGGAGATGTCCAACCTCATCATGTTAGAGATGGGGAAACTGAGGCCCCAAAGTGGGAAATGACTTGGCTAAGATGATACATAGTCTTTGGCAGAGCCCAGCTTGGAAATCAGATACTCTGACTTCAAACTCAATGCATGAGGAAATCTACAAGCATTTATTACTAATATCTGTTGCATTCCTGGCAAACAACACAGGGCTTGGCACAGGGCAATCTCTGAATCAAAGTTTGTGGTTCGTGTATTGTTTATTCAATCATTCAGCCATTAAGTAGCTATTATGTGTTAGGCACTGGGCTAGATGCAAAGGACACAAAAAGACTGTCCCTGCTCCTGTTCCTATTGGGAGACAGCAAGGATAGATAAATAAATACAGAATATTTACAGAATAATTAACAAGGAGTATCTGTAATGAGGAGCAGGAGACTAATGATTGGGGGGATCAGGAATGTCTTCCAGACAAGCCCTGGAAGCCGTGACCAAGAACCGCCCCACGTGTGTCTGTCCTCAAATGACCAGTCCGGCTAATCCAATACACAGGGCCACATCATCACAGTGGCCTCAGGGGATGGATGTCTTCTCCAACCAAGAAAACTCTAACACCACATGTCTGTCAGTTAAGTCACCCTGGGCTCTCAGTCCGAGCTGGTGGAGGACATTCCAATGCTGATGAAATTACAATCCATCAAGGATACAAAAGAAAATAGTGGGACTAAAATGAAAAGAGCCCTTGGCTTCCATCTAGGGATGTGGAATCTTCCAAAAGTATTAGCTAATTCTTTTTTTTTTTTTTATTTTTTGGAGGGGGGGCCAGGCAAGGCATTTGGGGTTAAGTGAGTTGCCCAAGGTCACACAGCTAGTAAGCATGTCGTGTCTGAGGCTGAATTTGAACTCAGGTCCTCCTGACTCCAGGGCTGGTGCCCTGTTCACTGTGCCAACTAGCTACCCCCCATTAAAATTTTTTTTTTAGCTAATTCTTACCAAGGGTCCCCAAGTGCATTCTGACACCTCAGGAATGCTGTAATCATGATTTAGTGAAAAACACCCATGAAAAGCAGGTATTTTTCATTTATAGTCCCCGTGAAGGAAAAAGAGGGGAAGGAGAGAATAGGATGCTTTGGGATTTCTTACCATTGCTTCATTGTTGTATCTGCTGTGTAGCATCTCCTGGGAACTCGGGTGCACCATGGATCTCAGATCGTGAGCTTCGTAGGTCCCTGGATCACTTAGCCACTGGCTGCCAAAGTGAAAATCCTGGCTTGGAGAGAGAGGAAGATCCTTCTTGCCCAGTGAGGGAGAATAGAACTCCATGTTCTGAAAGATATCCTGGAAGTCATCTATGTCATCCACAAGCATCTCTCTCTCTTCCCCCATTTCTGGTGCTCTGGGTTTCAGGAAAGCAAGCATCTCCCATGCCTCTCGAGTGTTATTGATTTCTTTTGACTGTACGTGGAATGTCCTGCCCAAGTCAAGGAAAGGCTCGTCCAAGTCCTCTTCGTGAAGGAAAGAATCATCTCGGAACTCCTACAGACAAAGTGGCAAAGAATGACTAAGGACCTCAAGACTGTATTTTACATGAGACCAATCTAGTAACTTAGAAATTGCCTGTTGTTTCCGCACCCAAGCAGACCCCCTTTGCTTTCCTTCTAACCGCCTGCCTGTATTTTGCACACATTCTCTCTGTATAGAATGTCCTGCAAAGACATTGCATAGAAATATGTCATTTGGTCAGCCCCACGTGGTGTGCTACTAGCTTACATGCTTCCCAGGAGGGTCACCAGCACTAAAAACAGTGGCAAGAAAAATGTGCCCTGGGCAAGGTGAATGGTTACTTGAAAACTTCCATTATACATTAACCACCTTATGACCTCCAAGACATATCATTTTCATTTTAATTAAATTACAAATGTTACAATAATCATGATCCTCAACAATTAGCCATAAACTATCAAAACTGAACTCTCCAAAATTGTGATGAAGACCCCAAAGAAGGACCAAAACATCAGAAGACACATCCTCCCGGCTTCTTTTCAGAAGTGATAGAACATGGGAGTGGAACACTAATATAAAATATAAGAATTTTTTGATGTATCGGTTGCTTTTTTATTTTTTGATATGTTGGTTGGAACATTTTAATTCTTTTTTTAAAAATTCTTTATTATAATGGAAGGTTCTCTGGAAGGGAATTGGAGAAGGAACACAGTACTGCTCTGTGACATTAGATAAGACAATTAAACTCTCCAGAAGAGTTTCCTCTAGGATAAGATAGCCTTTAAGAGCCCTTCCAGTTCCCGATCTAGGACCAGGAGTCAACAGTCTATAACTAACTGACCCTAGGGTAAGAAGTACTGAGTTCAAATCATACCTCTGATGCTTCCCACCTGCCACTTCATGTAATTGAGCATCAGTTTCCTCATCTATAAAATGCACTATATGGCTTCGAGGATTCCTCACATCTCGACATCTATCTTATGTTGTCTAAGGACCAGCCTGGCTAAGTTTGGAGAAACCACTGATTGACGAATTGACCAATCAGTAACTAGTCGATAAATAAGCTTTCATTAAGAACCTCCTAGGGGCTACATGAGAGGCAGAGTGGACTCAAAACCAGGAAATACCAGGAAAACAAGCTTCAAGGCCTACTTCTTAAACATGTGACCCTAGACAAGTAACTTTGCTTCTCAATGTACTAAATACCCAAAGATAAACTGTAGAAAAGGCACCAGCATGCTTCCAAAGAGGGAGGACCCTTTCCCAATGAAATCACAGGTTCTGTCCCTAGCCTTATTCATATTCACCAGGCACTACGCAAGAAAGGGAAACAAATATGAATGAGCGATCATCCCTGTCCTTGAGGATCTGAAACTCTACGAGGCAGAGACAACATAACAACATTAACTATCCTTAGATAGTGTCTCGTATGTGCTTTACAACTATTATCTCATTTGAGCCTCACAACAATCCTGGGAGGTAGGTGCTATTATTATGCCTGTTTTACAGATGAGGAAACCGAAGCAAACTTCATGGTTAAATGACTTAGCCAGGGTCAAACAGGCAGGCTGGATTTAAACTGAGATGCTTCCTGACTCCAGACATGGTACATGATCCATTGTTCTCCCCAGCTTCAAATAGAAGGAAAGGTATGGGCAGAACATGCTTAAGACGTACATGGTCCTGTTGGGCAGGAGGACACTGGGGGCTGAAGGAGTCCCTGGCACTAATGATTTTTTAGCTATGACAATTCTCAAGAGCCATTCAAGAAATTAGAGAGAAGACGACAGAGCTTTGGTGCGTGGAAGGAATATGATCACCAAGAAAGTTACAAATCCTTGAAGTGTGCAAAAAACACATTTTAGATTGCATTGCACTGACGTGGGCACGTGGCTAATCTCTCTCTACCAGACTTTAAGCTGCTTGAGGACATTAAATAAGATATGCTTTCTAATATTTAACAGCAGCAATGATGGGTTCGGATAGAAATGCTCTCAGTAACAGGTCCAGGATGCTCTCCTCCAGCCCTACCCCCATTTAATAAGAAATTCCTTCTGGAGATGAATGACATTTCCTATTCTAAGTGTCACTAACATGAAGAGTGCAGGGATAGGGGTTCAGGGAATTTTCTTCTCTACTGATTCTTTTCCTGCAAACAGTTACATATGATTACAATGAACCCTTAAAGGCAAGCATGCAAATATAAGGGACAAGAACCACCCCTCCAAACTTATCAGCTTAGTGGATGGATTAAGGAAGCCAAATAGTGCCAGGAGAGAGCTATGTCTCCTCAAATGAGCAGGGACAAAGGATGGGTTTGTGTATTGCAAGACTATTGAACATTACCTAGACTAGACCAGCACTCCCATTTATAGAGGAGGAAAATATGATCCCAAAACAGGCAAGCTGCTTATAGGACCACTGGTTCTGAGCAGGGAAGGTCAAGAACCATTGATCCCAGCACCTTTATTTTATAGTGGAAGAAAATGAGATCCATAAAGGAAAAGAGGTCTCATATGTACATTGGGAGTGGACTTCAGAGACCATCTAAGCCCAACCGTTCCTTTCACAGATGAGGAAACTGAGACCCAGAGAGAGGAGGGAAGTTAGCCTGTGTCATACCAAGTAAGTGGTTTAATCTGGATTTGAACTCATGTCCTGACCCCCAGGGCATTACTCCTGCCATCATATCACCTTCCACTACATTTCCATGGCAAGGTGATCTCTAATAAGACACTGAAAGAGAACAATTTTCTTGGAGATAACCACAATTTTGTAGAAAACAGGGCATAGACACAAATGCAAAATACTTTGTCCATCTGGCAATATGAGGATGCCTAGTTTGATGGAGAAAGGGCTGAGTCCTCCTCCTCATCACTAACATGTATGATGTGCTTCTTATCTATGGTCTCATTTGAACCATGACTATCCGATATGGGAAAAACAAGATGATTTCTGGGGTTGCCCAGTTACAGAATCTTTACATGAGGATTAGGAGGAGGCAGTTTCCTAAAAGGGAGGGCATCTCTCCCTTTCCTTTTCATGTCCTCAGCATCTAACACAGTGCTTGGCATTTTTACCTTTACCAGACTTATGATCTCATGGGTATAGGCAACTCCTTCCCACTAAGGCATGTCAACACCTTCTCTGTAAGGTCAGAGTCCTGGAGGCTGGGAATGGGGAGGTTCGGGGATGTGCCCAGGGACAAACAGCTGGGAAGGATGAGGGACAAGACTTGAATCCAGACTTTCCTGGCTCTCTCATCACTATGTCATGCAGTTTCACATATATGGTACATAACTGGCGCTTAATAAATCCTTGTTAACTGAATCACCACAGGATTCTGCTCTTGGTCAATGAAAACAGTACCCATTATGCATTCTGCTTTGCAGCAAAGCTAAGGCAACATAAAAGGAAATACTCCTGCTTTCAAGAGAAGGGTTTATGGTTTCCTGTTTTGCATTCTCAAGGAGGGTGGGTGGGGAGAAAGGAAGGCAGAGAATTTGGAACTCAAAGCTTTAAAAACGAACGTTAAAAATTGTTTTTACACACAACTGGGAAATAGGGCATACAGGCAATGGGGTGTAGAAATCTAGCTTACCCTACAGGAAAATAAAAGGGAAGGGGACGGGGAGGGTGATAGAAGGGAGGGCAGATCGGGGAAGGGTAATCAGAATGTATACCATCTTGTGATCTGGGGAGGGGAGAGATGGGAAGAAAATTTGGAACTCAAAATCTTGTGGAAGTAAATGCTGAAAACTAAAAATAAATGAATTTATATTAAAAAAAAAATCCTGCTTCCAAAAAAAGGAGCATTCGATTTCTGTCTATATAGGAATCATGGGGAAAGAACCAAGCGAGATGAAACTTCCTTTGTAAAGCTCTGCCCAGCAGTAAACTCTCTATTGAAACAGGAAACCAAGCTGCTCCCTACCGAGGGAGCTTCCAGGATCAGAGGGGAGTCCATTGTCTCCGTGGGTCCTGAGTGCCTGGGCGTTTCTTCAAAAGCAGTTGGTTGTGAGACATATGATGTGTTCTCTTCATTACCTTCAACCTAGAAAGAAAGTAAGAGATATGTGTGATTAAAAAAGCCACACACACAATAGTTGCAGGCTCTCTTAAAGTTGATTGAATGTGAATCTTCCTGGTAAGCAAAAGTATTTGGAATTTCTCAACAGTGAAGACCTTTATACTGTAAACACTCAAGAAAGGAGAATTAATGTCCCAAACAGGAAAAGAGCCAGATGTATTAGTTCTCAAAAATGACAGGACAAGGAATAAACATAAATATTAAGACTTAAAATGATGTAAAGGTTTCCACCTATAATTGGGGAGTGCCTCTCAAAAAAAGACCCCAGAAGTAATTGTGGATATTTATTCTAGCTGATAAAAAGAAAGTCCCCAAATATAGCAAAATATTGACAGTGGTGCTTTTTTGTGGAAATAACTATAGACAAAGCATAAGCCCTTTGAAAAATGGATAAACTAGGGCAGCTAGGTGGTGCAGTGAGTAAAGTGCCGGCCTCAGAGTCAGGAGGACCCAAGTTCAGTTCTAGCCTCAGACACTTAATACCCCACAAAAAAACTAGCCGTGAAACCTTGGGCAAGTTACTTAACCCCAATTGCCCTCCAAAAGGCAAAAAAAAAAAAAATTAAAAGAAAAATAGATGAACAAACCACGAGACATAAACAGAATGGAATAATACTAGGTAGAAACAAACAATGAATGTGATGAATCAGAAAATCATAGAAAGACTCCCATGAACTGATGCAAAGTTAAGTAAGGAGGGCCAAGAAAACACTAAATACAATTATTACAATGATGTAAATGGAAAGAAGCACAAATCAATCAAAAGGGAATGTTACAAAGTTACAAGTAAGCCTCAAAGAGGAAATATCAGAAGACAATCTCCCCAACCCATGCCACTTCTCTGCAGAGGTGGGAGGTCCCACAGGGGTAGAATATTACATGAACTGTCAGATAATCTTTCTACATATTCATCAGTTTTACTGATTGTTTTTTCTTGTTAAAAGTTTTCCTTGTTTTTTCTCCTTTTTTTTGTTAAAAATCTTTGTCATAGGGGCAGCCAGGTGGCTCAGCGAGTAAGAGCACCGGCTCCAGTGTCGGGATGACCTGGATCAAGTCCCGGCCTCGGATACTCAGCACCACACCCAGAAATAACTGGCCGTGTAACCTTGAGCAAGTTACTTAACCCCGATTGCTTAAAAAAAAAAATCTTTGTCATTTGAGACTTTTTTTTGAGAGGGAGGAATACAAGGGGAAATCTAGATAATATAAAAATGAAAGATTAATAAAATTTACTTTTGAACACCGGCTCCAGTGTTGGGATGACCTGAGGATCGAATCCAGGCTCAGATACTTAGCACCACACCCAGAAATAACTGGCTGTGTAACTTTGAGCAAGTTACTTAACCTCAATTGTTTTTTTAAAAAAATTTACTTTTTTATAAAACATGTTTATTTTGACACCCTCCCCCCCAATTCGTCTCTTATAAAGTCCCTACCTTGATTTCCCTAATTCCACCATAATCAGAACAGCAGAATTTCAAACACTGAAGGGCTCTCAGAGGCCAGCTTGCACCCCAACAAGAATCTACTCCAGAATATACCCAACAAGAGAACCTTAAATGAGAGGGAGCCATCATCCCCCCAAGGCAGTCCATTACATTCTGCAATAGCTCTCCCTGTTAAGAAGCTTTTGCTCATATTAATGTTAAATCAACCATGCTCCAACCTACTGTTCCTGGTTCTGCCTTTTGGGGTCTAATGTCACAAGCTCAACTACACTTTCAGGATTACACCTTAAGTACCTGAAGACAGCTATGATCTCCTTCTCTCTCTGCCCCCTGGACCCTAACTCCAGAAAATCTTCCTAGGCTAAACTTCCCCTATTACTTCAACTAAGGCTTTTAGCCCCCTGACCTTCCTCTGTGCACTCTCCAGGTCCTAATTTTCCTGCCATCTAATTAGGGGATCTGAGTACAAGAACACCATTAGCTCCTTCTTCCTGGATGCCAGACTTCTCTTTATTTTGTTTTTGTTTTTTGGAGGGCAATTGGGGTTAAGTGACTTGCCCAAAGTCACACAGCTAATAAGTATGTTTAGTGTTTGACTTCAGGGCCAGTGCTCTATTCACCCAGACTTCTCTTAGAAGAGCCTAAGGTCACTTTAGCTGTCTTGACTTCTCCTGTCTTGGAGGCAGTTAGATAACACTATGGACAGAGCAGGACATGGAATCCAAAAGAAAATCCTATCTCAGATACTTAATAGTGGGGCTCTCAGGGTAAATTATTTAACTTGTGTCTGTGGAGCCCAAGCCTTGGGAGACAAAGAAAGGTCATTTTCCAGTCTACACAATTGGCATTCCAACCTCTACTGGTCAGATTACTTTTTTTTTTTTTTTGGAAGGCAATTGGGGTTAAGTGACTTGCCCAAGGTCACACGGATAGTTTTTGTGTTAAGTGTCTGAGATTAGATTTGAACTCAGGTCCTCCTGACTCCAGGGCCAGTGCTCTATTCACTGCGCCACCTAGCCACCCCAACTGGTCAGATGCTCTCCCTTTCTCATGGGTGCTTGTCTTGCCTCCTCAACTAGATGTTAAGGGCCAGGGGCTAAGGTCCAAGATCACTTTTCTTTTGTAATGTCTCCAAGTCTGTGCACAAGGAAGCATCGGGCAGAAGTTCCTGATTAAATGCAGGAAATGGGAAACTTTAAAACTATATATTTTTAAAATATAAAGGCCCCAGAGAAGACCCATTGTTGGCTGTAGCTGCGGCATCACAGCTTATAAACAGCCAGCTGGGCTGACAGCACAGGGGAGCTCACTTAGCAGGAAAAGAGTCACCATGCTGACCTCTCCCCCAGCTGCATCACTGGCCTCCTAAGCTCACTGGCAGCCATGCTCCCAAAAAGGGAATCCTGGGGAACTTCCATGACACAACTGGCCAGGCTTTCATAGAACAACTCAGGGCCCTGTGGTTTGTCCATTCACCCTTCTACCAGAACCAGCAGGCCATCATCTTCCCTGGAATAAGCTTATTCCTGATCTTTGTTTTTCTTTAAAAGTATGGGACTACCCAATCAGGCCCACTCTGGGCAGAAAAACCCCTCAGGAAGAACACTAGTTCTAGTTTCCCAGGTGTTCTGTCATCAGGCAGAGAAGTGTCCAGGAATCTAGTCACACATTCCTGCCTTCCAACAAAGAAACAGGCCACAAAGAGGAGCTCATCTCCTCGGAGTAAGAAGAAGACTGCTTTGAGGCCCTGGTTGTTCATCTGAATAAGTATAGATTGACAGATTAGAAACTTTAGAGCTAAATTCAAATAAACAATTATTAAGCATCTACTCTATACAATCAATCCATTCTCAAGCATTCATTAAGCACTGACTGCCTGCCTAGCTGTTCAAGACATGATGTTGGGCACTGAAATGAATTAAACAGGCCTAGATCAGGGGCAAATAGTTGCTAGAGGAGGCGTGTCCAAGTGGCAGAGAATTCCCCAGCTGGACTTTAGGATGGCATTGATGGGGAAGTATTTTATCGATCAAGTGTCCACTTGACAAGTGATTATGTTACTGGACTTGGATAGCAGATCTTCCTCAGACGCTTAATGTCTGTGTGACCCTGGGCAAGTTATCTAACCTTTTTTTTGGCCTCAGTTTCCTCATCTATAAAATGGAGATAACAGCACCTACCTGCCAAGATAGTTGTGAAGATCCAATGAGATAATGTCTGTAAAGTACTTTGTAAACATTAAAGTAAATGCTAGCTAATATTATCATTAACGAGACAAGAGGTATGGTGTTATGAACTAGGGATAGATACACAAAGACAAAATAAGAAACAGTCCTGTTTCTTCAAGGAATAGCCACTCTAAGGAGGGAGAAAACATAAATTGTATAGAGGTTTATATAAACTACAGACAAAAGAGATTTGTGGTGGCCCTAGGGAGGTGGATGAGTACAGCAGTCAGGGAGACACACCATAAAGAGACAGGTTAATAGTGACCGCTCAGCAGGGTGGTGGAGAAGAGGCTGATGATATTTATACCACAGTCAAAAGTAAGACACCAAAGAATTTTGAGCAAAGGAATGAAATGACCAAGATTAAGGACAGAAAAGATTCTGACAGCAGTGGTGTGAAAGGTGGATTGGAGACGTTGGCAACTGAGGCTGGGAAACCCTACCTAGAAGATCCAAGATGCTACAGGGAGTAATTCCTCCCACCTGGGTCCGTGTGACTGGAGGTCAAGAGGCAAGGCTAGAGCAGAATAAGGTTAATTAGCATCAGCCGATGGGCAATTAGCAGGTGGCGGGCTAGTCCACAGAATGAAAGGAGATACATACTTATGATGAGTCTTACATAGCCCTGGGCCAGCATCGCAGGTGGCTGGAGGAACCAGGGGAGTGAGAGCTGCTCAGCCATTTTCCTAATGCGTAATAAGGACAGGATGTCAGGTGAGGAGGGAAGCGAGGGAAGAACGTCTTAACTTTGGGGTTGTAACTTGCTGACCCTGTTGTCTCAGGAGTTGCCAAAGGTCAGGTTTATTCTCATGGGGATGTTTCTCAGCAATTAATCACAAAATCCCATCTTGGTGGGGCAGGAGATCTCAAAGACAGTGGAGGCCTCCTTCACAGAGCTCTTCCTATTGTTGAACAAAATACAGACTGAGGGTCTATTTACACAACCCTGTAGCTCGCTCTCTTTGACCTCTAAGGTTACTTTTTCTGGGGAAGAGAATATTTCTCTCTAACTCACAAAATACAGATTTTATTCACTTCCTTCCCAGAAGCTCTTGAAGTAATCCAAGGAGATGGTAAAGGCCTAATTCATGGTGACCATGGCACTGAGAAGAGAGAATGGGGTGAATGAAAGGAATATTGTCAAGAGATCTTGGTGTCATGGAAATAAATCTGGGTCAGCAAGTACCACCAAAGCATGGGAACAAGCCTGGTACATGACTCAAGGATTAGGAACCTGGCCCAGGTTACACACAGGTCAAATCAATGAATCCATCAACTTTTACTAAGCAGCGTGTGCCAAGTACTGTGTTATGAACTGGAAGTCCCTTCTATGTTGGATGTTTGACCTAGACTACCTATAACCACAAGCCTGCTGCTCCCTCACCCATATTTATGGCAAAGTCTTCATCTTGAAGAGAACTTCAGACTTATAGGAAACCATTTGTAAGCCCTGGATAGTGAATCCTGAGGAGAGCCCAGGCGTGAAGGTGGAAAGGGAGATGCTACAGCCGGAAATGCAGGTCAGTTCCAGGGAACAGAGAGAGTCATAGCCAGAAACAGAGAGAGATCTCAGTTTATGCCATGAAGGAAATAAATGACCAAATGAAGAGAGTTTGGAGAAGAAAAAAGGAAGGAAAAGAGGGGGGAGGTAAGAGGATGGAGGGGGAGTGTTACAGATAATGATAGATTGGCAATGCAAGAAAAGAACAGAAAGAACAAAAGTGAAATTTCAGTTTAAACAACAGGAATCTGAAACTGAGGCAGAGAAGGGCTGAATATAGAGGAAGAGGAAAAGCTGGGTTGTGTTCAAAGGCAAGAAAGGCGCTAGTGTTTGTTAGGGAAAGGCTAAGAGCGTCAAATGCTACAAGAGTGAAGAAGAAGAAAAGTGGGGGTGGGGGGTGTAAGGGTTATGGGATTTAAAGATTTTCCATGCCCCATTGGACTTGCTGACGTAGCAGGAAGGGGCGGAGCAAGAGGAAGCGGAAGCCAAACTAGAGTTCCTGCGGTGCCTGGTGGTGGTGGCGACGGCGGCAGCAGCAGCAGAGGCAGCGATAGCGCGAAGCCCTTTTTGAGTCAGCCAGAATTTCTGCTAAGGACTCTTGCTGAGGACTGCCAGGGGCCGGAGCTGCTGGGAGCGCGCTTCCCGGACGCTGGGTGGTTGCTGTGAGTGGGTTGAAGAGGACCTTTGCCTGAGGTAGCCTGTTCTGTTTTAAAGGCTTGAAAATGTGGGTGCTTTCTACTTTATCTACCTGTGCCAATGTCATAACTACTCTGATGGCTTTGACTTTCTGGTTTTGGGACTCAGTCTTTTGGTATCTTAATAAATTTTCTAGTTTATTCCCCCATATGGCAAGCATGATGTATTTTGTGATGGATAATTATATCAGCATATCTGTAATCTCCATAGGCATTGTGAATATGGCATTGCTGATACAGGGGGGCGGTAAGCTGTTAGTTTTAGTCATGGGGGGGAATAAGCATTTATACAGCACCTACTATGTACCAGTACTTGTCCTAGGTACTGAAGTAAAGATAAAGCAATGAAATCACTTGTATTCTAAAGTAGCTGCCATTCTCTCAGCAGACATGCCACACACAAAAGTGAATATAAAAATAAATATGTGGGAGGTGGAGGGGGGGCAAGTACTAGCTGTCAAAGAAATCAAGAAAAGTTTGTGAAAAAGTCATATTGCTCAGAGTAGAAAAGAAGCTCCTTGAAGGCAAACGCTGTCTCATTTTTTCATTTGTAAGCACCATACCTGACACAGAGCTGTCATTCAGTCATTTTTTCAGTCCTGTCCAACTCTCCATGAGCCCATTTGGGGTTTTCTTGGCAGAGATACTGGAGTGCTTTGCCATGTTCTCCAGTTCATTTTACAGATGAGAAACTGAGGCAAACAGGGTTAAGCGACTTGTCCAGGGTCACACAACTAGTACGTGTCTGAGGCTGAATTTAAACTCAAGAAGCTGAGTCTTCCAATTCCAAGCCCAGTTCTCTATCCACTGTACCACCTAGCTGCCATGGCATACATTAGCTACCTTAAAATGCTTGTTGACATATTGTGTTGAATACTGAGAAAGCAGGGGTATCAGATATAGATAACTTTTTCAAGTTATATGGTAGGGAGGGAGCTGAGAAATATGAAGTGAGAGCAAGGTTAAGGCAAGAATTTTTTTTTAAGATTTAGAAGTATAAACACATTTATAATTAGATGGCAGGGAACAAGTAGAGAATGAGAGAATAGAAAGTGAGAAAATGAATTCCAGCATCCACAGTCTAGGAGGGAAAATAAAAATAGAGTATGAGCGCATAATTGTCAACATATCTGAGCACTGATCCATGTGTCCTTTCCCTTACTCACTACACAGAAATGTAGTTTCCATCTCTCACCTAAACACTGCAGGTTCCCCTGTACCCAACACAAGAGCTTGACACAGGGTGACATGAACTCAGATCAACTGTCAAAAGGAACCTGGGAGTCAGTTAAAACCCAACAAAGAGCCCAGCAATAATCTCTGACCATTACCACCAAAGGCTTGCAGATTCCCAGGGTCACTCTGCCTGGTGGCAGAGACTTCAGCACTTCCACAGCTTCCGTGAGCGTGACATCCTCCAGGGAACGATCATTGACAAAGACCAGGCGATCACCTGGCAATAATTCCCTACCGCGTTCAGCTTCACTATTGGCTACCAGAGAGCGGATCACAATCACGGTCCGGGTCGGGTCTAAAGGGTCCTGAAGAGAGAGTCAGAGAAGAAAGATGTCAGGATCACACCAATTCAAAACAAATAATTAATAAGCAATTGCTAGGCGCTATACTGGTGCTGGGCACATAAAGACAAAAATGAAATTGGTTCTGCCTTCAAAGAGCTTACATTCTACTAATGTTACTATAAAATACATACAAAGTCATAGAAATAATTTAAAGCTTTATTTGATATATACCAGAAGAAAGAAACATGGACTATGGTGAGGATGTCCACAGCCTTAAGGAATCTATGTACCACTCAAGACACATCCATAAACAATAAAGATTTATTAATAATCTGTTCTGCATAAGACACCATGCCAAACACTGGGGATGCAAAAAGAGGCAAAACACAGTCCCTGTCCTCTAGGAGCGTACAATCTAACAGGAGAGACAATGAGCAACCAAAGCTATACAAAGCAGAGGGAAGGCACTGGAATGAAGAGGGTTTGGAGAAGGGTCTTAAAGAAGGTGAGATTTTAGCTGGGACTTCAGGGATGACAAGGAAGTAGGTGGAGCAGGAGAAGAATGCACACCTAATAAGGGGCAGCCAAAGGAGATGTCCAGTCTGGAAGAGCAAGGAGACCAGTGTCACGGATGGGGATAAAGGTATAAGAAGAGTGACAAGGTAACAGGGGACTAGGTAATGAAGGACATTGAATGTGAAACACAGCATTTTGTACTTGAAACTAGAGGCCATAGGGAGACACTGGGATTGCTGAGGAGGGGGATAACATCCCATGATTCTGTGAACCCTAAAGATAGGAAACCTAACTGCAAGGTGATGATCTGTTAAAAGCCTGCAACATATAGCCAAAAGACCCATGTTCAAGTCTTAACACTATCAGTCACTAGATATATAACCCTCAACAGGTTGATTGACCTTCTAAGTCTCAGTGTCTTAAATGGGAATAATATCAGAGAAGTGACTTGCCCAAGGTCACAAAGATAGTAATTACTGATAGTTATCAGAGATGAGATTTGAATCCAGGACCTCTAACCTTAGAGTCAGAAGACTTGGGTTCATGTTTTGGTGCTGTTAGTTACTAGAGATATAACCTGAATAAGCTGATTAGCCTTTCTAAACCTCAGTTTCTCACACAATAAAATGGGAATGTTACCAGGGAAGTAATATGCCCTAATTCACCCGGGAGTGAGCATCAGAGGCAAGCCTTAAAGTCAAGACCTCTAGCTTCTTCAGGGTGAGGGTCTTTTCCACTCCTACTTTTCCACAAAGAAGTAAAAAAAAAAAAAAAGGAAATGCACAAATGAGTATGAGGAGATGTAGTTGAACAGAGAGTGGTAGCAACTGATGGCATCAGAAAGGGAAGAGAGGGTTGAGCTGAGTCTTCAAGCAAAACAACAAGGCAAACCCAGAAAACTTCGGTAAGTCCACCAATACGGCTTATTTTGTTTCCCTGCTGTTTCAGAAGACTATCGTGGCAATTCTAAGGAGATGAAGAATGTACCTCCCTCCCTTCTTTTCAGAAGTGGGTGACTAGGGGTGTGAAATATAGAAGATACTATCCAACTCTGTTAATATGTTCATTAGTTTTGGGGGGGTGCTTTTTCCCCCGTTTATTTTTTCATTCTTTGTTACAGGATGTGGCTCATTAGATAGGGACAGAGAAGAGATAGATCCAGAAATGAAAGGCAATTTAAAAATAAGAGCTATCAGTAAAAGTTTAAAAATAAAATATGACAAAGAGCCAGAAACAAGAAAGCATCCCCTCCAAACATTGTATGTGAGGTTTCTGACTTATTCATTGGTTTTGGTGAATTTTTTTTTCTCTTAAAAAAATTATCCTTTATAGGTGATGGCTCTCTGGGAGGGATAGGAGATGGGATACATAAGGAAGTTCAGGTGATGTGAAAACAAAAAACACCAGCACACATCTATTATCACAGAAAAGAGAAAAAGACAAATACTGGCTCCACAGCAAACCCAATCTTACCAGGTCCTGCACCTGGCCAGCCTCTGCAGAACTAGCTCAGACCAAACAATAAAAAACTCAATGCAACTCACAAAAACAACCCCACCTTTGAAAAGAATGCTACGGATGATCAAGTCAGCATTGAGGAAAGGAGGAATCCTGCCTGCCCTGTTCTGTCCATTGTTGCTTAGATAACTTTATTACAGGAAAACTATATTGGAAGAAGGGAAGACACTTAATAACTCAAGAGTATCATTGTTGGTTTCTCCAATGCGATTCATTCTGAAAAGTGGTTTTGTACCTGAAATACAGTGCTATTAGATTAGCAGACTGAGAATCTGTCAGATTCTAGTGAAGGGGAAAAGGTCAAGGAAAGGTGGTAGGAAGGGCATGGGGAAGATGGTTTAATGAGGCTAAGCAATCTTCAAAGGACTGACTCTCTTTTTGGTGTGTGTTTCTATGTTAAACCTCAGCGTATAGGTTCAAAGGCCTGCACAGGATGGTACCTTATCTAAAATCAATGGACCCCATGATGCAAAATGCTTTCCACCTTCAGAAAGAGAACAGATGAATTGAGTGCAGATTAAAGCAAGCTGTTTTTACTTTCTTTTTCTTGTTTTTGCTGTGTGTGTTTTCTTTTGCAACATGGCTAATGTGGAAATGTTTTACGAGACTTTACACGTACAATCAATAGCCCATTGCTTGCCTTCTTCTCAAAGGGGAGGGGAAGGTGGAAGGAGGGAGAGAATTTGGAAATGAAATTTTTAAAAAATGAATGTTAAAAAAATTTTACATGTAATTGGTAAATATTTACCAAAATAAATAAAAATATATTTAAAAAAGTAAAACCAATGGGATCCGCTCCTTAGAAAATGCTTTGAAATCTGACTCTTCTTCCCTTCATAAGCAAGTCAGTTTCAATGCAGAATCTTCACAGGTTCTAACAAGTCATAATGTAAACCTTCAAATATCCATCAGGCATCAGTCTTTTCTGTGTCATAGACCTTTGGCAGACAGGCTGATAAAGCCTGTGACCCCCTGCTCAGAAGTATGGTTTTAAATTTAGAAAATAAAAATACACAAGATTACTAATCAAAATATAAAAATGCTGAGTTCCTAGACCCCCAGTTAAAAAGCCCTGATTCATAGGGATAAATAAGACTTATGCTCATTTAAAGTCAGGCTTTCCTGTGGGGTTATCAATACACTCGTGTTTTCAAGTAGAGGGAGCTCTTGGCTAGGCAGAGAAGGGAGCTGGAGGGAAGATGGCAGGCAGGTGCATCGGGGGCCATCACTGCAGTAATATAAAGGACCTGTCTGCTCGGGCCCCAGCCACCATGAATCACAACACACTTTGCATGCTGAAATATGAAACCATTCCAGTTGAGGCTTGACACAGTAATAAATAAGCTCGACAATTATCTCTTTAATTTAAGGTGTCAGTTGGTGACAAAAGACTTTGGAATATATCCTTTTTCTCAGGAGGGGAAGAGGGATGACAAACCACCCCCCAGGTTACCTCTGTGTGCTCTGACTTCGTGTGTACTGAAAGGCAGCTGGGAGACCCTCATGACTGTGGCTTTCTTAGAGGAGAAAAGATAGTGTGGCATAGGGCAAGGTGGACTTGGAGCATGGGTTCGAGTCTAGCTCGATATATCCTGTTTTGTGACCCTGGGAAAATGGCTTAACTTCTCAGTACTCTAAGCCTTCCACTAAAATAATAATGCGTAGGCAAAGTAATGACCAAAGTACTGGAAAGGTGTGTGTTATTATTGTCGTGCAAGAGGTAAGGGGTTGGGAAGGTCTACTGGACTCGCGACTCAATGTGGGGAAACTCCCTCTACTGATACAGATTAGCAGCTGGGGGGGGGTGGGGGAAGTGAAAGAGAAGGAGGCTGGGGGGTGGCCCTTACTAACAGTCACACAGATGAAATGTAGGAGGCAGGTCTTTAACCAGACCTTCCCGACCCCATCCATGACACCTTAACAGTGACTCTGATAATGACAAAGAAAAGAGAGTCTCCAACTCCTGATGACAAGCCCCCTCAGAGCCCTGCCCCTGCTTATCTGTGTGGCCTTAGGAAAACCACTCCTTTGTAGAGGGGCCCTCTTGGAGGCAGGAAGACCCGGGTTCTAATCCTACTTAGAGATTTACTTTGAAATGTGAACTGGAGCGTCATCTACAAAATGAGGAAGTGGGATACTTCCCTCAAAGGTGCCTTCCAACTCTCCACCCTCTGGTCCCTCTTCCTCAGCTATAGAAGGAGGGAGTTAGATTAGTGACCCTTAAGGTCCCTCCTGGCTATAAATCTGTGATTCTGGGATGGAGAAACAGATTACCTCATGGGAGAGCCAGAAAGACTCTGCTCATCTGTACAAATGTTTACTTTCATCTTGCTGATAAGAACAGCTGGTCCCTTAAAGACCTCTGACTACAGCCATGGGTGTCCTACCAGGCTATGATTTACTCATGACATGAGTCAAAGAACTTATCAGATGGTGATCCTTTTGGGTTCAGATAACTAAAAAACTTCTTCCCCCACCAAAGAAAAAGAGAATAGAACGGTGATTTCTGAAACCCCCATTGTTGTTGCTGGTGTCCAGTTGTGTACAGTCGTGTCTGACACTCTATGACACCATTGGGGGTTTTCTTGGCAAAGATACTGGAGTAATTGCCATTCTCTTCTCCAACTCATTTTACAGATAAGGAAACGGAGGCAAATAAGGTTAAATGACTTGCCCAGAAAGATGAATCTTCCTGACTTCAGCCCAGGCGCTCTATTCACTATTCCACAAACCTACCACCTCCCCCATTATACATAATCATGGTGTCATTTCCTGAGGGGTTAATGACAATATTGCTGGCTTCCCCTGTAGCTGGAATATGAAGAACAGGTATTTCCTTTCATGGGAGTCACAGAGTGAATATAGCTGATGGAAAACAATGGCTGTGCAGTCTGGCTTTGGGAAAAGTAGAACCATCAAGTATGAGGCTGGGGGAGACATTCTCCATCAGAAAGCTAGGATGCAGAAATCCAAGCTGACATGAGATGAACCAGCCAATAGAGGGCACTGGAGACTAGTCACAGAGAGGAACAGCTTCTCTTACATCACTTACAGTCTAAACTGGGCTCCTCAAATACATTTCTTTGTGTAAAATGCCTTCCTACGACAAACCCAGACTATATTCATGAATGACAGAGTCTCTGACCTCAGAGAAACAACATGGTAGAGTAGAGAAAGACCTAGAATCTGAGGACCTGGTTGATCCATGTACTAATCTGGTGACTTTGGGCAAATTGATTTGTTGGAAAATGAGCCTGAGATGGGGCCAGGCCAGTGCTTCAGATGAGAAACTAGAATGAAATGAGATTCTTATAGACTGTTTGCCAGATACCTAATCAAAGGAGTCTACTAGTCAGAGCATGGAAAGAATCTCAATGATACCATGTCTAACATCCCCTTAACTGCAGAGAGCTTAGAACTGAAGCCTCTTGAGGTCTCTTGGCCTTTGTACTGGCCATCCCCCATGTTTCCTCATCTGAGTTATGCTCCCTAGGGTCCCATTCTACATGAGACTTGAGCAGAGCTTCTGCCTGCTAATGAGTGCCATTTCCCCAAAAGACTCCTTATTAATTTGTATATTGCCTACATATTTATGTATTCACCCCCCCACCACCACACAACATAACATAAGCTACATGAAAGCAGGGCACACTTCATTTGTCTTTATAGACCCAATACCTAGATATGTATTAAGCACTTGATAAATGTTTATTGATTGATTGATTGATTGGGGTTCCTTCCAGTTCTAAGATTTATGGTATTTTGTGGTGTGATCTTTTTATTTACTGAGACATTCACTCTCCTTTCAGAAAATCTGAAGAAATCTAAATTTGAGGAAATCTTCTTGGATTCTTTTAAATATCAGGCTCCCAAAGTGACTGTTTCTCTACGAGCATCTGAGAAATAGAATTTACATTTCTACAGGACTTTAACATTTAGGAAGTTGTTTTCTCTCAGGTGAGGAGTTAAAATATTACTTTGTTCATTTACATATGAGGAAATAGAGGATTAGAGAAATGAAGTGACTTGGGCAAGGGCACATAACTGGTAAATAGTAGAGCTAGAATTTAAAATTAGGTCACCTGACTAAAAATTGACTTTTCTAGCAAGGTTAACAAATATAGCCCTAATATCTAAATTAGGAAAAGAAAAAGTATAGAAAGAGAACTGCAAACCAATGTCATCAATGCCTATTGATCCAAAAGTTTTAAATAAAGTCCTATCACATAGACTATAGAAATTTATCCAAGAAATTACCCATTATGTACAAGTTAAATTTATTCAACAATGGGAAACAACCAACATAACTAGTCATACTAAAAACAAAAACTTCTAAAATTATGATTATCAACAGATACAGAAAAAGCCTCTAACAAAGTACAATACCTATGTATCATTAAAAAAAAAAGACTACTACAAAGTATAGGTTAGCCTATAGAACCTTTTAAAAAATATCATAAAAATATTTTTCTAAAATCAAAAGCAAGCATCATATGCAATGGAAATACACTAGAAGATTTACCAGTAAATGCAAGAGTAAAGCAAGAGTACCCACTTTCTCCATTATTATTTTTAAAAATTCTAGACATGCTAGCAATATCAATAAGACAAGAGGAAAAAAAAACTTAAATGCATATAGACAAAAGAAAAAATAAAAATATATCTTTTTTCTGATGGCATGATTGTTTACTTAGAAATTCCAAGGAAATTAGCAAAGATACTAATTAAGGCAATAAATGGCTTCAACAAATCTGAAAGCTATACAATAAACCCATAATAACTAATGCCATATCTATCTAATAATAGCAGAATCCAAAAAGTAATAAAAGAAATGAAAATACCATTCAAAGAAAATTAGAGAATGCATAAAATTTGGGGGATCAATCTACCAAAGCTCAGTAAATATCCATATAAATTCCTAAGTGTTCCTAAAATAAATAAAGTACAATTTAGCTGGAAGAATATTCAGTTCTCATGGCTGAGCCATGCCAATACAAAAGTGACAATATTACCAAAATTAGTCTGCAGTTTTAATGCTATGCCAATAAAATTATCAAAGCAATACTTTATAGAACTCAATAAAATGATTACAAAATTCATTTGGAGAAATAAAATGAAAAAAGGTAAAGATGATGGGAAATTGCAGTTCCTGACTCTAAACCATAATATAAAGAAGCAATCATGAAAACAATCTGGTAACGCTTTTAAATTTGAAAAGCAGATCATTAGAACAGACTAGACAAGGGAGAATCACAAGCAATTGTAACTCACCAGACCTGTATTTGGTAAATCATAATGCATATTACTTAGGAAAGAATTATTTGATTTTAAAAACTGCTGGGAAAGCAATCTGACAGAAATTTGGCTTAGACCAATATTATATGCCATATTCCACACTAAGGTCAAAGTAGATACATTACCTTGATATTAAATATTATACTATAAAAAAACAAGACAGGAAGTTTATTTATCTTTCATACATTTTTAACCATACAAGGGACTGAGACAATACAAAGGATAAAAATGACAACTGTGCATGAAACTGAAACATTTCTACAAATATAAAATGAATAAATCTAGGATAAGAAAGGAAAGTGAATAAATGGGGGAAAAAAATCTTTGCATTTAATTTCTCTGGTAAGTGTTTGGCATCCAAGATATATAGTGAATCTGTAGATATCTATGTATATGTACGTATACAAATGCATACATATGTATATGTATATATCAAAAGCTATTGCCCAACATATAGTGGCTAAAGGACATGAACAAGCAGTACTCAAAGAATGGGAGAGTATTAACAACCATATGAAAGGATGCCCCAAATCATTAATAATAAAAGAAATGCAAATCAAAATAATCTCAAATCCAGAAAATTGACAAATAGTCAAAAAAACCCAACTTTAAGCTACAAGGGTCATGTCAGACAGTGATGCAGACACACACTGGGATGCAAAGCATACAAAGTGCGCGAACTGGGGCTGAGTCCAGAGCCAGGAGGAAAGCCAAGGAGCTCCAGTGGGCAGCCTGAGTTAAAGCAAATGTGTAACAACTCCATGGCAGCACCCACCCTGTAACCCCTCCATGAATCACTAATGAGCTGAGATGGGGCAGCAGAGGCAAGAACACCTCACAATGTTCCTTGTGGGGTCTAAGAATGGCTCCCTAAGGCTGCCAACTTCGTGGGAAAACCAAGTGATCAGAAGTTTCGACGTGGCCACGGCTGTCATAATCACCACGTCTGTCTCTCGCCCCTCCCCCCGAACACTGAGTCCTTAATCAGAATCAGATGCTGCTGCATCCTCTGGGAGGTGCCAGGAGGCAGAGCAGGGAAGGAAGAGAGGCAGTGGGCACAATGGGAAGAGAGAGGGGTGTGAGAAAAACATGGGCACTTTCTAAGCAATTAATAAACCGCTGACTGGGCAGCCACTCCCTTTGATCAGACCCTCATCACATCTCACCTGAAATATTACAACAGCCTCTTAAATAACCTGACTTGTCTCTCCCCTCTCCAGTCCAGCGCTCTCCTCTGCTGCCAAAGGGATTTTCCTAGCTCGGCTCTGACTGCACCAGGCCCCTACTCAATAAACTGCAGTGGCTCCCCACTCCTGTGAGGATCAAAGACAGGTTCCTGTCTGAGCTGACCCCTTACCTTGCAGCCTTATTCTCCATCACTCCTCTTCATGGACAAAGGTCTGGCTATAGAGGTCTCCCTACTGGTCCTCATCCACAATAGCCCGTTGCCCATCTCTGTGCCTTGGTCCCCGCTCTTCTCCACACCTGGAGAGCTCTCCCTCTTCGCCTCCACTTCCTCCAAGGCTCAGATCAGATACCACTCTGAGCACACAGCATTCCTGGATTCCTCCCATCAGCCCAATGCACCTCCCTCCCACAAAATTACCTGCCCCTTTAGTCTGTGACCCCCCCCCCAGTAGGGGCTGCCTTTCTTTGTGCCCCCAAACTTGTCCCAGATCCTGGAACACAGGAGGTGTTTAATAAATGCTTTTCAGGATTCCAATTCAAGTCCTCTGACTTCAAATGCAGCTGCACCGGGATGCCTTCCCTCGAGCAATGTCCTTCACCAGACTAGACTGAGATCAAACAACAAAAGGGGTATGAAGCCTTTGGAACCATGGGGTCTAACATCAAGTTAGCTCTTATGCTCATTCCCACAGGAACTAGAAACAAGAGGGGCCTTGGGGATCCCCAGCCCAGCCGCCTCAGAGGCAGAAAGAAGCCAGGGCTGGCAGCCCCCACCTCCTCAGTCACAAAGACCCTAAGTGGCAAAGCTAGAATTTAGACCCAGGCCCCTTACCATCCATCTATCAATCATAAGCATTTATTAGGCTCCAAGTATGTGCCAGGAGAGGCAGGTAGATACATGAAAACTATTTGTGTCTCCCATTTAGGGAAGTCTAGGGAGGGCCCTTCATTTCACCTCTTGTCTGACCATAGCTTTTGTGGTGGTAAAAGATGCTGAAAGTTTTTGTTTTAAACTTAAAATGTTTCAGTTCCCTCCATATATCAGAATGAAAAAAGTTCCAGACCAGGGGTATCAGAGAACTTGGGTATGCGCAATTAAGCCCCAAGTACTTCACTAGACAACTTGATGGGCCTCAGTGTCTTCAGTCATAAAATAGGGACAATAAAATCTACATGATCTCCCTCAGAAGATTCCATAGCTAAAAGCTTTCATTTACTATTGTGCTATAAGAAATGAACAGGCGGACTTCAGAAAAACCTAGAAAGATTTATATGAACTGATGCTGAGTGAAGTGAGCAGAACCAGGAGAACATTGTACATACTAACAGTCATAGTGTGCAATGACTGATTTTGATAGACAGCCCTTCTCAGCAATGCAAGGACCTAAAACATTTCCAAAGGACTCATGATGGAAAATGCCATCCACATCCAGAGAAAGAACTGTGGAGTCTGAATGCAGAGCGAAGCAGACTGTTTTCTTTTTTTGTTTTGTTTCATTTTGGTTTTTTCTTTTTCATGCTTTCTCCCATTCGTTATAATTCTTCTATACAACATGACTAATGTAAAAATATACTTAATAGAAATGTCTAGGTAAAGCTTATATCAGACTGCAGGCTGTCTTGGGGAGGGAGAGGGAAGGGAGAGGGAAGGGGGAAAAATTTAAAATTTATGGAAGTAAATGTTGAAAACTAAAAATAAATTAAATTTTAAAAAAGCTTTCATTCACTATGTGCTTTAAGGCTTCTAAAGGACTAGACATCGATTATTTTATCAGAGATTTATAGCAATTCTGTACATTAGAGGTTAGTATTATTCCCATTTTAAGGATGAGGAAGGAGGCAGAGAAAAAACAAACAGCTTGCCTAAAGTCACAGGGATTGAGACTGTGTCCAGGCTTTCAATGGTATGGGGAATTTCTGGGCAAGGAAACTCCTTCTAGCAACTGGTGGCTGACGGGTGCCCAGAGTCACCCAACCAGTCTGAGCTGGAGGCAGGATTGAACCTTGAGACCACCTCTCTCTCCAGTGTTCCATGCTACTTTCCCATTGAAGTGATTCATGAACAATATGATGCCTTGTAAATGGGAGCAGCTCATCACCAAAAGGTTGGTGGTCTATGTTCCTGATACTGTGTTAAATACTGGAGATAGGAAAAAGGGGTCGGGATGGGGGGAAATCAAGTGACAGCCATTTATTGGCTGTGACACTATACAAACCTCCTCTCCCCCATCATCCCCAGAAGGAACGGAGCTATGGTCTTCATTGGTCAAGCCCAAAGCCCTTTGCCGCCTGACTCAGTGACCTTATCCTGCATTACCCCTTTTCACACACTCTGGTCCAGGCAGCTGGCCTTCTGGATACTCCATACACCTGCTCCACTCCATAGCTTTCCTTCCTCACCTCTGCTATGAGAATTCCTAAGTGATTTCAGAACTTGCCTCAAACACCATCTTCAGGAGTCCTTTCCTGATATCCCAGCTACTAGCACCTGCCCTTCCTCCCCAAACTCCCACGTAATTTTAAAATAAATCTATTTATTTACATCTTTTCTCCCCCCCGTCGCAGGGGAGTCCCCACTCTGTTACACCAGATGGTCCTGTAGGATCATTAATCTAGAGAATGAAAGGCCCTTGGAGGTCACTTAGTCCCATGTTTTCATTTTACAGATGAGGAAACTGAAATTCTGAGACAAAAATCTGACTCATCAAAGAAACAGTGAAGTCCCAGCAGAATTGGGCCACATCCCAAGGCTCAGACCGGTCCAGCGGACTCCCTCCAATAGAGCACACTACCTCCAGAAAAAGGTTCAGGAACTCTTTGTGTCCTGGGTGCCTTGGGCACTCTGGGGAAGCCTAGGATTCCTTCACAAAATTATCTTTGTCAATGAATAAAATAAAATACAGAGGAGACTGAAAGGCAGCTGTCAGAATATTTTTTGTAATTCACTATGGACCCTGGCTCTGCAGAATGGAAGTTCCTTGAGAGAAGGGGCTGTTTCATCGGTGTCTTTGTATCCTTGGAGGAATTTAAATAAAGTAATTTTTAGTTATTTAAATAAAGTCATGGGACTGCGAGCTTCTAGTGGGCAGGGAACATGTTTTCTGCCTTTACACACAGTTATTGTGAACGACTGATCGACATAGATGAAATCACTTCAAGTGTTATTGTCATTTCAAAACTACAGCCCCACATTTTCCAATATTTGAATTGTTTCTAAAATGCAGCTGAAGGAAGGAGTCCAACAGGTGTAGCACACAGGGCATCTGCTGGCTCTCTGTCCTCTGCCATCCTCCCCAGAAGGATCTGGGGACAGCTCAGAGAACACACTGGCCTGAAAGGCCGCCAGTCCCCTCCTGAGAAACTGCCAGCGACCTTGGCAAGCCTTGGCCGCCTGTCTGCTTCTCTTTTCTCCCTTTGGATACAATGGGATTTTCCTCCTAAATTCATATTCTAGAGGAGTCACAAACGTCCCCCCAAGTTCAACAGCAGCCCTGACTTCAGATCTCAGAGGCCTCCTGCTATGCCGAGCTCTCTGCTGGCCCCCCCTCCCGCTAAGGGGAGGCTTTTGATGTGTACTATTGGGACTCCCAGCTGACCCACACAGAGGCCCTTTGATCTCTTAGTAAGTGGCTGCTTGTCTCCTGGTGCCTTTAGTCTGGCTGCAGGGAAGTTTCTGGAAGTCAGTCCTCATCCTGGGGACACACAAACTCCACACACCAGGAGTGTGCTCCCTTCAGTCACCCGGGACTGCCCCACTGAAAAGCCTGCTTTAAGCTATGAGAGAATTTCCCCCGGTAGCCACATTCCATCGACCCCAGGACTACACTATTAAGACTTTTTTTTCTCCCCCAAATGAAGCAGCTTAAAATGATTTAAAGGACATGGAAGGTTCCCATAGAGCAAAAAGGAAGCAAATCCTCTGTGAAAAGAAGTCTTGAGCACAGTTGGTGTCAAAGCTTACAGTACTTTGATGTTTGTGAAAATAAATGTGGATGAGATACGAAGATGGGCAGAAAAACAGCCTTTATCAATACTTCTGGGGTGAAGTGAAGGTTCAGCTCCAGACAAATGCCTTTTAAAAGCATCTCCGTGGCTGACTCAACACAAAGCTATAGGTTACTCTTTGATGAATATGGATGCTGATGTCCTTTCATACTTCAGCAAACTACTGACTGGTCAGCTTTCTGCAGCCATAATCTAATCCCCCTAAGGTGAATCAGGCACCAAAGAGGTGAACTGGAAAGGCAGACCACGGGAAACAGCCCAGGAAGATGCCTTGGGAATCAGAGCAGCAATAGTAAAAACAGTGGATTACAGTGGATACTTTGATGCTTTTACAAACCAAAAACTCTACAAGTATCTGAGACTGTACTCTTTCTTAATCCCTGGGCAAGAGATTGCTGGGGTAAGAAGCAGAGGGGTTGGAGTGGACAGAGGGCTATACAAAGTTAGGAAGATCTGGCCCAAAATCTCACCATTGATAACTATAGACAAAGGTCTCAGCCTGTTTCCTCATCTGTAATTTGGGGGTGGAGGGGGTAGGGAGGTGGAGGGTGTAAGGAGGTGGAGGGTATAGGTAAGTGGAAGAGATGGGGGAATAATAAATTAATATTTGCAGTACCTCCTTAGACAGTTATTGTGATTTAGAAATAAAATGAGGGGTGTCAGGTGCTTTCCAAACCTTAAAGAGACATTTAAATTACCTTTTTAAAAAATTGGGGGGGGGGCGTGGCTAGGTGGCACATGAATAGAGCACTGGCCCTGGAGTCAGAGGGATGTGAGTTCAAATCTGGCCTCATACACTTGACACACTTGGTAGTCATGTGACCTTGGGCAAGTCACATAATCCCAATTACCCTGACCTCCCCCCTCCAAAAACTGGGCTTCCCGAATCTGAGGGAGGCTATCAGCTCTCTATCAGTATCACTATCCTGATCATCAATGGTAGCAGCAACAATGACAATTCAAATGTCAATCCTTGCTTCTAACTCAAATTCATGCAATATTTAGAAAATGCCTTCTATGGGCAAAACATGGAATTAGGTCCCTGCCCTCAAGAAACTTGCAGCCCAGAAGGAAATGAGAACTGGCTGCACCAAATTATTTCTATGAATACCAGGGGGCTGTGTTGTATCGCTTTGGGGTGTTTATTTTAAATCTAGGATAAAATAAAGCCAAACTCACATGGGGCTAAAAGGGACCTCAGAAGCTCTCACATCCAGCCAGTATTTGAAAAAGAATCCATGGAGGACAGCTGAGAAGAGGCCTCTCCATGGCCAGTGATGGAGAGCCCACTACCTTGTGCACCCATTCCAATTTGGGATACTGGAAGTAAGGCTCTTCCCCCTTATAGTCAACCTAAGTCTATCATGCTAAAACTGGTTTATATGAACTGAGTAGAGACCAAACTCCATTAGCTGGGTGTCCAGGGCCTTCCATGATGAGGCTCCATTCTCCCTTTTTTAGCTTTCTCTCCCCTGTATTACATGCAACCTTCCAGCCCACACAAGTCCCACTCCTGGGTCCGCCATTAAAATTCCTACTTAACAATATGGTGCCCAGAATGGAGCACAATGTCAATTAAGGGCTTAGGAGAGTTAATTAACTATCATTCATCTGATAAACTCAAATTCCTTTAGGTTTATTCTCCCACCATTTGCATGCGACAAAGAGGGATGACTGAGAAATACTGAAAAGTGTGGTTAAGGCTGGGGGCTGAATCGAGAGGAGCCTTGGGAACACTCAATCACTCCCCAGTAACTTGGGCCTTTCAGCACTTGGAGAACATGGCATCAAGAAGAGAGAGTCTTTCTTCTGTTGGGTTCCTCCAGTTTATTCTAATTTAGACTCTGGTTATGCACAGCTGCTGGCTTGTTGTCTCCCCCATTATATTGTGAGTTCCTTGGGAGCAGGGACTGTCTTTGTCTTTCTTTGCGTCATATCTTTTAGCACAATGTTTGGAACATAGTAGGTACCTTAAAAATACTAGCTGATTGACTGTTGGATTTGAAATCAGGAAGACCCAGATTCAAATCCTACCTCCAACCCTAGTGATGTCGTTCCTTGGCCAGGGAGTTTCCTCATCTGTAAGATAAGGATAACTGTAACACTTATTTCACTTGACAGGTTCTTGTGAATTAATGTGGATAAATAAAACTAGTGTGCTAAACTGATATTCAAATGCTATTATTGTTATCATCAGCATCATCGGAACTGCTCATTTCAAAGAACAACATGTACAAATGCACCATAGTCCAATGGAAAGAGGGCAGGAGTTCTTAGAGACAGAGGGTCTGTGGTGATATCCTGGCTCTTCCCCAATCACTGCACCACCCTGTGCCTCAGTTTTCTCATCTGTAAAATGAAGGGGTTGGACTTGCTTGCATGTCAAACCCTTTCCAGCTCCAAATCTATGATCCTAGGATTTTATGACATGCTTCTACTGAGGTATTTATCATCAAAGCTAATGATTAAAATAACAAATCTAACCTACATCAGTGGATAATGGTAACAAACAAAGTCTACATTTGGAACCTAGCAGTTAAGCTGAAAGCTTTCCTATATTTTTATACACACACACACACAAGATTTATTTTATCTTGATTGACCCTAAGCTCCTTATGGGGAGTGACTATTTCATTTTTGTCTTTATCTTTACTAGAATGATTGGTAAATAGTAGGGACTTAATAAATGCTTTTGCTTAACTGATTTATGAATAACTCTGGTCAGCAATTACATGAGCATTACATTTTGAAGAGAAGTAGAAAGAAACAAGTCAGGGGTTCCCTAACAGTTCTTTCGGGTCAGAGACATAACACAAACAACATTATCACCTTCACTAAATTCTTATTGTCATGCTTAATTGTGGCATTAAGACTTGGAAAATGGACCATGAGCTCTGGCCCCACCCAGTTGGAAAGAATTTGCAAGTAGGGCTGGGGGTAGAATATTTATCTCCTCTGATAACCAGTCAAGATAAAGTGGGGAAGGCAGACCACCAGATTGGCCATGGAGTCATGAATATTTTGGCCATAAGTCTCATATATTCTACTAAATAGCAGAAGAAATGAGTTGTACATCAATAAGACAGCAAAGAAATTCTAAGTTATTGAAATATTATATACATAGTTGACAATGAATGACTATTTGCTATGTTGAAATCAAATGCCATCCACTGCACAGAGCAGAAGCCACTGGAGTAGGGCATTCATGTGAATTCACAGAAAACTGCAAAATAAAATTAGAAAGTATTTATGACTCATAATATTTTTTACTTCAAGGATTAGTCTCTCTATGTGACTGTGGATGACAAGTCATTTAATTTCTCTGAGATTCCATTTCCTAATCTATACAAGGAGGCCTCTGAGGTCACTCCTCGTCCTTAATCTATGATCTTCTAATTCTTCTGCCACAGACACAGACAGAGATCATAAAACCTCATTGGCCATCTACTCCAAGCCTTCCATTTAAAGATGAAGAATAGGAGGTCTGGAGAGGTCACAGTACATGCCCAAAGTCTTGCTGCTTCATCAGGGTAGAGTTCCTGCAACCGAGATGTCCAACCATCCCTAGAGTCAACCTGATCATGGGTAGGAATCTTTCTGACCTGTTGGATAAAATGATACATAATTCTATAATTCACCCTAGGAAGAACTATAGTGAACCCAATTAATCATCCTCGGAGCTTTCAAGCCAAATAAAGCACAGTCACAATGGTAGCATCACCCACTACAAGACGTGAATCACCCAACAGCATTTGCAGAAGCACAAAGTCTTTTAACTTTGAGGGAAATATCGTGGAATGAAATCAGTTCAACCTCCATTATCAAAGTACAAGAAGACCTTCACCAAGCCCTCCTGATAGAAAATAGAGGAGGAAGTAGGGCTGACTAAGTCACTCCATCTGAGATAACAGAATCCATCCGACTTTATTATCTCTGTTTCTACAACTTGGTTGTTTGATTGAAAAAATAGACTCAGGACATTCTCAGAAAACACACATTGTTAAGAGATTCAATCAATCAATTGTAGAAGCATTTATTAGGCCCCTTTTGTGAGCAAGGTAAATGGGAGGCTTTGGGGAATACAATGCCACAAGGAAACCAGCTTCTCTCCTCAAAAGATCAATAACAATGACAGCATTGATATAATGCTTTAAAGATTGCACAGGGCTTTAAAAATACTACCTAACTTTGTCCTAACCACAACCCTGGCAGGTAGGAGCTATTATCCCTGTTTTACAGACAAGTTAAACTGAGGCAGAGTGAGCTTAAATAACATAGCTACTTAGTGTCAAAGGCTAGATTTGAATTTGGGTCTTCCTGACTCTGCATTCTGCCACCTAGCTGCATTCTATTTGAGAGCACAAGGAAAGAGAATGAAATGCACACAGATGAAATCAACACAAGATCATTAGGTCACGGGAACAGAGATTTGGAGCAGCAAAGGGGTTCTAAGCCATCTAATCCTAGCTCTTCGTTTTAGATTTGGAAATTGATGCTAAGACATTTAAAGTCCCTGACCCAATGCCACACAGCAAGTAGGAGCAAGGGTCCTCGGAATCTAAATACACCACAGTGTCCACACTTGCAAGCTACCTCCCAAGGAGCATGTGAACAGAGGGAAATAAAGAACTATTTCTTACTGTTTCTCAGTATTGCAGGACCACAGATAGACAGCTTGAAGGAGGGCATGTAGCCTAAATCATTTGCGGAGAAATAAAGCCAGTTCCCCAGTATTGCACAGCTCAGAAATGTCTGAGGCAGGATTCAAACCTTGATCTTACTCATTTTAAATCTAAAACTCTTATCAACTATGCCATGCTATTGGAAATTACAAATTTAAATTATAGATTTTTAAAAAGCACTGCAAAGAAAAGAATCATGGATCTGGAATCATGAGGATGAGATAAAGATCCTTGCTTTTTCATGAACTTTGTAACCACGAACATGTCACAAGCTTTCTGAGCCTCAATTACTTCAGGAGATGGATAGCTACAATTATTGTGCCCATTTTACAGATGAGCAAACTAAGGCAGAAAAAAATTAGGTGGCAGTAAGTGCTTGAGGCAGACTTTGAACTCGTCTTCCTGACTCTACATCCAATATACTGTCCCCTACAGCGCCTAACTCAGTACAAATTTGAGTTACTTATGAATTAATTACACAAATAATAATCCTCCTCTGATGTCTCATCATGGCACTGGTATGACCTTGGGTTCCTGCAGGCCAAAACTAGGAGGGAACAGGGTCAGGGAGGTCCTACAAACCTGGAAAGGAGTTAAATGTGGGCCAGACAATGGTGTTGTCTCTGGCCAATTTTAGGGAGGAATCTTACCAGAGCCTTAGCTAAATTAGGCAGGGGTGGGGCATGGGGTACATAATGTCCTCCACTAAGCAGATACACTAGAGTTAAATTTTCAGGGTCAAAAAAGGGAAAAATACCCAGGGGTCTGCTGGGCCCATTTCCACTGTTATGTTTTGAACTGAAAATTATCTGATGCCTAGGGCCAAAGTCCAGTATTGCTCAAACATTGAATATAAGTAAGGACAAATGATTCATTAACTTGGGATGCTTCTTTTCCTGAATGTTTGTTTCTGAAACCATCAATACTAGCTCTTTGGCAATACCACAAGCACACAGTACTAATTATTCTTTAGAAATACCTAAATTTTATTGCATCAGTGGAGAGCGAGAATAATGTCTAAGGACTCAGGTCTTTGGCTATGGATTGGGAGGAATCCCAAATAAGGGCTGACATAGAAGAGACCAATAGGGAGCCACCCACCCTAACCACCCACCCAAATACTTATGGAATGTATTCATCCATCTATCCATTCATTTATTCCGCATGCAACAGATCTTACTAGAATTGGGGGAGATCACAAAGAAGTAATGACGGAAGAAAGGATTCCTAATAACACTGTCGCATAAAGAGTAATAAGAAAGCTACTGATGAGAAACTGGGGAAATTGAGGTGTCTCAGATCTGAGAAGGGGGGGGGGGAGGAAAGAATCAGGAGGAAAGGGCCAAGAGGAGAGGGGGAGGCTAGATGAAGAAAGAGCCGGGAAAACAAAGGGGGAAAGGGATGAGAGGAAGGGGAAAGAAGAGAGGAAAGGAAAGGAGATGGTGCAGAAAAGGCGAGTTGGGAGAGATGAATGTTAAAAGTAGGGATCGTTTCATTCTTTTCATGTATCCCCAGTACTGCAGATATTAATATGTATCTGTGGATTCATTGATGAACCTTAAAACTGTCAGAATTGTAACCAGCAATACTGGAACGCAGGGAAGGCACAAAAAGACCCAAGTTTAAGTGGCACCACATGGTGCCTCTGCTGAAGTTTCTTTTACTTCTCATGGGGCATTTAAGGCCTTTTAAAATCTAGGACCAATCTGCCTACATTTACTTGAGCTTCCTCCCTCTACAATTCTGCCAAACTGTCTAACATAGTCTCTGCCAGTATTTCATCTCCTATCTCTGTTTCTTCACTGATTGCTCCTCAAGCCAAAAATGCCCTCCCTCCTCACCTCAGCCTCAAAGAATCCCAAGCTTTCTTCAAAGCTCAGCTGAACCATCACTTCCGGCAGCAGCCTCTTAGACTCCACAGCCAAGACCAACAGAAAGTAAGCACCCTGAGGGCAAGCATCTGCTATATTTTCCATTTGTAATCTCCCAGCCTTTCAGTGCCAAGAGCCTAGTAGGGGACTAATGAATGCCAGTTAAATGTAGAGTGAGTAAAGCAACAGAAAGGAGTCCATCAGATCTGAAGATAAATTATATAAGTCCCCTAGAGGAATCGGCCTCAGGCAAAGTTCTCAGGGAACAAGACTCCAGAGGGAAGGGACTCTGGGAGCCGTGGAGGGGGAGAGGACAGGAAGAGATGGACTATCCAACACCATTCCAAGCCTCCAAATAGCATTGCACCCTTATGAGGGAGGTCACTTAGGGAAGGAAAAGGGGGAGCCTTGGGGAGAAGCAGGCTGAAGGGAGAAAAGGTCTTTCCTGATAGCTTGTTATTTAAATGAATTATTCTTGCTAAAGGCTAATTATTCTTGCCGAAGGGTTAATTGTGGTCTAAATAACTAAACAGACAATTCATAAATTAGGTAGCCATGCTTATTTTTCCCAACTGCCTCATTTTCATAGAGTCAGTGAATAGCAGGATGGCCTTGAAGCCAAGAAGGCAAGGGTTCATGTCGGACTGGACCACTGGCTGTGTGATGCTGGGCAAGTCACTGACTCTGCCTGGGGTGGAAGCAACTCTAGCAATTTCACATCACAAAGAAGGTGCCAGCCTCCACGAGCAAAGCAAGTTTCCTCATCTGGAAGTCTGTACTCTGAAATAAGATACTTATCCTTCATTACTTAATAGTGCTTATTAACAATGAAGATATGTTTGAAATTTCACCTGGGTTCAGGTGTTTTTCTGCAACATCGATAACAAAAACTATAATTAAGGCAAAGGAATTTCTTCCTTGAACAAATGACTGTTGTCAATTGTATGAGCACAGGCAGAAGCCAGCTAGAAAAAAAAAATGTCATCAACTTTATATTAAGTAACAATTTTGTCTTTAGCAGTTATAAAAATGTCACAGATAATATCAATGCATTAATGGCTACTGGAAGCTTCAGGATTTTTATGAGGATGACACTCAGAGAAATTCCAAAGGCAGAGAAACGTGCCTAGTGCCTGCACCAGCCCAGACTGCCCATTCACACAGGAACAGCATCGCCGGGAGATTTCGGATATTCTTGTTTATAAAAACTACGAGTCTAAGAGAGCCACAAGCAAACGACAGACACTAGTCTGAGGCTGGGTACCGGCTACAATGTTACAAGTGCAATAACAAATCGTGTTTATATGATGCTTTAAGAACTGCCAAGTGTTCCACACACATTGCATCCTTTGATCATCGCTACAAAATTCTCCCTGCTCTTGTCCCCCCACCTCTCGGCTGCCAAGTGATTTTCTTAAGGCACAGATCTGACCACATCAGCCCATCATAGCGTATTCCAGTGGCTCCCCATGGATTGTTTTGAAATCAAAGCTCTTCATGACCTGCTCCTGATCCAACCTTTCTAATCTTCCTGCGCCTTACACCCTACTCTGTAATCCTGGGACCTTAGCCTCCTGGCTGCTCCTCACACAAGACCTTCCATCATCCAATGCTGGATGGTTCACTCATTTTCTCCCCATGCCCAGAGGACTCTCCCTCATCTCCCTTAGCTTGCTGACCTACCTGACTTCCTTCAAGTCCAGTTAAAACCCCTTCATTCTCTTCTCTTCTTCAGTCGATTATTTCCAATTTCACCTGTCTATAGCTTGTCTGTAGATAGGTGTCTGTGAGTTGTCTCCCCATTAGACTGTGAGCTCCTTGAGGGCAGGGGTCTTTTTTTTTTTATCTCTAGTGCCTAGTAAATGTTTTCTGACCAATCAACTACAACTCTCTGAGGAAGGTGGTGTGATTATCATCCCCACTTCTCAGAGATCGTAAGTGACTTGTCCAAGGTCACACACCAATGAAGTATCTGAGGAAGGATTTGAAATCAGGTCTTCCTATCCCCAAGTCCAGTGCTCTAGCCATTAGATGGTCTGACTAATATAAAAGGTTATTTGTTCTTCTAAGAGCATAAGATCATAGGATTTAGCACTAGAATGGACCACAAAGAATAGCATTCCCCACCATTTTACTATTAAGTAAACTGAGGCCTTGACAGATTAAAGGCTTACCCAATGTCATATAGGAGGAAAGTGATAGATGGGACTCCAAGTCAGGAATCTACCTGCAAAAAGCCATGTGCTGGCAACCATGACCTGCCAGCACAGTCCAGGAGGCTCAGCCATCCTCACAAATGTTCGGCCCAATTCAACTAAGTCAATCTATTGTGGTCCAGAAGGAACAGAAATAGTTACCCCCACTTCTAATGAAAACATACAGGACTGGAGTCCCCATCTAGCAGTCCACACCCAAGGATACTTTTCTGCAGATTTGCTTATCACAGTGCTTAAATGAACAGCAAAACCGCCATAATCACTGCAATGCAGTATTGTCTGGGTTTAGGTCTGACCTTTCAAATGAGACTTCTGTAAAGTAGAAAATAGGTAAGCATACACTGGCAGGTCACAGGCACCATAGGTGGCCCTCAGATTTGATCCTGGAAAGACCTGAGAAGGGCAAGGGTCAGTTCATTTCATGAACACCCTCAGCAAGCAGCCCACGAGAGCAGGCAGCCCAGACACAGAGGGAATGCAGAGTCCACAGATGATTCACATGCAATCCATTCTGACTGCTATTTCCTTAAATAATTTTAACATTTAATTTCACTAACAGCTGACAAACAGCAAATCCGAGGAGTTCAGAGGAATACAGGCAAACCTGTGCAAATGGAAGCAATGTGGAGTGAGGAGGCTGAAGGTCAGAATTCATTATTGTTCCTTTAGCACCAAGAGAAGGTGCACAGCAACTCCAGAATAAATGAAAGCAAAAAACTTAATAACACACCACCTTACAGTGTTTGTATTGATCATTCCTGGTCCCAGACAGAAGATAACAAAATCTCTTAGCAGAAAGGAGAATGCACCAGCAGATGGACTCACCTAACTGGCTGTGTTTTCTGCTAATTGTTTTTCTTTATTAGAAAAGAGAGTTCAATGCTCAGGGGAGAAAAAGATCTATAAACATGGAAATAACTAGGATATAAAAACAAAAGGCACAGACGTTAGGTGGCGCCATAGGGCATAGGGCGCCAAGCCTGGAGTCGGACTCCTCTTCCCGAGTTCAAAGGTGGCCTCAGACATTTACCAGCTTTGTGACCCTGAGCAAGTCACTTAACTCTGTTTGCTTCAGATTCCCCAACTGTAAAATGAGCTGGAGAAGAAAATGGCAAACCACTGCAGTGTCTTTGCCAAGAAAAGCCCAAATGGGGTCACAGAGTCAGACATGACTAAGAATAACAGAAAACAAAAATAAAAAGCACAAATCAAACATATTTTCAAATATTAATAACTTGGACTTCCATAATGTTTACAAACCATTATCGTCTTAAATTTTCTGTGAATTGAGCAATGCAAGTATTAGTACATTACCTCACTTTGGGGGATGAGAAAGAAAAGAAGTTGAGTCACCTTGTCAGGGCCAGAAGATGCCCATATTCTCAGGGCCCCAAGGCCAAGCAAGGAAGGAGGCAAGACCTCACTGTCCAACCCCAAGGCACATGGCCTGAACTTCCTCTACACCAGGTTATTGTTCCAACCTCCCTTTCTCCACATACTAGCTCCTATACAGTATCCTCCGGGGTTCTTTAAAGCATAACACACCAGCAAAGCATCCTGAAGAATATATGGCCAGAGGTTTCTAGTCTTACAGTATTTCCTATGTGCAATGAGAATAGGCCAGGGGAGTTCTTAATATTTTTATATGTCATTGAGCCCATTGGCAGTCTGCTGAAACCTAAGGACCCAGGATCGTGTTTGTAAATGCATAAAATAAAATACAAGTTACCAAGGATTACAAATGTATTTTAGAAACAAGTTCACAGACCCCTTAAAATCATTCCACGGATTCCTTGGGGGGCCCCAGGTGAAGCACCCCTAGACTAGACCCAATTTTTAGCTGAGCTTTTTGAGCCAGTTCTTGCTAGTTTAGTGATGAAAGAAACCACAGTGAAAAAAATGGGGTTCATGAAAATGTACTGTTGTCATTTTTCAGCTGTTTAGTTGTGTCTGACTTTTTGTGAGCCCATGGACCATCGCATGCCAGGCCCTTCTATCCTCTACTATCTCCTGAAGTCTGTCCAAGCTTATGGTCATTGCTTCCATGGCACTATCCATCTGTCTCATCTTCTGCCACTCCCTTCTTCAATCTTTCCCAACATTGGAAGCATTTCCAATGAGTCCCAACTTCTCATTATGTGGCCAAAGTATTTAAGTTTTATTATTATTATTTTGCTTTTTGGAAGGAGGAAGGGAGGGCAATTGGGATTAAGTGATTTGCCCAAGGTCACATGGCTAGTAAATGTTAAGTGTCTGAGGCTGGATTTGAACTCAGGTCCTCCTGACTCCAGGGCTGGTGCTCTATTCACTGTGCCACCTAGCTGCCCCTAGGCTTCATTATTAAAATCAATATCCCCAAATGCTAATTCCTCTAATACCTTACTGTAGCAGCAAGCACCCCAAGCGTCCTCAGGGTTTGCAGCTACCACAGGTTCTTGGATCTGCTTTGTTAAAGGAAAGCAACTCAAAATGGGTTAACAAGCTTACTTTAATCAGTCAGACATATATCGTTTACCTTGTTCAGGAGAAAAGGTCAGCACCCTGAACCTCAAAGTATACAGGCATAATTATCAAGACAGAAACATCAAGTAGACAGATTTCCAAACTGTCCAACCATTACATCCATACCCAGTCAACATCTGGGTTTCCACATTCTGGGTTTTTCAAAGCCAGGGGACTCTCAACAACGGCTTCCCAGAATTCAGATCAAATCACAGAACACTTCTCAAAGTGAGTCCCAAAACAAAGCTACACATCAGGGCTTATATAGCCTTCTCCTGACTCAGAGAATGTAACAACCTTATTGACCCACTGGCCAATCAAAAAGTATCTACTGAAAAACAAGCCTCCCTTCCCAGGCTTCTGGTGCACTTTAGCCTAGGGGCAGGGAAGATCTTTAAAATTTACATTCCCATTACACTTACCCATGTACCTAAATACCCCCTTTGTGTTGCCAAGCTTTTTCAACAACATCGCTCTTACTGAGCCTCAGATGATGGTGAGAAGCTGCTTTCATGGAATCCCATAGGTAAATAGTAAAAACAGAGATAAGATGAGCTCCAGGGCAGGAAATGGCCTTCATGGCTCTGTTTGAAACCTTCACCTAGCCTGGCAAAAGTTATTTCCCCTCATTAGTGTTTATTGCCTAATTACAGCAAGTGATAACCTAACCAATTAATTAACTTGCCCAACACCAAACTTTAAATTGAGATACCCTGTCATCTAAATGTCACAGGAGGTGACAGTGACACACGTTTTACTGATAAACAACCAAAACGTGATGTACACACCACAGAGGGAGTTTCAGAGTCGGGGAGAGGCAAATGATCTGAGTCCTTAGAACTAAAGAGCAAGTTTCTAATAAGGGTATTCAAAAATAATTTTCGAGTAATGCTCCATTGCAAAGAAATATTCTACTCCCTTTTAAAATAAAATTAGAAAATTTGCAGAGAAATGAATGCCTATGTACCAACAGTGACAGGAAAGAGAGAAAGTTAAGACAAAGAAGCTTTTATAGAAAAGCAAGAAATTCTGGATTCAAAAGTCACTGGATACTGCAGAGGACATCTCCAAAAAAGTTTTGGGTCCCCTTCCTTCAGTAGGCCATAGCTCCACCATAAAAATGCATCTCGATTTTATACAGACGTGTGTGTGTAAGTACATGGTACTTTTCACAACAGAACGTAACTTCTTCAAGATCAGAGACTGCTTCGTTTTGTCTTTAGCACCTTGGACAACGCCTGACATATAGTAGGAGCTTAATAAATAATTACTATTCGGAAAAGAGAGCTCAACTTGCATAAAAGATTTTGCACCTCACCATTAATTTTGAAAAGAGTCCTCTCCTGATCCCCTGACCCAGAGGTTATAACTCTTTCCCTGTTGAAATTACTGTGTGTGTATGTATATGTGTGTGGTGTGCACACATATGCCTATGTACACACACAAATAAATATGCACATAAATACATATAATCATATATATATATATATATATATAAAATCTCTGAGGAAAAGGCATATGCTGTTATGGTGTGTACAGGTGTCTGTGTGTGTATATGCATGCCTATTGGTAAAATTGGGTCAGTAATATGAGTTTGGTATACCATATAACATATAGTGAGTTTGAATCCTGCCTTGGAAATTTATTTGTTTGACACTGGATAAATCCCAACCTTTCTCAGCCTCGGTTTCCACATCAGAAAAATGGGGCACCAACCTCATAGGACTATGGTACAGTTCAATAGGGACAGTACTTTGCTGTCAAAATGATAGTTGTTACTGTGGCCGTTGGACTTATTATTCACTTAACTGTTTACACATCATATCCCCTTGGAAGAACGTAAACTTGAGAGCAGAAGTCGGTTGGTGCTTCCCTTTGCCAAGGACAGTGCCCATCACACAGGTTACATTAATTAAATGGAAGCTTAATTCATCCTTTTAGAAGTGAATAAACCTGTAACAAACTGCCATATTCAGGGACAGGAGTTTTTAATTAAACAATTTTGCCAGAGACGTGGGGCCTCTCTCCACAAATGGACCTTGCTCTACCAAAAAACCTAAACTACCTAAGCCTCTCCTGGCCTTGGAAAGGGACCACACTAAGATCAGTTTCAGCTTTCTGTCCTGTTAATGACCAACAACATCATCAGGGCTCTGGGTTATTCTTCTGAGCTGTGATTCTTATACTGGGACATTGGCTGCAAAGGAAGATGAGAAAGGGGGTCGGGATGGCTCTTGGCAGAGTCCAATCATGATGGAATGGAATCAAGGAATAAAAATATGGGTTCACTCACCCCTTGAGTTCTCTTTTTTTTTGGGGGGGGGGAGACTGAATCTGTGATTTCATCGATGGGAAACTCCCTTCACCAATGCAGCTCGGTAGCTCCTCTGTAACTTGCAGTCTTGCAGAGTTGCCTAGAGCATGGAGAAGTAAAGGGACTTGCCCAGGGTCACATAGCCAATATCTGTCAGACACAAGATTTGAACCCAGATCTTGCTGGCTCATGTTACCTCTAGAGATCTAATTAGTGTGAAGCAATTCTGAAAACTCAAAAATTGAGATTAGACTAAAGTGAAGTAATTATGAAAAGCAATCATTAATTTGGATCAACAACTCAAAAGCCAATCTGCCTAACAACCCTGTGAAAAAATATTCCAATGGCTGAGAGGGGCAGCTGTCAATGCCAGCTAACATGCCAGCAAAAATGACTAAGAATCTATTTTTGGTTGTCTTAAATTGCACCGGCAAAATTTGGGATTTTATGTTCTTACATAATGTTCTCAAAGTATTTGTCTTTTCATCTGTTCCTCATTGTCTTCTTCTATGAGGAAAGAATTGATTTTTACATCAGTAGGCATTTTATGTGCTTAGAAAGGGAGTACATTTTGCTTTATTAAACCACAGCGAGCTAAGGCTGCACTAGCATATTAAAATATGCACATTATAGAAAAAAAGCATTCTTGCCAAGAGTTTTAATTCCCTGTGATAATCAAACACAGATATTTAAACAGAGCCCATTGACTGGTAAAATTCAAGAGGCATCTTACCAAGATCTTTCTCATTCTTTCCAAATGCAACCATGCCTTCAATTCTCTAAATACTACCAGACTATATTCTGCATCATCTTTCACATAACACACCAACCTAAATAAGCTAGAGGAGTGAAATAAGGTATTTACAGAGGCACACACACACACACACACACACACACACACACACACCCTTAATTATGGCGTGTTCTTTGGGTTCCACAACAGAAATAAAGTCTTCATCCATGCTAAGAAAAACAAACTCTATTCTAACATGTTGGGATTATCATTTTGCTTGGTTCTCAAAATTGGGACACTGACTTACTGAGGAGATCAAGTATTTTCCGGCTCAGGTGGATTTTAAGCTTGATTAGTTTACAAAAGTTGTTTCCACTAAAATGGTCATACGCCAGGTCTATGTCTATTCCTTTATTCATTTCCCGTTTGTGAAGACTAATAGCTTATTTGAAGAGGTGTTTGGAGTGTAGAACAGAAGACATGGACATGGAGCTGTCTTTAAATATTTTAAAAGCTGCCTTGTAGAAGATGGCAGATTTCTGTTGAGCACAACAGAAAAATGCAGGGTAGACAGAAGGGTTTGCAAAGAAATAAATTAAGGCTTCGTGGAAGGAAAGGCATCCTAAAGAATTGATGCTGTCCTTTACTGGAATAGGTTGCCTTGTGATTCAGTGGGTTCTATTGACTGCAAGTCTGTGAAGAAAGTCGACTCCTTCCCCCAGTTGCAAATGTCCTCCTTTAACCACACAGCATTCATCTACAGGATAAATCTCCAAATCTCTACAGAAAAATTCTCCTGGAGGTGATAGGGAGACACTGAAGTTGGAAGCAATGGGGGCTGTGATCAGTTGGATTTGTTCTATCTGCTTCTAGGATCTCATTCTCCACTTTATCCTTTCCTCCAATTGGGTAGATTCAGGATCTTAACTTCAGCAAACTTCAGCAAACAGTGCCAGACAGCAGATTTGAAAATGAGATCTACAACAACAGCCAATCGTGTTGTCTTTTTCACCACACATTTCTTATTTTGTGCCTTCCGGAGTAAGCCACGATCATTATTTTCTAATTCCTTTTGGGAGCAAAGCGCTGAGTACACTGACATCAGCTTTTTAGGGGCTCCATAGCTTTTGCTCCTGTTCTGATTCCTCATATGTTGAGCCACAAAGCTTACTAAGTGTCACGCACTGAGGTTAAAAGGAAAGAAATATACTCAAAGAAGCCTAAGTCCCTCCCAACTCCAGTCCATCCCAGTGCCCAGGGCTGACCATGTCACCCCCATACACACTTAGTAAACAGTAGCCCCCTATTTCCCACAGGATCAAATATAAACTCCTCTATTTGGCTTCTAAAGCCCTTTAGACTCTAGCTCCTTCCTATCATTCCAGCATTCTTTCTCTTGAACAGCTTTCACATGCTCTCCAAGGTAATGACGCAGGCTTTCCAGGCCCTCCTAACATAAGCCTTTTCATCTTCGGACTGTGCCTATTCGCTGGCTGGACCCCCCAAGCCTGGAATGCTCTTGCTCTGCGCCTCCATTCCCGGCTTCCTTCAAGACTTAGCAGAAAGCCCACCTTCTGCAGGCTGTCCATCACCAGTATTGCCTCCCATCTACCCTATCTTCCCTATAAAGTTATTTAAATGTTGTCTGCCACTTTAGAATATGAGAAAAGGGGCCGGGGTTTTGTCTTTCTGTGCCTCTTACTTGCTTCACACTTCTTAAGTGATTAACATATGCTTTGTTGACTGACTGATAGAAAACCATCCCTAACCACCAAAGAGTTTACTTCTACTGGTACATGCTGATTTAAATCGGAAAACAAAATATAATAAATATTGGTTCCTACCTCATGAAAGGAGTCAGTCACATGTTAGAAGGAAGCTCAACAAAGAATACCTTGGAAATTTATCATCTCCCTGGAATCTACTATAAAACTTTGCCACTTTGCATCTATTGGGTTTTCCGAAAGCTTATCTGTATTAACAAAAAGTGTTAACAATCATGGAATCCCATGTCCTTCCAAGTAAAAACTAAGGAGACCTGAGTTGTCCTAGTGAAATTTCAGTCCAAATGCCTTCCACTGTGTATAGAAGATACCATAGATATACAATGTCATTTCACCAAACTTGAGTTCAGAAAACGCAGAAAACACATTGGTAAAAGAATCTCCCTAATCTCTCAGTAAGGACCTAAGAGATTTTCTCTATCAGCAAGTTATATGTGATTGTGTATGAATGTGAGTGTATTTGTACTTGTGTGTGTGTGTGTGTGTGTGTGTAGACTATTAGATGATGAGTCAGTATTTATGGCAACTTGCTTTTCTTGGTTAATATAGCTGAATGCTTGATCAATAGCTACATCGAATAAAGATCTATTCAGTGACAAAAAATAGTCAAAAAAATAGAATAGAGATAATGACCTGATAGTCCAAAATGCTGAATCCCAAGCCATCGACACCTTTAATTAACTCAATTTTCTTCACCTCAGTCGACCAGAGGGCCAACTCCCCGTCATCTTCATCATCAATAGCGTGAACTTCTTCATTGGGGTCAATCTGAAACACAAAATCAGCAAACTTCAGACCCACTCCTTTCAGGTCTTAAAAGACGACGAGTCGGGGCAGCTAGGTGGCACAGTGAGTAAGAGTGCTGGCCCTAGAGTTGGGAGGACCCAGGATCGCTTCTGGCCTCAGATACTTAACACCCATACAAAAAAACTGGCCATGTAACCTTGGGCAAGTTACTTAACCCTAACTGCTTAAAAAAAAAAGAGTTATTCAGTATCAGAGACCTTGGAATGCTGGCAAACAGTGAATGGTAGGATAACAAAGTTGATGGAGGAGCACTGGACTTAGAGCCAGGAAGATCTGAGTTCAAATGCAGATGCTGCCTCAGACCGAATGAGGTCCATGACCCTGGGCAAAGCATTCCATGTCTCTCAGACTCAGCTTCCTCATCTGTCAAACTAAGGTCATCCGAGCTTAAGGTCATTATGAAGACCAAAGGAGATCCTGCAAATCAAGTGCTTTGCATACCTTATTATAATATTATGTAATTAGGAGGTATTTTTAATTATTCTGCAGTCTCACAGCTTCCTTGGACATTCTTTAGGAACTTAAAAAAGACTTTTTAAAAAAAACATACTACAACCCAATCCGAAAAGTCAAATCGACATGAAAATGCAAGCATTTTGGACACATCTTCTTGATCTAGAGTCTTGTATGGTGAGTGTCTTTATCAAAGGAGCAACACTGACCTCCTGTCCTTCCAAGAGCTCTGCCATCCCATCAGAAGCATAAAAAGAAAAATAAGCATTTAAGTCATGTCTTTAGATGGAAGATCAGAAAAGATGAATAATGTAGCATCCCCAGAATTCTTAATCATTACATCAAACTACAGAGAAACAACTGCTGGGATATCACTGTTGGGCTGACCTCCACCCTCCCTGGCCCTTCTTCTCTCTTTTTTCATTATCTCGTTCTCATGAATACACAGCTAAGATGAACTGACTTTTGAGAAAACTTGGCCAGCATGAGAAACAACAAATTGAATTACAATGAACTGAGCTATAATGAGCTGTATCAAACACTCAGTTGTGGAAAAATGATCTGGAAATGGCTCCCTTCTATTCACAGAAAGGTGGGAACTCCAGGTGTGGAACGTGCTATATTTCCTTGGATTCAGGAATTAAGTTCTTTTACTTGAAAGTTCTTGGGATTTGTTTTATTTTCTTTTTTACAAAGAAAAATACAAGGGGCAGTGGGTTTAAAGGAGGCCTGCTTTGTCTTGTTAAACATAATGTAGTTATTAAAACCAAACAGCAACAATAAAACTGTTTTGAAAACTGGGGTAGAGTTTTCATTAATGGCATAAAAATGCATCTTCTCTGAAAAGATAAATGGAAGAAAAAGTGAGGGGAAAAAAATAATTCAAGGGAAGAAGGGGAAAAAAACTGTCATCAAAACCCAAATGAATCACCTGAGAAGCCAGATATGTCCGGACAGAGAAAGTATATACCCAGATAGATGTTGGAGGTCAACGCTCAGCCCAGGGCAGGGGCAAGCAGGACCAGTCACCCCTATTCTAGCTTCTAAAAATTATTAAAAAGGCAGGAACTCAAGGAAACATTGTGGAACTTAAATCTTGCTATGAGAATAGAAGTTTTGCAAACAAATCCTTCCTTCAATTTCATACCAGTAGCTAAAACTGAGCAGATTCCAAAGGAAATGATCCTATCCTCCCCTAACAGAGGGAAAGTGGAAGGGCTGCCTGACATGATGGATGTGCTCTGGAAGGCAGATACTTGATATGCTCACTGATTAATCAAAGAACATTCATATTTTGGACAAACTAGCTAGCCAGACAGGTCTGAAATGAAATGTGCTGAGACTCAGGAGAAATGGAAGTCAAAGAAAAGGAAGTTCAAAAAAATCAAGCAGAGTCACCCAAAACACAGGCTTATTATAGAACTCTCAAGGCATACAAAGTGTAGAAGGTGCCAGCGTCCAACCAGGTAGCCAGATATCAACATATGTGAATATTTGCACACATGCATGTGCGCGCGCGCACACACACACACACACACACCCTGCTCTTCCAAATTTCTACTTTTGTCAATTCTGCATAAATGTGCAGTTATAAGACAGAAAGCAATCAACTAATGGCAGCCAGGCAGAAATTTAGCATAATTCCCAGCTCCTGTTCGCCAACGATGCGGATGAATGATGGATGGGGAGTGCACCGGCAGCAAGCTGAGCTGGTGATTTGCACACCATGGAAGATGAGGTCAAAGGCATTTTTCTCACCCTTCACAGGTAAGTCGCCACAAAGCAGTTCATTTCAGAGGGGTCACAAGGCCCCAGCGGCTGAGCTCTCTGAGCTGACTACCGGATGGCTCATTCAACTCAAGTCTATAAACATTTATTAATCACTCACTTGCCCAGAACATAGTGCTGGGGGAAGAAGCAAAGTTAGGGAAACACAGGATTCTTGCCTTTACTGAGTTCACAGCACAGTAGATGGGTAGGAAACAGAATAATTATTATTAGGAAAATGATCAATAACCCAATAATTACTAAATAAACTGCTGCTGTTGTCTTCCCCCAAAATTACTGTGTATTCATTTTGTATAGATTCTGTATACAAATTTATGTCCCTAACATCTCCCTCAAGAGGACAGAGGTTCCTTGAGGACATAAGCTATGCCATTTCTGTCTTGGCACTACCAGTACCTTTAATAAGGGCACTTAGTGGATCCTTAATAAATGCTGGCTTACTAATGGATTAAGCACCTACTATGTGGAAAGCAGCACATGACTGGGAACATAAAGCGTGCATGGCAACAACTATAACACAAACTATTCCTCCATATCTGTAATTGTATCATTGAGAGAGAAAGTAAGATTTCATAGATAATGTGCTGGGGAGTCAGAAAGACTGAATCTCACCCAGGACGCTTACTAGCTCTGTGACCCTTAAGCTACCTAACATCTCAGGGCCTTGGTTACCTCAACAATAAAAAGGGGATATTGATAGCACCTAGCTCCCGGAGCTGTAGTAAGGAACAAATGAGGCTACAAAGTTACAAACGCTAGCTATCATTATGTTAAGATTGTTTTTGTGCTTCTCAAAATTTAAATTGCTCTAAATAGTAGCTGGGTGAATCTTCACCTGCCATATACAATCAGTTCTTACTCCCGTGATTCCTCCCTCTGAGTACTGCACATTGGGTCTCACCCTCGATAAATACAAGAAAGACACAACCAAATGCTATAGGAAGTCTCAGGAAAAAGCAGTCGGGAGGAATCAGAGAGAGCTTCCTGGAGTAGGAGGCATTGAACTGGGGAAAAGATGGGCAAAAACTGAACCAAAGAGGACGAGAGAACACTCCAAGCTTAAGGAATAAAATAAACAAAGACACGGGGGAGGAAGGAGAGGGGAAGGGGCCAGGCCACGGACAAGGGAACTTTGACTGGAGCATAGAGCTCATGGAAGGAGATAGATGGTAAATGAAGGTGGGGGAGTGTGGTGCAGAGGAAAACTCACCTCTAAGCAGAAAGGTGGTGGACAATCGGTGCAGAATGAGGCATGCACATTCAAAGAAAGCTGACCTCATTGTCTTTTGTTTTGCTGTATCTTATTGGTATAAGGGATGGTTTGATTTGATAAGGGGTGGGGACCACTGGAAATGATACCTTTTTTTAAACATCAAGTGTTAACAAAAAGTACTTAAAAGATTTATAGTCTAGGGATGTTGGCTTAAACTCTAGCCATGCCACTGACTATCTGTGTGACATTGGAGGAGTCACTCTACCTCCATGGGACTCAGTTTTTTCCTCTGTAAAAACATGGTGAGGGACTAGGTCACCTCTGAATTCCTTTGGGGCTCTAAACCTATGGTCTGATGACTCCTGGCAGGAAGAAGTCACAATTCTGTCTATATACTTAATATTTTAACTGCTAAAATTATATGAGATCATGCATGGTAGAACTCTTAAACCCCTCATTTTCAAAATGGGGGAACTGAGTTCCATTGCCAAAGATCAGGTATGTACTGAGTGTTAGGAGGTGGAATTTGAACCTAGGTCCACCTGGGTCCATAGCTATTGGGTTTCTCCTTATACCATGCTGCTGCCCTTTACACAGTCTGAGTCAGTCACTAAACATTGATTAAGCACCAGCTGTGTGTTGGTTACTGTATTAAACATTGGGGAGGCTAAAAAACCCAAAATCGGTCTGTACTCTCACGGCCTTACAGTCCAGTGGGGAAGACACGTGGCAACAACCATGGACAAACAAGGATACTGGCTATAGAGGGTGGTGTCAGAGAGCGTGGGGAAAGAGGGACAACAGAGAAGCCACTGCTCTCTTGGACCTCCAAGGTCTTCATCATATTTTATAGGTTCAACTCCAAGTTGGTCTGCAATGGGCATACTTCAAAGGCTCCAGGAAAGAAATGTCCTTTCTGTGTTTATAACCTAGCAATATTGTCATTTTAAGGGTTGAAGGGAGAAAATAGGACACTCACGTCCAACTTAGAGTTTTAGAAATTATCTGGGATACAAAAGGTTAAGTGATTTGTCCAGGGTCACACAACCCTTTGGTGCCAAGAGAGTTGAGGCCAAGTCTTCCTGACTGAGCCTGGCTCTCTCCATAATGTCCTGCTGATTCTTGAAAAACATCTTAAACTTGGTCAAAGTGAATTCAGCGGCAAGTGGTGGAAGTCCCACAGGTCACTGGGAGTAAGCGTCTACTGTCCCCAGCCCCTATTTAGTCGACTCGGGCAGGGACCTGCTGCCTCTGGGATCAAACAGAAAGTCCTCCACTCTGGCTCCTTTTCTAACTTTCCATTCTTCTAACACTTAACTCACCTCCAGCTAGTCTACAATTCAGTGATCCTGGCCTCCATGCTGGGCCTAGCTTAAGACCCTTTGTCTCTGGGCATTTTCACTGACCATTTCATGCCAGAATTCTCCCTCCTTGTCTACACTCCCTGGCTTCTCTGACTCCCTTCCAGTGTATGCTAAAAGCCAACCTTCTGCAGGAAGGCTCTTCCAATCTCCGTTAATGGGAATGCCTTCCCTTTGAGAGAAATCTCCCATTTATCCTCTATGTAGCTTGTCTGGGCGTGACTATTTGCATGTTGTCTCCACTATTAGAGCATGGCAAAAGGTCTTGACTTTCTTTGTATGCCAGTGTTTAGAACCATGACTGGCACATAGTAGGTGCTTAATAAACATTTGTTGATTTCTTTGTATCCTCAGTGCTTAGCACGATGGCTGGCACATAATAAACACTTTAACAAACGCCTGTTGATTTACCTTGTTCCTGAGATAAAAGCGCATAGTTATTACTTTGATGTAAATCTGGAGTAGCAGGACAGAGAGTGAACTGTACAAAGAAAAGAAGTAGTAATTTAAGGATCCTACGGGCTTGCCTCCCTTCACTACGGTCTACTTCCTTAATACCTTTGGTTCATCGATGACGATATCGGTGACACTGGTCTCATCCCCAAAGGCGTCATCATCAAAGAGCCGCCGGCAGCAGACCAGAGTGAAGGGGGGCGGCACTTCTTTGAGAAAAGACACTGCCTCTCTGCGGGACTTTCCAGAGAGCTGAACACCGTTGACCTATGGAGAAGATAGATGAGTCAGAGACTGAAAGGAGCAGATGCTGCCATTAACACAAAAACACACAAATAAAACAGAAAATAATTTTCTTACCCCAATAGCAAAAGCTCTAATTTAATCAAATGATTTTTGCTAAAGCTTGAGTGCTTCTGTTAACAAGCCCCTAAAGTTAACATAAATCAGGCCTAATCTCTCCACTGAAAGCTATGTACTAACTGCCCAGAATGTATAAATGGTGCAATTCTCATCAGACATTGATGGCAGGCTCCCCATGTCCACTCAGTTGTTCACATGGCAAGATGCCTGTTGACAATTTCATGGTCAGGAATCAAAGAGATCTCAATAGTCTAGAACCCAAGGCCAGATCTAATAAGATTAAACTGAATAACGTACTTGGGAGGAGGAATCCTCATTCAAGTCAGGACCGAGCCAGAAGGATTCTCAAATCCCTTCCAAGTCTGAGATGTTATAATTCTGATCAAATTCTGCTACCTCATCCTTGTATCTATAATTCATTTTACAATTATATATAGGATACAAAAAATACAGTTTCTAAGCTTGGTAGATACCTAGAGCCACTAATCATACAACAGATTAGAACTCATAACCCCCACCAAGATGAGTCTAACATTACGCCACAATTTTTTCTGATATTTGCAGGTCCAGAATGTACAAAAGGTGTGATATCTATTGCACTGATCATGGTGTATGACCATAGGAAGTCATGGGGGCAAACAATGGGGGGCCTGATGTGGAGGGGAGAGCAAAACTTTGAAGGAATCTCACAGGTGAAGCCACTGAAGGGGACATCAAGAGCCCAGTCCTAAAGGTACCCAGTGTTGGAACCAAAATGGGATTCCACGTCTGGTGATGCCAAGTCTGTCACATGATTCTCTGCCCATCACACAGAAGAAACGTTGCTAATTACAGGTACCAATGAACCTTGTTTTAATTTCATAAGGACTGGAGTTACTAACATTAGGAGACATTTTCAATTAGGTGTGAGTGAGAGAGAGAGAGAGAGAGAGAGAGAGAGAGAGAGAGAATACATACAAACACATGAAGAGAGAGAGAACAAATGCACCGGACCTGAAGTCAAACACTTGAGTCAAATCTGACCTTAGGCCCTACTAGCTGCATGACCCTGGGCAAGTCGTTTAAGTTCTGTCTGCCTCAGTTTGCTCACTTCTAAAATGGAGACAACATGAGGCAGCTAGGTGGCACAGTGAATAGAGCACTGGCCTTGGACTCAGGAAGAGCTGAGTTCAAATCTGGCCTCAGATACTTAACACTTACTAGCCATGTGGCTTTGGGCACGTCACTTAACCCCAATTACCATGCCTTCTCTCCTCTAAAAAAATATTAAAAAATAAAAATAAATGCTTAAAATGGAGACAATAAGAGTGCCAGCTTTCCAGGCTTGTTGCAAGGATAAAATAAGACAATATGTGTAAAGTGCTTTGCAAACCTTAAAAATACAGATAGATACATAGACAGACATATGCTAGTCATTAAAATGCTAGTTTTTTAAAGTGCTCACACTTCCAAAGAATGGCCCCCAAAGAAGGTTTTCAGAAATTAATAAAGAATAAAGGTAACATTTCCAAGTCTGCCATGCCTTTAAAATATCCAGAGGGATTGTTTTCTGCACAAGTGCTTGGGGGCTACATGAGTGGGGAAGATAACACATGGTCTTCAATTCCTTTCTGTTTCTGGCTTTTCTGATACAACAGCTTTCAAAAGTTGGCCCTCAGATGCACTGGGAATGAAGTTCAAAACTGATCAAGAACAGAGAGGTGGAGGTATACCAGGGCAGAATGCTGCATATATTGTCAGATGCTTTTGTTTGATTGTTTTTCTATCAAAAGGAGGTTTCTATTTGGAAATGGGGAGACATCTCCCCTTACTCAAAGAAACAACTGTCATACAAAGCAAAAGGCTTATTTTAAAAATCAAAGTCAAAATAGAATGGACCAAGGTAGCCAAGCCCTCTCTCTCTCAGGCTTCAGGGACTATCAAACACTCAATACAAAAACAAAAACAAAAAAAAAACACAAAACCTTTTGGATTTGTCATAATAGGAAGAAGCCAGAAATAAGTACATCAGTCCATTAAAGAGTTTGGATACATTGTATTGAAAGTTTAAGAGACATGGGAAATGTGCATTGGGAAGGATTCTAAAATTCATTTATATGAGAGATGTACATGAGAACAATTAGCAATTCAGAAGGAAAAAGTCCTGCTAAGCAAAATCTTTTTATCCATTAAGTTTTAGCTATTGAATGATAAGGCAAGACCCCAAGGCATCCGCTAATGCATTCTACAGCCCCAGATGGTCTTCCTGCTCTATCAGCCTCTTCAAATGGATTTATGGCAACTCTAACTCACTCCTTAAGAAAACAAAAAAGGCCATCTTTTCTTAATTTTTAGTCTATAATTTGATCACAGGAGAAAGACATAAGGTTTATGGAAGTTTATAAGAGGCTGCTTTTCAAAGGAATAGTTTCTTGAAAGCATTGAGATTTTAGCAAGAAAAAGAGAACCTACTGATAAAGCTTCTAATTTATCTTTAGATCTGAGGGTAATGATTTCATTTGCATCATTTTAGAGGAATGCTCCACATGTAAAGAGTGTCCCAAAAGTCTGAAGGTGATTTTAAGCTACAAAAGTTTTTGTACATTAAAATTGCCCTATAGCATTTGAGACACCTCATAACAGAGAAAGGTGCTTTCTAAAGACCTCTATGAATATCAAAAGACTCATTGGAGGAACAAAAAAAAAACAGAAAATATTCATCAAATGGGGAATGCATGTCTGAAAATATGATGGGACATGAATGCAATGAGATATAATTATGTATATTATACTACATCATCATATTATATTATATATCATCATATTATATCATATATCATATTAATGATCATATTACATTATATTATATTAGTATGATAGGCTCAGAGAAAACATGGAAAGATTTGTATCAACTGATGAAGAGTGAAAAAAAGCAGATGGCAGGCACTAATTCCAACAAATAATAACAGCTACTGTTGGCTTTTCATGTTGTTTCGCCCTTGGGCATCAAAGAGGATCGATGGCATCACAGGGTGATGTCTTTACTCCGGCATGAATCGGATTTCAGCGATGCAAAGCTGCACAAAGTTGTCGGCCTCACTCTCTCTGCCTGAGTCATCAAAGTCCAGTGGCGGAACAAAAGTCAAGGTGACCGGCGATGTCTTGACATGCAGTGATGACCTTGGTGTCCTCACTATCTGACCAGACTCTGAGACCTCCACGACTCCTGCTTCAGTCGCTTTGTAGCCATTGGGACCAACTGGTCTCATCTGCCACTCCACCAGGGGACATCTTCACATTCTTGGAGGAGATACCCGGGTCAGGTTTGTAGCCCTTCAGTTACTCTCAACCTGGCTTAGCCCATCGGCCAATTTTGCCAACAATATTCATAGATAATAATAGCTAATATTTAAATAGTGCTCAAAGATTTACAAAGCACTTTATATATTCATGACCACCCTAGGAGGTAGGAGCTATCATTATCTTCATTTTACATAAGGGGAAACTGAGGGAAAGAAGGTTAAAGTGACTTGCCCAGGGATGTACAGCTAGTATCTGAAAAAGGATTTGAATTCAGCTCTTCCTGATTTGAAGTCCAGAATCTATTGACCACACCAAGAAGCTTCTCAGTATGCCAACTCATTGAAAAGCCAAGTTAAAAGTTAAATAGAAGAAAGAAATATCAGTGAAGATCCAAGAGAATCGAGTAGCAGGACAACACAGAATGAAGAGGGTGCCAGGAAGCAGAGGTGGGAGGGACAACAAGGACCAAGTGTCATATACCTTGTTAAACAACGTTTCTGAAACAAGAGTAAAACCCCCAAATCTCAGAGCTGCAAGAGGCCTTCAGAACATCTAGAACCCTCCAGAACCGGGGAGTTCAAGGTTCTTTACATTATGGATCCCTCCAGCAGTTGGCTGAAGTCTGTGGGCTCCCTCTTAGAATCATGTGTTTAAATCTACCAAATAAGCACACAGGACTACAGAGAAATCAATTGTATCAAAATAGTGATTAAAATGTCTATTTTTTAAAGTTCGCAGAGCCCAGGTTAAGAGCCTGAGGCAGCTGGTGGCACAGAGCACTTAGCCTAAAACCAGAAGGTCTTGAACAGAAGAACTTGGGGGTTCAAATCCCACCTCAGGTAATGATTAGCTGTGCAACCCCAGGGTAAGTCTCTTCAATTCTCACTGTTGTTTCCTCAGCCTTACGATGGGGACAATAGCATCTTCTGCACAGGCTTTTGTGAGAATCAGGCAAGATAACATTTGTAAAATTAAAAAAATTCATCCAGTGCCCTCCCAAAGAAGCCTGGATCTAGGATTACAGGTGTCAACTTTGCAGGAGCCCACAGAAAAGGAACAGGTCTGCTGAGGACGACCCCTATAAAGAAGGTCAGTCAGGCTTTTCAATGACCCCAGACCGTCAGGAGACAGCCCACACAAAGGAAAATGTTTTCGGGCCTCGAATGCCAAAATAAGCCCCAGTTCCCAATGAGAATATTTGCTGTCTTCCACCTCCACTCCATTCAAATGTTCCCACTGACTGTCAGGGAAGTTTTCTTCTGACCAGCTGCATAATTTCATTGCCATGCTAATGTCTACAACTGACTGTGTTCGTGGTTAAGTGCCTTGTACGGAAGCTTTCCTAGGAGACCAAGGATTTATGTAGCAAACAGGAGATCAGCTCTAATGCCTTTAGCAGGCCTAGGAATGGATCAATAGTCTCTAGAAGGCTCTCTCAAGGGCCTATCATTGCTGGGGAACTTAGCCCCCAAGCCAGACACACTTCCCCCAGTCCTTAATTATTTACAAAGGTATCAACTTCTGTTACACACACAGACTCACACACTTGAGAAATCTAACCCTGGCAGGAGAACTAGACCATGTCTTGGCACTCCCAACAAATGCAAGGAGGAGCAGAAATAGAGATCTGGGAGCAGAAGATGTCTCTGATGCTTAAAAAGTCAGATCTGGCCCAGAGGACAGAGCATCAGAACTAGAGACAGGAAGACCCGAATTCAAGTCCTCCCTCTGATGCTGTGTGCCCCTCGATGAAACACTTAGCTTCTCCCAGACTCAGTTCCCTCATCTATAAAACATGACAGCACCTACCTCACAGGGCTATTTTGAGGATCAAACAAGAGAACATACATAAAGCACTTCACAAACCCGAAAGCACCAGGTAAGCATTGCCTGTTATTGCTATAAGTCCAACTGATCCCCTAATAGGAATCCCCAATGTGAGATTCCCAGCAAGTAGACGCCTCTCCTGCAGAGCTGCCCTGTGGAGGAGCCCCCCCACCACCACCAAGGGCAGCCCCATCCATTTCCAGGGGCTCCCGGCAGGAAGAGGGCGAGGGGCTACACAGGAGCCCAGAGGCAGGGGATTTCCCTTGAACGGTAGCCCTGTGGATTTTCTCTACCTTTCCCTGGATCATTCTTGTTTGTACATAGTTGTCTGCATGTTTTCTCCCCAGTTAGGAGGTGAATTCCTTGGGGTAGGGAAGGTAGGGTTTTTTAAACCTTTCTTTGTATCTCTAGGGTTCAGCAATGTGCCGGGCACATAGAGAGTGTTGACAAATGTTTATTCACTGGCTGCAAGGCTCCAAGCATTTTTTTTTGGAGGGGGGAAGGCAAGGCAATGGGGGTTAAGTGACTTGCCCACGGTCACAGAGCTAGTAAGTGTATCAAATGTCTGAGGCTGGATTTGAACTCAGCTCCTCCTGACTCCAGGGCCAGTGTTCTATTCCCTGTGCCACCTAGCTGCCCCGGCTCTAAGCATCTTTTCTACTCTCTTCATGCCTGGAATGCTCTCGCTTTTCATCTCTGCCTCCTGGCTCCCCACTACGATTCCTCCTTCTAGAGGAGGCCTTTTCCTTAACGCTAGGGCTTTCCCTCTCAATTACTGCTTATTCATTGGCACATATCTCGATTGTACTTATTTATTTGCTTATCTCCCCCATCAGACTGTGAGCTCTTCAAGAGCAGGGACTGGCCTTTGCCTTTCTTTGTATCTCCCATATTAGCTCATTGCCTGGCCCTTGAATGCTAATTGACTAATTCCTGGATAAAGAAACCCATTCTATCAGTGCTGGTCAGCACTTGCTCAGCAATTTATAGTCCAAGAGACTGGTCTGACAGCATTGAGGATTTAAGTGACTTGTCCAGGGTCACACAGCCAGGATGTGCCAAAAGCAGACTTGAACCCAAGTCTTGGACCCAGCCCGCCATGCTTCCTTTCTAGTTACTATTCAGGAAGGTTTTCCTGACATCAAGCCTCTTTGCTTCTCCACACCTCTTTGACAATGGCTCTCCATTCTCTGGGGCCAAACAAAACCAAGCCGACACCTCTTTCTCCTAACCATCCAAAGGGGCAGAAGAAAGCTGTCTTGTTCTCACCCAGAGCCTTCCCTTTCCCAGTCTAAAGATCCCCAAGTCCTTCAGCCAATTCTCAGAGGACACAGACTCGAGGCCCTTCCCTCCCAAAGACAAGCATCATGGTGGCCCTTCTTTTCAAACTCTCATCATCCTTCCTAAGGAGTACAATCCCTGAGAAATGGTCTGACAATGGAAAAGCATTACACCCGCTGCTTTGTCCTGAATTCGATTCTAAGCCCCTTGAGGCCAAGGACTGGGTCACTGTTCACCAAGTACATTCCCATGCTAAGTACTCAGGAGTAATTATTTGCTGAATTGCAGTATGCCATGTGCAGCATTTTGCTGTAACAAATTATAACATCGCATTTTCAGTTTTTCTCTTAGTGTACATTTAAATATTTATTTATCTCATTACTTATTCATTTAACTTGTCTCCAATTATTACAGCATTGCCTGGGAGTCTTCCTTACTCGCTGGAGTTAAGGGGGCAGTCACAATCCTCACTATAAATTTCTTTCCTAGGGGATTTATATAACTGCTGCAAACAGCTTCCTGGGTCTGCAGCTTGGCTCAGTGTTTAAAACTCAAAGCATACCCTCACTTCAGGTTCTGGGCTCTTAGGAGCAAATAAAATTTTTTTTTCAGTTCAGCAACTTTTGGATACACTTTTGGTATTAAATAAAAGGGCTAAAAGACTTACAATCTACATAATTACATTTTTCTAACACAAGCTGCCTATTAAGTTGTTCTCAAGCAGTCAATTTTTATTATAAAATGTTTAATATCCCACTACGGCTTCCATTCGAGATTATAATGTTGTCCCAGGCCCCATGGAATCTCACTTACCCAGGGGCTGATTATTCAGGAGGTCTTGGCTTATTAGCCCCTCCAGGGCCAAGGCCACCATCAGGGCAGCTCACTCTTTACAACACCAGACCCAAGCTCTTGATAAGTTGTTTTGGAGATGGAGTGACAATGACGTGGGGCACTGGCCAACCCTGCTCGCCTTCTCCTTTAGCAGGCTCACACTTAGCGATCACTGGCACCTCTGGAAGCAAGCATCGGGGAGGGGAACCACAGAATCCCACTTTCCTACTTGTTAACATCTTCAGGAAAATATAAAGCAAGAGGAGAGCTCTGAGCTCCAACTGTCCTTGCTTTCCTTGTTCCCCAAGGACAGGAAAAATCAAAAGTGGGTGGAAGGAAGGGAGGTTTTTTGCTGAGTTTTTTAAAGTATCAGTTACCACTCAAGTTGGTCTCCCCTGGTCAAAGGAAAATCAACACAAAGAATACAGGAGTCAGAAGACCTGGGTTCAAATCCTCCCTCTGATAACTGGGGCATGCCAATTAACCTCCCTGCACCTCAGTTTCCTCATCTGCAAAACTGGAGGGATTGGACTAGATATTCACTGAGATATTCCAGCACAAGATCGAGGAGCCTATGATCCCAACAACTCCTTAACAAAAAGGCCGCCAATGTGGGGGATTTCCTAATGGCCCCATTGGTGGTTCTCTGGAGATGCATTAGTGGTTAGGAGATTCAAGAATAATTATGGAGACAGAACATAGAATACATAGATATGAGTCATAGAAGACCTTAATTCAAAGGGGCAAACTGAGGCAGAAGGCAATGAAACACTACTGTAGTGTGATTAAATGTCAAGAACATGGGTTCTGGAGGCCAAGGAGCTGGTTCAAATCCTGCTTCAGATGTTTACTGAAGCACGCCATTGAATAAGTCACTGAGCACCCCTGGACCTCAGCTGTAAAATAAGGAACTTTCCAGAGAAGAGAATATCCAGGAGAGGAAGGTGATCAGCATTATCAGACAGCAGAGAGGTTAAGAAGGATGAGGACTGAGGAAAGGTCACTGAGTTTGGTGATTAAGAAACCATGGGTAACTTTGGAGAAAGAGGTTTCAGTTGACTGATGAGGGTGAAAGCCAGACTGCAAAGGATTTGGGAAGAGAGTGGCCCAAGCATCCTGGAAAGCAACTTGTAATTATGCCAAGACATTAACTAAACTGTCACTGTCAACTGAACCATCTGACCTAGAGATACCACTCCTGGACATATGCCCCAAAGAGGTCAAAGATAGAAAGGTGCCATTTTTTTTTCCAATGTGGGGAGGAAGAGTAGAGTCAGAGATAAGAAGTAGAGTAGCAAAAGAAAGAAAAAGAAAAGAAAGGTGCATCACTGAGCAATCATTTTTAAAAATGAAGAGAAAGGAAGAGAAGGGAGGCCAGACAAGGGGGACAGCTTTGAAAGCTACAGTCTGAGCATGCAGAGTCCTAACCTTTCATGAATAATCTGGCTTTTCTGTTCTGCTGTGTATTTGCAAATTTGCCTGACTCTTAAACTCAGAATGAAAACGACAATTAATATAAGTAGTAGGCCATTAAAAGACTTACAAGTATTACATCACTCTCATTGATGTCCTACCTAACTACATGCTTATGATTAACTCTATCTGTAGTTAAAGCTATCATTTCCATGTGGAAGGATACCAAGACAGTTGGGCCTCTCAAGGAGTTCACATTCTAAGTGAAAGGAGACAGACATAGGGGGATTCAGCTGTGAGTCAGATGGGAAGACCAAGTGGTCTCCATTTGTGTCTATTTTGTCTGTGTGTGTATGTAGGGACAAAAGGAAAAGGAGAGTGACAGAGAAGGTGTAGGGAGGGAGAGATAGAAAAAGGAATATGGAAAAGGGGAGAGACACAAAAGGGAGAGGGAGAGAAGGAGAGAGGATAATAGGGAGGTGATTTTGATGTAAGAAACCACATGCAAAAATAAAATATTTTCAAAACATTAAAACATAAGTAAAAGACCTAGAGGTAGGCCTCTAGAATGCTGGGTAGAGTCTCCATAAAGGATTTGTTGCAGAATGTAGACAAGACTCTTGTACCAGACAATATGGGCTGTACCCACATCACCAAGATGGCAGCTCCCTTGAGTGGCTCAATAAATGGGTCACATTTTATTTGCAAGGTTTCATACTCAATTCCAAGAAAAAAACAAGCTGATGGTGCAGGGGAGACAGGGTTGATGTGCAATTCAAAGAGCTGTTACAGAATCTGAGAATTATGGGACTCCAGAGGCCAGTCCAATCCATGGCTCTGAGATGCTTTTTCTCCTCCTGAGCTCACCTCCAGCAGTTCGTCCTCCAATTTCAGCAGGTTGAGTGGGGCCACTGGCCCATCAGGCATGATGGAAGAAATGTAATGGTGCCCATTAAAGGAGTCCAGCTCCACTCCTAGCCTCAGAGTGTGTATCGGCAGCAGCTGTGGGAAACCAATCAGAAAAACACTTAGTGTTCACCCCATGAAACAAACATCTGCCCAAATATAAGAGGTTGGCCTCCCGATGGCCAATGGCCAAAGGTGAAAGGACTAACTAGAAAAAAGAATCTATTCATCAAAATGCACACCACCCACAGACACACATAGCCACTCTCCATAGAGCATCAGATGCAGGGGACTTTGGGGAGCTCGAGGATCCATCCGAAAATTCTGAAACCCAAAGAATGACTTGCCCACAGTTGTGTCTGACTTAGGATATGAACCCAGATCTTCCCCTTTAATGCTAATGCCTCCCCTCTGAGATTTTCCCCAGTTCATCCTGGCTATATTTGTATGTACATAGCTGTTTGAATGTTATCTCCCCCATTGGGATGGGAGCCCCTTGAGGGTAGGGATTGGAGCTTTACCTTTCTTCATATTCTCAACACTGAGCAGAGTCTGGCACACAGGAGGTGCTTGATAAATGCCTGCTGACTTGGTTTTTGCCACCACCACTCCCCTAGGGTTTCCAAATTTCATTCCCTTTTCTGGTCTTCCACTTTTCTTATATAAATTTTGGCCTTCTTTCCTCCGCATCCAGTTCAGAGAAATCCAACCTCCAGCTACTCACTCCATAAATATTGAGGATGTCAACCCGCCTAAGGGCCCTCCAATACAGCAGTACATCAAACCGAAATAGGCTAGAACACTCAGAGAAATGCATCAGGAATGGCAGTTTACCCGCTAACGCCTGCCAGCCGGCTCACTTTGTTCACTGATGGACCACAAGACCATGGGGGAGACGGTGTCAGAGAAGCACAGACCAATCCATCACCTGGACCCACAGGCTGGGGGGGGGGGGGAATCTTGCTGACGGTAGGGGGTCCGGCACAAGAAATGACACTAGCATAGCATCGTCTGTCTTTATACAAGACAGGCACTGCAGCACAAAGAGAAAGAAACCTGCTACTCTTGGCAATTTCTGTTTCAGAGACAACCCTAAGCCCCAGTCCCCGGGCAAGGCCAAACACTGCATCCGGCATCTCCCCTGACCTGAATCTCCTATCCGTGCACCCACCACCGGCTCCTCCAATATGGACACTGCTCAACATTCCACCACCAAGAGCTTTCTTAATATACTTCTCCTGGGGGAGAGAGGGTGACAGAGCATCAGAGAGAGACCAGAGCATGAACTTCCCTAAGCAGCACTCCCCTCCCCTGGAGGCTGAATGATATGGTGTCAGATCAGCCATCATGCAATTATAATGCTCCTTGTGACCTTGAGCAAGTCTGTTCACTGAAAAGGCCATACCTCTAAGGTCACCTCTTGCTCTACATCCTATGACTCTGTGATTTGGGCCAGGCACTCTTTTCTTTCTTTTCTTGACTTTGGACATGGAGGTTTGACTGATACCTTTTGTTCTTACAATCTATCCCCCCAATGTGTATACTCTTCCCAAGCTCAGAGGATTAGTGTCAAAGAGCCTGGGTACAAACCCTCCCCACATTATTGGCTCCCTGATTGATGTTGGACAAGTCACTGAAAGTCTTCAGGCCTTGGTTTCCCCATCTTTTGTTAATGTTTTTTTCAACTTGACTCTTCTCACCCTCTCACCTTCCAACAACTACAAGGGGAGAAAGGAAAGGAAAAATCCATCCCTTCTAACAAATATGCATAGTTGACCAAACCTAATTCCTGGGTTAGTGGCCACATCCAAAAATATTCATGTCTCCATCAGCTCTCCATCAGGAGGAGAGTAGCAAGTTTCATTGATCAACCAATCAATAAACATTTATGAAGCCGTTAGTATGAGCCAGGCACTCATCACCAGGCTAGAACCGCAGCTGGTAACAGCATCAGTCAGAGTTCTTAAGGCTTTCACCATTTTTTGTCTTTCTTGTATTTTTGTTATTGTAAGAATGTTCTGGTTCTGCTCACTTCTCTCTATATCAAGTCATATAAATCTTCCTGTTTCTCTGAAATCATCCCATTCCTCATTTCTCATATGACCACGGTATTCCAGTTTTAAATCAACGATCATTTTCATGGCCTCTCCAAGGACAAGACAAGCATGGAGTCTTTTCTAGACAATTCCATGGATGGCTGGAAATATTGCCTCCCCCTTTGAACTGGAATCATGCAAAAGCACAGGACTTTGTATCCAGCGACACTGGGCATGGAGGTGGCATAGGATAATGCTGAAATCTATTCATTATCAACAGAACTAGGTAATGTAAGATTCCAACAGAAATCCAAGTACATCCATCTTTCTGGGGCATCATGGGACATAGCTTCAGATAGTCTAGTAAATATGGTCATCTGCCTTCATATTCTTTTAGCATCTCTACACATCAGCCATTTAATAAATCTCTTTCTATTATCTATCATACTAATAATTAATAGTCAACTTAATAAAAATTTACTAAGTACCTACTCTGCATCCAGACACTATGCTGGGTACTGATGAAACAAATACAAAAGTGAGAAAGTGCCTGCTCTCAAAATGTTTATAATTTCCTGTTAAGTATTTTAAGGTTTACTTCACACACACACACACACACACACACACACACACACACACCCCTACACACAATGTTACATATTGATGATTTTATATATTATATGTTCATGATGTTATTTATAAAATTATGTGTATACATACATATGTATATATGTCTGTGGTGTGTGTGTCTCACCCCTATTTCATTTAGGACACCTACATATGAAGAGGTCAGAATGCTAACTTGCAAGGACTGGATGCTATAAATAGACAAATGCATGAGGCCTTCAAAGAATGGTATTCTCCACTTTCGAAGGCTTAAACAACTCTCGCTGCAAAGGACACCAACACATCTCACTTTCTCTGAATGACTTGGATAAAGGAAGAGGTGGGGTATGTTTATGGCACCATGGCAAATGGCACCACATTGGGAGGGAGAGCTAAGATTGGCCAACACAGTCAGGATCCCAAAACACCTTGACAGACAAAGGTAGAGAGTGGAATCAAAGATGAAATTCACTAGGGATAAATGGAAAGGGTTACATATAGGGTCAAAAATATCTGAGTCATACATGTGAGATGAGCAAAGGAAAGTATGGTTAGAGAAAAGTTTCTCTAAAAAAATTGGGGACTTTAGTAAATCAGAAGACTGAGTTAGAAGTATGACGAGAGGGACGGCCAGGTAGCACAGAGAGTAAGAGCACCGGCTCCAGTGTTGAGAAGACCTGGAGATCGAATCCTGGGCTCAGACACTTAGCACCCACCCAGAAACACCTGGCCGTGTAACCTTGAGCAAGTTACTTAACCCCAATTGCTTAGGGGAGGCCAGGTGGCTCAGCGAGTAAGAGCACCGGCTCCAGTGTCGGGATGACCTGGATCAAATCTGGGCTCAGATACTCAGCACCACACCCAGAAATAACTGGCCGTGTAACCTTGAGCAAGTTAGTATGACAAGATAACCACAAAAAGCCAATGCAACCTGGCTTCCAGGAACAAGAAGAAGGCAATGCTGCTGTATCCAGTCCAACTGGAACACTGGGTTCAGCTCTGAGCACCCCACTTTACAAAGGGTGCTGATAAGCAGGACAGTATCTAGAGACAGCAACCAGGATAGTGAAGGGTCTCAGATCTATGTCATATAAGGATAATGTAAAAGAAATTGGGTATGATTAGTGAAGGGGAAGGAAGAGAAGAAAAAGGAGTAATCATCAATGTAACACTTACTGTGTGCTAGGTATTGTGCTAAATACTTTTTATAAATATTATCTCATTTGATCCTCACAACAACCTGGGCAGGTGATGTTATTATTATCCCATTTTACAGATAAGGAAACTGAGGCAGGCAGTGAACACAACTAGTACATGATTTGAACTAGATTCGAGTGGGATCTGAACTCAAGTCTTCCAGACTCTAGACCCAGCTGTCTTCAAGTACTTAATGGGCAATCTTTCAGAAGAGGGATATTGGCTCTGCCTAGCACCAGGGAATAGACCTAGAGGGACGAGTAGAAGCTGACAAGAGATCAATTTGTCTTGATGGAAGGAAAACCTTCTTAAGAGTTGGGGCTACCAGAGATGCCCCAGGAGGCAGTGGGTTCCATCTCACACTATAGACCTTCAAGCAGAACAGCATGGATTAGTGGCGAATGCTTTGGTCTTAAAATCAGGAAGACCCAAATTCAAATCATGCCTCAGATTATGCCCTGCTGTGTGACCCTGGGCAAGTCACTTAACCTCTCTCTTTCTCAGTTTCCTCATCTTTAAAATGGGGGTTATAACAGTCTCTATATCGCAGGGTTGTTCTGAGGATCAAATGAGATACTATTTGTAATAACGATGAAAATAACAATACTAATTTATATTGCGGTTCCTACGTGGCAGGCACGGTGGTAAGTGCTTTACAAATATTATCTTCCTTGAAAGCACTTTGCAAACTGACAAAGTCCTAGAGAAATACTAGGTCTCACTGCTGTTGCTGTTGTCAGAGCCTGGCAAGTTATTCTGGGTCTGGCTGAGGCTGCACTACATGGTCCCTAAGGTGCCTCCCCACTCTAAGACTCTTCAACTTCAGGGAAAAGGGCAAAGGGAGGAATGGGGGCATCTCCCAGTCTTTTCCCAAAGATGCGAGGACCTGGAGGGAAGCCAAGGGGCAAAGACAGAAGTATAACAAAGTACAGGAGATTCAAACACGTGGATGAGAAAGAGCTGGGTCCCATTTCTACCTCAGATGCTGACCAACCATGTAACCCTGGGAAAATTCTCTCTAAGCCTTGAGTTTTTTCATCTGTAGAATGGGCTTAAAGCCCAGGGGTTACCATAAAAAAATCAAAAGAGAAAATGTGTGAAGTATTTGACACGGCTGAAAGAGCTATAAAAGCTCAGCTGTGACTGTGTCATGACAAATCCCTATGAAAGAGATCCTGACACCAACATACCAAATTGTGGTTAAGGGAAAGGCTAAAAACGTGAACGGTCCATTAGCCTACTTGAAACAAAGACCTCAGGGTGGCCCATATCAAATGTTCTAACATTAAGTGCTCTTGGAAGGAAGGAACACAGAATTAAGTACCTACTATGCACCGGGCACTGTGCTAAGGGCTTCACAAAAATTGCCTCATGTGATGCTCACCACAACCCAATGAGGTCGGTATGATTATTTTTTTCCCATCTTACAGATCAAGAAACTGAAACAGACAAAAAAGCAAAGTGATTTGCTCAAGGTCACACAAGTAAGGTCAGAGTTGGGCCATCTGTCTGCCCTTTGCTTACTCTCAATATCCTCAAGATCAACCAATTCAGTTGCCTCTCTACCTGGGACAGCTCCCAGGTGCTCTTGCCATTCATCAGGAGATCATCAGCTCAGTTATAACTCTTGAGATCACATTCTCAAAGACTCTCCAGCTGATGACCAAGGGTGGAGGGAGGAAAAAGGGAGCAGCCACCCTCTGGAAGCCTCAGGTCAGAATGGATAAGGATGCAAGGTTTGAGATATATATATATGTTCAGCAGCTAAGTTCGACTGCTCAGGAAGCTGGAGAGGGTACCAGGGTTGGGACCAACTTTGACCCAGAAAGTCATGAAGTCATAGATTGAGATTTGGAAGGGACCTCAGAGGCCATGTAGTCTAACTCCTTGATTTTATAGATGAGGAAACTGAGGCCTAGGGAAGTTCAGTGACTCACCAAGGTCACATTGTTAAAAAGTGGCAAAGTCAGGACCCAAACCCAGGTGACTGAATGATAATTCTAGCAACTGCATCATGGGCTCTCATGCCCCTGGATGCCACCATGGGGTCTTAGGCAAGAGCTTGGCCAGTAGAGATTTGAAGCTACCAGAGGGTAGAAAGCAATCTGGGCAGATAATTGGATGGGAGGGAAGGTTGGAGAAGTATATGAACAATGTGTCACTGCAGAATGGAGGAATGCTGGCCTCTCCCTCCCCTTCAGTCTTCCTTGCTTGCTTCCTTATCCTTGAATCAGGATCCCTCTCCCCTTCTCCTACCCCTGAATGTCTCTCAATCCCTTAATTGGCCATCATATGAAACTTATCCTTTGGGGCATTACTGAATTGTTTGAATGTTTCATGCTCCTTACTTCTACTTTAAAAGGTGGAGGGACTATTTAATGTACAGAATCTGAATCTTTCCTATTTCTCCCTAAACATAAACTGCTATTTTATGTGACCCTCACTGGCCATTATTTTCTCCCTATCTTGGTCAGTGATATTTAATAGGAAAAAATGTTCTTGCCAAATGCTTTAAAATGTGCTACATCAAAGTCAGTTTTATGTGTAAGAAATAGCAAGAAAGCCAATGTGGCTGGATCACCAAGAGTGTGGAGAGGGATAAGTTAATGAAATAGGGAAAAAAGGAAGGGGCCAAGACATGATGGGTTTAAAAGCCAAGCAAAATATTCTCCATTTGATTCTGGAGAAGATAGGGAGCCACTGGAGTTTGCTAAATAGGGGCATGATACAGTCAGACCTGGGTTTGGCTGCAAAGCAAAGGCCAGACTGAAGTGGGGGGAGACTTGAGGCAGGCAGACTAAACAGAAGGCCATTACAACAGTCCAGGTGTGAGGTGATGAGGTGATGGCCCTGTACCAGGACCAGCTGGGAATGTATATGAAAGAGGTCATAAAGATAAGAGCAAGATATGGCAACACTCCACCATGTGGAGTGAGTGCAAGAGAGAAGTCAAAGATGACTTGGGATTTATGACATAGAACCCTGGTGTTTTGGAGCTTTGATCAAACCATCACACCCTCCTACCTTCACATTTACATTTCACAAAGCCCCATTTAACTCAACCTGAATCATTCAGTCCTGGAGAAACCACCAACTAACCAGTCACCATTAACCTCCAGGGCTCTAAAGGAGAAGGGTTCCTTCTAGCAGGTACCAGGTGTACCCGACAGATCACTGACATCCCAACACAGATGCTTTTGTCCTCCATGGAATCTAAAACCAGAGTCCTCTAAAATGAGGTGCTCTACTCGGTGAACCAACAGCCATTCTCAAAGTGGCTACTCTTCATTCACATCAATTCCCCCAGGCTCTTCTTCCCCAAATGCTTTTCTTTGTCTTTTCTCTTTTCCTGCTTCAGAGGTATCCATCCAGGTAAGCTCCAAGGTCCCTATCCTGCCATTCCTCTGTCCCTTGCTAACAAATTTTTGGATCATGACAACAAAATCCTCAAAAGCCACACTTTCATCTCTTTTCTCACATGGTATCTATCTAGAGTAAAAAGGAATTGTGGGGAGGGAGGGAGATGGTTTGGAACTGAAAATGTAACAAAAAATATTTTTTAAAAATTTTTTAAAAGAAATTTAACCAAAATTAACAGAGGAAACCACTATTTCTTGCTGGTGCTACTTAAGTGTGTGTGTGTGTGTGTGTGTGTGTGTGTGTGTTGTGTGTGTGTGTGTAACACTAATACCCCTAACTCCTTTTACTCCATTAAGAGGTCAGGTTCTGAAACACTAGAATTCTAGATAGGTTAATAAAGAAATACTAGTGATACTAACATATGGGAATCATTAAGACCTCCTATCCCACAGCTTAAAACTAACTGTGTATGTCACCTCTGCTGACTGTAAGAAGACAATCACAGTAGATATGGTGCAAACATACCATATTTCATAGTTTTTTTTTTTCCTATCTACTTGCTTTGAAAAAGTCACTACTGAAAACTCTAGAGTCTTTTCTTGCAGAAATCTTAAGACAGGGGTTAAAAAGCAGTCCTGCTACAGTAAAAAGAAAACCCTCCGATTCATTATTTACAGTAAACCAGTATTTTTTGTGGTAGCAAAGAACTTGAAGCCAAGTAGATGGCTTCAGCAGCTAGGGAATCACAAGTTAAGAAGTTGTTCATCAATGTGATGGAATGTTATTATGTAACAAGAAACAATTAATGTGAGAAATACCAAGAAATATGGGAAGACTTGTATGAACTGAAGCAAAGTAAAATAAATAGAACCAGGAAAATAGTATACACAAAGACTGAAATAATGTGAATGGAAAGGACAACAAAACAATGGGGAAAATGCTGTGAAAATATAATGAACAAGGTTAGCCCCCAAAGAAGGGGCAGAAGCAGAGTACAATGAATGTAGAATAGTATAATGAGATCAGACTTTTTCACTGTGTTGTTAGTTTTGCTGAAATACATATTATTCTTTTTTTTATATTAAGAGATGGCTCTCCAGAGGAACAAGGGAAAGAGACATCAGAAAATACATGTGATGTGAAAAACAAAAGAGATCAACAAAAATCCATTTTAAAATAATATAATGCAAATATAAAGCAGGCTGTTTTTTAAAATAACATGCTGAATATAGTATATACTTTTCAAAAAACAAACTGTGTATAAAGGAGAATCATGTTTTCAAGCACAATTTCCTTTTTTTGTTGTTCTTTATGTATGGAAACCCTTAAATTTATTGATATTTTTCTATTTTAGAAAGATAAAAAAAATTTTTTTAAGTCAATCCTGCTAGTTAGAGCAAAGGCATTGGAAATTCACCTAAAAGGGATTTTGATGTAAAACTATCCTGAAGACCCAAAACCTAAGAGCCAAGAAACAAGTTGCTTCTAAGTCCCAGGTAGTTTCTCTATAATTCTAAGAAAAAAAGTTCAGAGTGAGTTAGAAATTATTTCCATCTTTACTTTTGTCCTGAAAAACAAGATTAATTTATGTAGGGATTAGAACAATTGAAATTATGCAAAGAAAGTGCTAAATTTTACTTATATGTTTGCAAGTCATTTAATTCTAAATGGCACCCTCCTTTACATCTGCATTTAATAACTGGTAATTCAAAGTTAATTGCTAGGGGCGGCTAGGTGGTGCAGTGACTAGAGCACCGGCCCTGGAGTCAGGAGAACCTTAGTTCAAATGCAACCTCGGACACTTAACACAAAAACTAGCCATGTGACCTTGGGCAAGTCACTTAACCCCAACTGCCTTCCAAAAAGCAAAAACAAAGTTAATTGCTATGCTTTTTTTATCTTTGTCAAAAATTAATGGCTTACTGGACTGTGCGGCATATCCCTTCTTCTCTCTTGGTTATCTACCCCTGGAGAAAGGTACCTGAATTGCGTGCAAAATGCCTAGGAGGAAAAAAGGGAGTCGGGGGTACCTCACTAGGATGTATCTTCTAAACCACAAATACCTTCACACATACGTAACTGGGGAAGATGATTATATCATGACAGATGCTCAATGGGGAGAAGAGTTAAATACGTCTCTATAAACACCTTAGAGATAGAAAACATTGAATTTTCAGCATATCTGTGTTTTACAATTTTCAAAGCATTTTCATGTGTACTAGCAAATTCACCCTTTTAAAAGAGCCCTCTGAGGTAGTCACAGAGAGTGATAACATTCCTATTTTGCAAATGAGAAGAACTAGAAAGACAATCTATACAAAAACATCAACCTTGTAAAAAAAAACAATTTTGGAAAAACTTAGGGATTTTGATCAATTTAATCATCAGCCAGGATTCTAGATGAAGAATGCTACCCACCTCCTGACAGAAAAGTAACAGCCATTAGCGGAATGAAACATACAATGATATTGCAGTGACCAATATGGGAATTTGTTTGGCTTGATTATGGTATCACCAAGGTTTTGCTTTCCTTCCTTCCTT